>NC_138655.1:3288849-3648849 GCF_964273445.1 Streptopelia decaocto | reverse complement strand
TCTCTTAAGCAATCAGTATCAATGTCCAAAGCTGCAGGATTTCCTTTTATTTCCTCCACGTACACCCAGGGTAGGAGGATCTAATCCCAAAAGTCCCTTCATCCCAATGCTGAGACTCATATTTGTAAGCATGAGCTGAAATCAGAGAGGCAGAGAAGTCAAGGGGTCTGCTTTTAATTCCCTTCCCCTCCTTTTTATTGTTCATCTGCAGTTACAAGGAACAAAGAGGAAGGAGAGAAATGCCTCTTGCAACAATTGAAGTGCTCCAGAAGGTTCATCTTTGGGGGCTATTTTAAAGAATAAAGGCAAATCCAAGGGAACAACTCTCACAGAATGACTTTTGGGTCCTGGCTTCTGGCAGCACCTGCAAATCAAATCAGGCTGAAGAGCTGAAATTTGAATACCAGTATACAACCATAGAATCATTTTTGTTGGAAGAGACTCTCAGGATCATCGAGTCCAACCATAACCTAACCTAACTCTAGCACTAAACCATGTCCCTAAGAACCTCATCTAGACACCTTTTAAACCCCACCAGGGATGGTGACTCCACCACTTCCCTGGGCAGCCTGTTCCAATGCCTGCCAACCCTTTCCATGAAGAATTTTTTCCTAATATCCAATCTAAACCTCCCCTGGTGCAACATGAGGCCCTAGTTCATAGGGACTGTCAAAATTAGACTAAAAATGACATTCTCCTGCATCAGCGCCGATCTCGACATCCTTCACTTTGCCTCCTCATCGCATCTCCCACCCTCCCCTCAGCATCACTCCCCACTGCCCCCACCCTGTGCCAAGAAGAACAAGAATAAAGAGGCACTTCTTCTCTCATCTGAGTTTCATCAAGAAGGACCCAACCCCCTGTAAACCACAGAGATGGAGACTCTGCAGAAGCCGTTCTTATATTTTGGGCAATGGGGGGAGCACATGGGTGGCTTTGTGCAAGCCCCTTCTGCTGCAATAATTGGATACAGCCAATTTCTTGGCTGAGAATGAGCCACCAGATTAATTTCATGCCTGACAAACTGAAGCTTTCTGAAGGCACTTTGGTTCACCAGAAACCTGGCGAGCACAGAGGATGGAGAAGCTGAAAAGATTCATAATTCCTCAAAACCTCTGAATTTAGGGCCAATCTTTAAAACCAGACAGGCAAAGAGACAGTAACTGCTTTCCTCAAAAACTTGTCTCACACATTAAGATGAGCTTTTTCTTCCATGATAAATTAGCAGTCTTCTTCCTAAAGAGAGTGCAAGAGTTCTCAGTGTTGCAGGAGATTTAAAGTTGTTGGTCTTTGTCATCGCCAGTTATCTGGGCTCCCATAATTTTCTGGGGAGGAAGGTGGCCATCCAAAAAGCTTGACAGGAGCAAAATACCCCTGCACATACCAAGACTTTGAACACAGACCCCTTTTGTGGATGCAGCCAGCAGCAAAGCATCATTCATAAAACCAGCATAAGCTCATCGAAGTCTCCAGCTCTGAGCACTATACCTGCATCCCCTGTGGACATCTGTCTGTCATTCCATGGCATTCAGGGGATTAATCATCTTTTTAAGGGCTTAACGGCACGCTGTCCAACATAGCCGACACTCCTGTGAGTTTTCCCCGGGTGTTTTTTATGTGTACAAGCATCAGAGCAGCTTTTCTTTTTTTCCTCCTTGCCCTCCCTCCTATGGCCTCGTCTTCATATCTTAAGATTTTTACAGAGGGCAAGAAGTTATCTCTCCATTTGACAGTGCAATCTGCTATGTGCCCAAGGAGAGATGGGCTGCTATTTAGCTTCTCTTGATAAAGTCACGATATCACGGGCGAAACTTCAGAGCACAGCAAGCTGCCCCTGTAGGGAAGATTTCCCTTCAGCTACAAACCATGATTAGCATTTTCCTTGAGCTCCATCCAAGCTGGATAGATGACAGCGCGTTTTGTGAACGGGAGCACGTTCCATCTGCCTAGCGATTCAAATAAGGGGAGAAAAATTAAAAGTTAAACACGCCAAGATCTTGTATTTGGATCTCTCATCGCAGCACGGTCTGAAGGGAATTTGGTGCGGAAGTACAGAACAAGCAGCGTTTTAATCCTGGCACCGACACTGACTCTTTCCCAGGTCTTAGACAAGACATTTACATTTCTATGGAGCTCCACTGGCAGAGAAACAATCCAAAACGTCTCGGTTTCCCCAGCTGTGACATGGGGATAGGAGCACGGTAAGAAATCCGCAGCCGCTTTCATCCCTCGTGTGTTGCGTGGGCAGGAACTGACAAGGAAAGATGGGACTTGAGGACTTTTTCCTCAAAAATCACCAGCACCAAAGGCAGAGTTAAAGGTAAGCAGATGTTTATCGCTGTAGCAACACTGTCTGCTACAGGTACATGAAAAGAAAGTCTTAGTCATTTTAGTGATGCTTTTAGTGATGCAGAAAAGTCCTTTTAGTCCCCGGTAGCTCAGTAGAAGCTGTTGAGAGTAACATTACAAGAAAACCAGTTGGATATGGTTTGATTTTTGACCCAAAGCCCTTGCACCTCCCATCCTTCAACAGCAAACCCTTAGATTAGAAAATCATTCAACTTTGTTCTTGATATCAGCAAGAAGCCACCTTTCCTAAAATATGTGCTTTTGGTTTCTACAAGAGCAAATGGATGTTTTCAAGCATTTGTTTCCAGTTACCTTCCTAAATAAAGCAACTAAACTTTCACTACATGGTTGATCACACCACATCTACATTCCACTTGCTGCTGGAGAAGACAGATCTGAATTCTGATAAAAAATGGTTTGTAAGTGCTTAAGCTCCCTGCATCAATATGGTCCCCTCCTTTGCTCATAAAGAGGTGTCCCAAACGCCATCATTTGCTGACTTCTAGTCACCCATATGATGGAGAAAAGGATGCTGACATCCTAATATCCCAACTGTTCTTCCAAATGAATGACAAATGTGGTGTGAAAGGGGAAGAAAAACATGAAACGCTGTCTGTGGTGGCAATAAATAGAAAAGAAGGGAGAATGAAAATAACTTGAGACCTCACATTGGACAAGAAATAGAGATGTCTTGGCTTTGGATTGAAGCAAGATTAACATGTGAACTTTTGGAAGCCCTTAGTGGTGCAGACAGAGAGGATGGAGAGATAACAGGACCACAGGATCATGATATAATTCATGTTTGAAGGGGCAACTGCACAGCCATAGTCCAGACTCTCACAGTAGGACCAGCTACGAGGTCAGATCAGGTTCCTCAGGGATCCAGCTAAAAAATAATTGCATAGAAAAAACAAACAAACAAACAAACAAACAACCCACACATTAAAATATTTTTGTTAAAATTTTCATTTCTCTGTGTCCTAGTTTTGCTAAAAACAAGTTTCTCTTTTAGTGAATTTGCCTGTCAGCTAAAGCCTTCAAATTAGCTGCATTTTCCTGGAGAACCAGATACATGTTTTGGTAAACCTAGCAATGGAATGCGAAGTTGTTGATAAGCACAGATTCACATCTCGTGAGAGGGGCAATGAGAAACAGGTGACCAAGAAAACTGACCAACTGTGTATAACATTTCATTCACATGAATACTTCATATAAAAGTGGGAGATCACGGGGATCTCATCCCTTTTTCTTTCCCTTTTGCTTATGGCTGACATTAGGAAAGGACCTTGCTAGTTGTTCCTGCGAACTGAGGCCTAGTGAGAGACTGAATCCAGCTCTGGTTGGCTGCAGAGTCCAATCCAGGACTTTGGGTGCCGGCTCTGCAGTTGCTGAGACTTTCAAGATTGGTTTTGTATATTTTGTAATATTTTCTTTATTCTTATTAATAGCATTAGTAAAACATTTTTAATTTTTCCAAGTCTTTTCTCTCTGTCCTTCTTTTCCTCCCGATCGCCTGTCCTGAGTGGGAAGGGGGGAGACGGCGGGGGACTGAAAGGGGAAGAAGGGGGAGAGGAGGTTAACGATACATCTGCCAGGGTTTTATTGTCACCCCGCAATATAAACTCTTGACACTCTGTAACACCCAGGTGAGTATTAACAGTCCTTCTGCCTCAAGTGTGTTGTCTGGTAGCCAGAATAGAAAGGGAAACAGGAGACTTCAATGCAGGGAAGCAAATAACCACAGGATACATACTGGATAGATATTAGAGATGGTGAACAGGGTGGTGGGGAAGTACAGTTTGTTAACATCCTCTTTTATAAAGAAGCAATTAAAATTATTAAATAATACCTGAAGAAGATGAGCCTGCACAGTGCAGAGAGTATAAACTATTAACACTGTGATTTTCAGCCTAATCTCTGCAAGGATTTGTGCAAATATTACTGTCAAGGCTAATTTATAAGGAACCAGGCACCTTTTGTTGAATAGGAGGGAACATGGACTGATCTTGCTGTGAAATGTGGATTTCAATCACATTCTCCATGATCTCTTCCCTTATTATTTCTTTAGGGTCTTTTCTTTAACCTTGGTTCACCCTCCTGAGCTGTTCAGGAAGGGTTCAATGGGATGCTCCAGGCTTTGCCCCATGAGCTTATATCTATTAATGACATAACACTAACCTGTTGTTATTCTTTCCAATGGGACTGGGGAAAATTTGAATTTCCCTACCAAAAAGAATTTTTTTTAAAAAAAAGCATAGCACTCAATCCAGGAAGGCAAGAAGTCAAATCTGCAGTAACAGCTCTGGAGAACACTGCTAGGGGATCTTGGCTGGTTGATGGACTATTGATCTACATTGTTATTAATTAGCACCAGTGAAATAGAGAGAGAACTGCTCTACCCTAAGTAACAGGTGAGAGTGGTAACTCCACTTCGGGGCAGCAAATCGCATCCACAAAAATAGCTGCATTGATGAGGCATATGATGTTTGTACTGTCTGTGCTAACAGAAATAGAAGCAAGATATTACCTTTATTGAGACAGTCATCACCTGGTAACAAAACAAAAATAGGCAAAAGTGCAGTAAATGGAGGAGGAAAGTTCCTTTTAAGAAAGGAAATACTGACACTTAAACAAGGGGGTTTGCAGAAGTTAAACACTATTTCATCATAAACATTCGAGATCTTTCCAGCTCTCCACCTTATCAGTGTATGCTGACAGTCAATATATGTCTTTAATTCAGCTCATTTCCTGTGGATATATATATATGCAGATGTGTGTGCCTAAAATTCAGATTATTAGCAAACGTGTGTGTCAGCAAAATTCTCACCTTCTGCACAGCAGATACTTCACTTTTAGTAGGTGCTAAAGTCCATCCCTATTCGGCAAAGCTCTTAAGACATACGTAAGTGATTTGCTGAATCAAGGCTTTCATTACTAGCTGCTTCTTCTCACTAAAAGGAAGAGTGCATGAAGAAAAGGGTTTAGAGCAAGACTTTCTGACACTAAGTCTTTGGATAAGGTACTGGGAATCTAAGTCAGAAAAGCAAAATTATCTCTAGCATACAGTGGAAACCTCTCCAATTTAGTTAAAAGCACTTCACTACAAACAGTATTGTCATAAGGTTACACCTGAGACATAAGAAATGTCTAGAGCTAAAAATAAACCTTATACATTCCTGAATTGTCTCTGTCTTGCAAAGTTGCACATATATCCATGTGAAATACTGATTGCAAAAACATTCAACCTTTAGTCATTTCCATGAGGAGAGGAAAAAATACAGAAGAGTGAGAAATACAGTTTTGTGTTGTGAGAGGAAGAGATGGGAGGAAGAAAGACAGTTTGAGCCAAACTATTTGCAAGTAGTCCTAGCAAAAATGTGGTGTGAGTAGAAAGGAGATGATGAGAGAATTTTGACAATGTATTACCTGGTGGATAGTTAGATGGATCGGGAACTGGTTGGATGGCAGAGCTCAGAGGGATGTGATCAACGGTGCAGAGTCTGGTTGGAGGCCTGTAGCTAGTAGGGTTCCCCCGTGGTCAGTACTGGGTCCAGTCCTGTTCAACTCATTCATCAATGACCTGGATGAAGAGACTGAGTGAACCCTCGGCAAGTTTGCTGATGATACCAAACTGGGAGGAAGGGCTGACACACCAGAATGATGTGCTGACATCCAGAGACCTGGACAGGCTGGAGGGCTGGGCAGAGAAAAACCTGATGAAGTTCAACAAGGGCAAGTGTAGGGTCCTGCATCTGGGGAGGAATAACCCCAGGAACCAGTACAGGTCAGGGGTGGACATGCTGGAAAGGAGCTCTGCAGAGAAGGACCTGTGAGGTCTAGTGGATAACAGGTTGACCATGAGCCAGCAAAGTGTCTTTGTGGCCAAGAGGCCAATGGTACCTGGGGTGCATTAAGAGAACGGTGACCAGCAGGTCAATGGAGGTTGTTCCTCCCCATCTACTCTGCCTTGGTGAAGCCGCATCTGGATTTCTGTGTCCAGTTCTGGGCTCCCCAGCTTAAGAAGGACAAGGAATTACTGGAGAGAGTCCAGCTTTTAGAAAGATGATGAGGGGTCCGAAGGATCTTTCTTATGAGGAGAGACTGAGAGAGCTGCATCTGTTTGGGCTGGAGAAGAGAAGGCTGAGAGGGGATCTCATCAATGTATATAAATATCTCAAGGGTGGATGTCAAGAGGATGGACCAGACTCCTTTCAGTGGTGTCCAACAATACGATGACGGACAACAGGCACAGACTGAAGCACAGGAGGTTCCATCCAAACATGAGGAGAAACTTCTTTCCTTTGAGGTGTCAGAGCCCTCGAACAGGCTGCCCAGAGAGGTTGTGGAGTCTCCTTCTCTGGACACATTCAAACCCACCTGGACACATTCCTGTGTGATCTGCTCTGGTGAACCTGCTTTAGCAGGTGGGTTGTACTGGATGATCTCCAGAAGTCCCTTCCAACCCCAACCAGTCTGTGATTCTGTGATTTCACCTCTTGCCTCTGTGTCTGGATGTATTTGGTTTATGGGCCAAATGTATGTTACCAATATACTTTTAACACTAGCATTTAATAAACAATGGAAATAGAAAGAGAAGGAAATACATCAAGAACTCTCCGTGGGTGCATCTGTTTTTTGTGTTTTCTCTTTTAGCATGCAGCTGTAATCTATACCATTCTCCAATTGTTACTGAGTTGTCATACTCTACGGGTTGGAGCAGCGAAAGGATCCTGACTCCTCAGCTGTTTGGTATGGACTGGTTGAACATTGTAATGTGTGATGTTAGCAGAACTGACTAGATATGCTCATACTGCAGAACACTTTACTTGGTTCTCCTCTGGGTCCTTCAGCCCTTAAACAAAATATATATATATTTTTTTTTTTCTTTCTCTGTGCAAGGTGGTAAGTATCATGATGTACCACAGCTGTTGGAGTAATTTTCTTCTAGCATGATGATGTTCTGGGCTGTAGAACATGATTAAAAACAAACAAACAAACAAACAAAGTCTATATGGTGCTTTCAATCAGCTTTGGGAACTGTTCTGGATGGAAAAAGCCAAACTTAAGGTGGTATGTAATCAAACAGGCTTGCTGGAAAAGATCGAGAAGCGGATCGTCTCTCAGCGGTTTGCTCTGGAAAGAACTAGTGCTGTACATGCACTGACAAGTATTGCAGAACAGCAGGCACAGATGTACAAACAGCTGCTGCCGGGGACCCAATATCCAAAGTATCCATGAAGTTTTATTTCAGACTAGATACAGCCTGTTCCTACAGACTAAATGCCTATTCTCAGTCAGAGTCCATGAGGCGGAGGCTTACATCTGTTAATGGAGTTTCATCCCACATGGATTTAGTTTGTGAGCTCTCAGAGTCCTCTGAGAAGTGAACTAAAACATGACACGTAAGCACAACTGCCAGGGAGTGTGCCCAGGTGGCCAAGGCCATCAGCATTCTGGCTTGTGTGAGGACTAGTGTGGTCAGCAGGACCAGAGCAGTGACCGTCCCCCTGTCCTGAGCACTGGGGAGGCCAAACCTCGAATCCTGGGGTCAGTTTTGGATCCCTCATGCCAAAAAAGCCATTGAGACGCTGGAGCAAGTTCAGAGAATGGAATGGAGCTGGGAAGGGGCTGGAGCACAAGCCTTACAAGGAGTGGCTCCTTTTCAAACTGGCAACCTGTCAAAAGTGGGGTCCCCCAGGGATCAATATCTGGCCCAGCACTGTTTAATGTCTTCATAAGTGACTGGATTACATGATCAACTGTACCTGATGAAGTTTGCTGGTGATACTTCAGAAGACAAAGCTAATCTACAGGAAGACCAGGATAGGCCATAAGAGTTGGCTAACAAGAACCTTACAAATTGCAACCAAGAGAAACGTAAGGTTCTGCACCTGGGAAAACATAATCCATGAGTGCAGCACAGGCTGGGATCTACCTGGTTGGGAAGCAGCTCTATGGAAAGGGACCTGGGACTCCTGGTAGACAACAAACTCAATATGTGTGAACAATGTGCTGCTGCAGCAAAGAAGGTCAACAGGATGCTGGGCTGCATTATCAAGGACATTGCCAGCAGAGACAAAGAAATCATTATCTCACCCTACTCAGCACTTGTCAAGCCACACCTGGAATACTGTATTCAGTTTTGGTCCCCAATATGCAAGAAAAATGTGGACAGGCTGAAGACAGTCCAGACAACAGCCATAAAGATGACCAAAGGAGTGGGAAGACACCATATGAGGGACCGAGGGAACTGGGTTTGCTTAGACTTAAGAAAGGCTCCCTAAGGGAGACCTCATCACCACCTTCCAGTATCTAAAGAAGATAGAGACTCCTTTTTTATAAGGAGTCACATGGAAAAGATGACTGGTAACGGGTAAATGTTACTCCTGAGAAGATTTCAATTGGACACAAGAGGAAAATTTCTCACAATTAGTACAATCAGCCATTGGAATAATCTCTCCAGTGAAGTAGTGGATTCCCCAACATTGGACAATTTTAAGATTCAGCTGGACAGGGTGCTTGGCCACATTGTCTAGACTGTGCTTTTGCCAAGAAAGATTGGACCAGATGATCCTTGAGGTCCCTTCCAACCTGGTATTCTGTGATTCTCTGATTCTATGATAAACTAGTACACGTTCAATGAGGATGCTTGATAGAGCATGATGTCGAGTGAACCGGGGAGTGAATCAAAATGGCACTGAAAACACCAAAACAGCACTGGCCCATTCAAGGCAGAGCCTCTGAAACTCCAATTAATCAAACTTTCCAGTGCTGACTGGCACGACCCTGGCAGTTTGAAGGCAACACACTAACGATGTGGAGATTGCCTATAAAGGGTTTTGATGTGAAGGCGAGTAATTGTCATTTGGAGCAATGCATAAGTTGTGGAGGCCACAGGGGGACAGAGAAGGGAGACATGGGCAAATCAATATTCAATGAAAACAGTCGTTGTATGAGTCTGCTGGGATAAGCTGCTTTTTGTTCTCAATACTTGCCAAGGCTTCTCCACATTTTCAAAGAGCCCAGCTGTTATTTTCACATATCCCTTATTTTGCCCTCAGGCTTGCACAGTTTCTTACAGAATTTACCCTTAATTTGCCTTACTCCTCCTCTTCCCTAAATGTCGATGAAGACTAAAGGAAATTTTTTGTGATCAAATCATCAAATCAATAGGGCTGCAGGTATATAAGGACATGAAAGATGCCTGTTCTCAGGCACTGAAACTGCAGGTATGCACTTCATTGCATCCACATCATTAAGTCTCCTGACACTCTGAACAGGGTGGCTGCATCGAAATGGCTTATGGAGAACATTTTAACCCTCAAACTGTGTCAATATTTGGGCAAGCGCTGGCTAATCTGGGTCAAAACTGTGCCAGGATAAGCTTTAAGAATTTAGGAGTGTAATGAGTCAGTTCTAGTGTCCTTGGTACTGTTCAATTTACTAGCGTACAAATTGTCTGGAAATGTGTAACCTCTGAATTGGATCCAGAGGGGGTTTTTACACATTTCTTCTTTTCAGATTTGTTACAATACCAAGATCCTTTGTACGGTCAGCTGCCGTAGGAGAAAGGAACTAACAAATGGGAAATAATTGAGAATAAAGCACTGAAGCGATTGAAAAGCAAGGGAGACTGACTTGTGAAGAGGAGGACAACTGTCAGCCTTTGAGGAGTTTAAAAGCCAAAGGAGAAGAAGAATCATTGCAGGGTCCAGTAGAGTTTCACTAGGTGCAAAGAGTTGAGAATAAGAAAAGGATCTTTTGCAAGAACAGAGTGAAGCATTTCATCAACACTGAAGTCTGCCGGACCGTGAAATAGTCTCCCGAAATAAATGGTGGCAGTCCTACAACTCAGGTCAGTTTAAATTAGACTGACCAAAATACTCGAGCGGATTCTTCAGGGAACAACTCAATACCGAGTCCCGGGGATGGTCATGTCAACCTCACAGGCAGCTCGGCTGCTCGTGATAATGAGGCTCCAACACGTTGCCATGAAAAAAGGGAATTTGAGCCCCATTTGACACTCACGCGGCAGCAGATCTTTCACTTACAGTGCCTGTCATGATATTGTGTTATTTATACATTACTCTGAGTCAAAAAGTCTCTATGAAGAGGCAGTCGGAGCCCTCATAAGTCAAACCCCTGGACTATTGAAGCTGATGAAAGCTATAAAATAGCTTGCATTAAACCTTCTAAACTGCAGCATCAGTGAGAGATTTTACTGAAAACACCCCTCAGCAAGAAGTGATACGTAGTAATGAGTGAACAAGGAACATGTTTGAACTAAGAAACACACTCTGACAGACTCTGTGGGCATTTTTTTTTGTTTTATTTTTATTGTATTTCATTTTCTGCCTGTTTACAAATGCTTGACTGACAGGCATGGAGGCTGGCATCTATCACTTCTCTTCAAAACAGATAGGGAATGAACATCAACATTTCTCAACACCGACCCAAAGGGAACAATCTTGCCCAAAAATAAAAGCATTTCCGTCACACCTGTTGCCACAGCCTACCCAACTCTCCTCTGTTGCCAAGAGAAGCACCAACTAAAATGAAGCTCTGTTGATGTGTTTAGCTTTCTTCAGGATATCCTCAACTGATAATTAGAAACTGGATGGAGGTATTCTCGCCAATTACTCACTTGACAAAAGTTAGCAAATCATCACCAGACAGCACTGGCTTTTATGCTCTGATGACCATGTATTACTAGAGAAAATTGTTCGCCCCCTCACATCAGCCAAGTTAATGCCTGAGTTCTGTATTAAATATGAAAAGTAAGAAATGGAATCCTATGGAAATATCCCAGGGAGCAGGGGGGATCCTTCTTTTTATTTATTGTGCTTTCTGACCAAAACAAAGAAAGAACAGGCAAAACAACTTATTAGCCCTGCTCCCTCTGAGATGTAGGGTGATGCCTTCAGACTTGTTTTGTGGGTAAGTGATTGAAGATCGGTACAACTAGTGCCCAGGGCACAGAAAGAGTTGATGACAGAGTTGACACTTGAACTTATTTCTCCAAATGCTTTCTTAGCACCCTTCTACTGGGGGACAGGAGTTGGACTCGATGATCCTTGTGGGTCCCTTCCAACTCAGGACATTCTATGATTCTATGACTCTCTGTTGCTGCACAGGCATCTGCAACTTATGGTCTCCAGTTTGCAATGTCAGTCCAGTCAGTAGCAATTAATCATTAAACTGTTTTTCACCTAGACTTGCCTTGCATTTGTTTGGTCTGAATGACTGACTTCCTGACTGCTAAGTATCATAGAATAGTTTGGGTTGGAAGGGACGTTCAAAGCTCATCCAGCGCCACCCCTGCCATGAGCAGGGACATCTTCACCCAGCTCAGGTTGCTCAGAGCCCCGTCCAGCCTGGTCTGGGATGTTTCCAGGGATGGGGCATCTACCACCTCTCTGGGCAACCTGGGCCAGTGTTTTACCACTCTCATTGTAAAAAATTTCTTCCTCATGTCTAACCTGCATCTCTCCTTTTTTAGTTTAAGACCCTTACCTCATGTCCTATTATAACAGGCTCTGTTAAAAGGTCTGGCCACATTTAGCCCCTTTTAATTTGCTAAATGCCTATTATCTGTACAAACTGACTGGTATCTGTTGGTTTTCAGGGCTGAGAGATGATGTGGTTATTCCTGGTAGTGTCAGGTTTGGTAGCTGACAAAATGGGCAACCACTTACCTCCATGGACTGAGCTCTTATTGCTGCTGCTCCTCATGTGGGGATGGAGAGAAATAGTGCTATTCCCCACTCTTTTTCATAGGAGGATGCCCACTGCTGTGTTAGAAGCCCAGGAAGCACAGGAGTGGGATGAGAGGTTGCTATAAAAAAGGAAAGAAGGTTACGGAGGAGGTGGGACAACCTGGTGGTGCATCCAAGGAAATAGTGACGAGGTCTGGGAGAAGTTCATCTCATCTTCATTTCTCATTAGCTATTGGGAAGCTGTCTGCCTGAGGAGGATCATTGGAGGCTTTCTAAATCAATATGGCATTTAGCATCTTTTTTATAGGTCCTTCCAGTCACCAGATGAAATTCTGAAGTTCCCCATTCAATGTTTATCCATTTCCTCTCCAAGTTTCATCTCTTTCCATTTTTCACGTGGCCACAGGTGCCAATGAAAGGCACACAACACTAAATTATATATATTTGCTATGACAGGGCTTGTGCCAGCACTGAGCACAGACAATGCACATAACAGTTCAGCTCATGTACTTCTGATGGCACATTTTACAGTGCTATATATAAAGTTGTTATGGCATCTATTATTCACTGCCAATACAGTTCAAGTTAAAATAGGTTTTATATAACAGTTCAAAGTAATATTTTAAGAAATAACACTTGTGTCAAGGCTGCTGTGTCCTACCAGATTTTGACATTTCCAAGCAATAAAGATCTTTATCCAAAATGTAAGGTTTTGGCGAGACATCTTCCTTGCAGACTTCTCTATTTTTAATCTGCAAGCAATAGCAAAAGAAGCACATTTAAATAAAGTGAACAGCCAGCTGAACTTTTGACATGGCTGTTATCTTTCTAGGTGGAAACCGTGAATGCTGAAAAGTGCCTCAAGGGATGTTCATGACAGAGAACAAAGTCCCATTAACCTGAACCTTTGAAGAGATTCTGGAGATGTGGAAAACACACAAGTGGGAAAGAGTCATTGGAACGTTAAAGAGATATCTATTATGGGCACAATTTTATATCTGTTTTTCAGGACACAAGATGGGAAGAGAATTTATTTCCTCATTTCTTTAGCAATGAAAAAAGTTTTATACCTGTTCTTGCAAAAAGGGCAAATTCAATGTCTCCTAAGAAAAAAAAGAAAAAGGTCCATTACTGGTAACGGCACAATGAGCTTCTCCAAAGTTCTGTGCTAATCAGTGTGGCCCACAAGACATGATGTTCCAGATCTATATGTTTCTGGTGCTAAAAATGCAGAAATGAAAAAATCCCAGCAAGACCAATCTACTTGCATAAGATATGTTTTGCACGGATCTGTTAGTCATTCTGGTCCCCAAAGAGCAAAGAAGAACAAATGTTATATATCAATTTGGCAATAAATTGAGTTAATTAGCCGTGCTTGACAATTAGGAATAATGTTTCCTTTTAACCTTATCGGTTGCTTATTGGTTTTGAAAACATATTGGAAAAAAGTTGGAAAGGTGACTGTGAGCTCAGTGAGTCCCTTCTCTGTATACCCACAACTTCTAATGAAATCAGGGAAGATTTAATGTGCAAAACAAATCTTTTCACAAGAAATATGTTCATGTGTGTCAACAAACAGAAAAACAAAACTCAGTGAAAATGATTTAAAAGCACCATCTGCTTATTCAAACACAGCTGGGGAGAGGTACGACGCAGTCCAAAAATCCATTTCATTTTCATTATATTTCTTTCAAAAGAGACGTTAAATAAAATACTATTGGTCCTAAATGTTTTCCTCCAGAGGAGCAATGTTTAAGCTACATTTGAAATAATGCTTGTGGAATGCAGTCTTCTGTATGGGATGAATATGGATATGAAATTTTTTACAGTGAGGGTGATGAGATCCTGGCCCAGGTTGCCCAGAGAGGTGGTGGATGCCCCATCCCTGGAGAGATCCCAGGACAGGCTGAACGGGGCTCTGAGCAACCTGAAATGGGTAAAGATGGATTGGATGAGCTTTGAAGGTATCTTCCACCCAAACTATTCTGTGATTCTCTGACAGAGATAGCGAAAAATAGGTAAAAAGAAAGCATACACATTCTTCTAAAACAGAAGGCTGAACAACATTAACTGCATAGTTCTTATAAGTTATTCAGAGATAAATTCGTATCAGGAAGAAAGGTACACAGGATCTATAAAAGTTTATATATATGCAACCTGTACAATATAAGAGTGTTGCATTTATTTGGAAGTTATGTAGGGCTAGGACTGGATTCCCTTAACTCTCCCTAACATCCCCACCATGGTCATGTGGTTCAGTGCTGCCCCATGTAGAGTCAGCTTGTGGCACAGGCATGGAATTGAACCAGGAAAATAAGGCCAATGGGATGAAGGCCAATGGTACCTGGGGTGGATTAGAAGGAGGGTGGTCAGTAGGTCGAGAGAGGTTCTCCTGCCCCTCTGCTCTGCCCTGGTGAGACCACACCTGGAATATTGTGTCCAGTTCTGGGCCCCTCAGTTCCAGAAGGACAGGGAACTGCTGGAGAGAGTCCAACACAAGGCAACAAAGATGCTGAAGGGAGTGGAGCATCTCCCGTGTAAGGAAAGGCTGAGGGAGCTGGGTCTCTTGAGCTTGGAGAAGAGGAGACTGAGGGGTGACCTTATTAATGTTTACAGATATCTAAAGGGTGAGTGTCAGGAGGATGGAGCCAAGCTCTTCTCGGTGACAACCAATGATAGGACAAGAGGCAATAGGTTCAAACTGGAACACAAGAGGTTCCACTTACATCTGAAAAGAAACTTCTTCCCAGTGAGGGTGGCAGAGCCTGGACCAGGCTGCCCAGGGAGGTTGTGGAGTCTCCTTCTCTGCAGAATTTCAAACCTGCCTGGACACCTTCTTGTGTAACCTCATCTGGGCGTCCCTGCTCTGGCGGGGGAATTGGACTGGATGAGCTTTTGAGGTCCCTTCCAATCCCTGACATTCTGTGATTCTGTGATCTCTCTGAGGTGACTTCTGGATTTTCCATAAATGGCATCCTTGAGGATGGCTTGCGGTTTGTCATTCTCCATTGCCTAATGGGCAAATACTTTTTTTTTTTTTTTTTTTCCCTCAGGAGGACAGAGTGCAACATAAAAGCCGAATGAAAAAGGCAACGACCATGATTTGAACAAAAGGATGACAATAATATCCTTTGTGTCCACAACACCATTTCAGAAAGACCTTTGCATCCACCTTCCTTGAACATCGAAATGCAGGAACATCCCAAAAAATGCAACAAATTTTCTTGCGACAAAGTTCCCTAGAGTTTGACCCAGTGGATGCAAAAAAGATTCCTCAAGTATGAAAGGACGATTCATGGACAAGGATACTCAGTGTGAGAATATTCTTTAACAATTTGATCCCTACTAATGCACACAAGTCCACAAAGCTCAATCATCTCTGCCCAGCAAACCATGACAGAAATTAGAGATACACTAACCTTGACCCAACTCCTATAAAACTATCAGAATTTCTTACTTACAGTGTTGAATCATATGTAGCGATCACTGCTTGCAAACAGAGGTCGATGCCTCAAAGCATCAGCCCACAGCAGGAACGTTTGTCCCCTTTTTGCCCTGTTAACTCAATCACGATTCCTGCTACGCTGCAACCAAAATCTATTCTGATAAAATTAGCTCAATCCAATTAAGGGACAAAGTATAGTCCCTAATTAAATGTTCTGATTATTCTGAAGCCCTCTCTTTTTGGTTCATCTTGAGTTTAGGCCTATAAAAGCATACAAATTAGAAACATTTAACATGATCTGGCTTTACTCATTTATTGTTTAACTTGAGTAACAAGAGTTTCCCAAAAGTATAAAAAGAGAAGCATAAAAAGAAAAATGTGGGATGTTTAACTTACTCAAAGCTCTTTTTGTTCCCTTTTTCATATTTCTTTTATAGCACTTCTTAAAAAAAAAAAAAAAAAAAGGAATAAAAATAGTATGTCTTCTTTTAATAACATTAAGAACATCCAAATACTTTGATAAAGAAAAAATACTGAATTATTTGAAAAATTAACAAGTTATTTCCTTTTTTTCTACCTATTATACTCTCTAACGCTGAAGCCGAATATTTTTGATCTGTGACAACTTCCAGTTTCAACTCTGCATCCAGACAGCAAGTTGTTTTGCTGCAAAACCAAGTTGCATTAAACTACCTCACTATTCTGACCCACTGAAAAAAACTCAAAGAAACAGACATTAAGCCTTGAATGTTAATTATTTTTTGTTGTTTTCATTACATATCATATGGATTTCTACTTCTTCTTTCTGCCACTGATTTCCATTTTTAGAAACACCTGATAATCTCTGCCATGATGCTGTGCAGGCAGCCATATAAATCAGCATTTCCTTCATCACGTTGAGCAAAGTGCAACACAAGGAATCTGCACTTCGAGCTCTCAAGACCATGATGGGAGAAGATGACCAACCTCAATTTGCTGAATGGCCTCTTCCCGTTGACGTATAGCTTCCAGATCCTCCTCTGTGATTTCCGAGAGCAAGGCTTGATCCTGGTTCTGGTTCTGCCACGTGCCATCTCCCCCGTTAAAGATCTTCTCATTATCAGGTAGGTCGGAGAAGGGGGTCCTAGGGCTCTGCTGTGATGGGAGAATGGAAAGAAAGCAAGGAAGTGTCAGTTTTGTCCGGTTTTATATAGTTTTCTTTTGGGAAAAGAAAATAGTAATATAATAGATTGCATAAACAGTGGTGAAAAGGTGAAGGGGAGAAGAGTGAGGACACACATCAAGTCTTGAAGGAAGTATTAGGACCTGGAGCCAGGTCTTCTGAGCAAAATTTGAGCCCCAGCAACCAGCTTCAATTTACCAACAGTTCTGACAGAGCAAAACATTTACACACTTCTGAAAAAAAGACACATTTACCTAGTTGATTTTCCTGCACATTCTTCTGTAATTAGATACTTTCTCAGGCAGACGTAAAGCTTATGCATTTGTCTTGAAGACTTTATGATCCAACTTGTAACATTCAACATAAAAAAGGCTATTATCTTGTCTATTTATGAAATAAACTAAATACAGATGAAAAAAGGGAAAATCATTATAGTAACGTGACCGCTTAATCATCAGTTTGAGCCACTCACAGTTTCATGGTATTCACGCTGTCGAGCTGGCTCGATTTCGCTGATACGTCAGATATCATTTTATAGGTAGCTGGATGTTCATCCCGCCTTTGGGAGCTGTGATTATATTCAGATCCAGACTGAAAGAGTTTGGTCATGATCCAGCTGCATCTACACTGCAGGTAGGGGAAGAGGTTTAACAAGGTCTTCTTTTCATCCCAGCCTAAAGAGATCTTAGGTTCAGTCTAGGCTGGACTCAGGGAATGAACTGATATGATGTTGGTATGGAGAATCTGAAGGCTGAGCTCAAGTCCTAAGCTAATAAACACTCCAGTTTTACAACTATGTGAGTATTTCACTTCTACCAATGCACACGATCCTTTAAACTGGCCTTGAGCTGAACTTTGACACCTAATCAATAGTTACAATGGAAAAGTAATCCGAGTGCTTCCGACGCTCTGAAGCTGGAAGAAAAAATGGCAGTTGCTACAGCACATTCTTGACCTGGATGTTCCCAAAGTCCCTGAAAGCTACAGGAGAACACAAGCCCAAAAATTCAGGGCGATGTTCAGTTCTGTGAATCCCGGCTTATCTGAAGCACAAACACCGGGGCTTTTTAATGAGTTGTGCCTGAGAAATGAAGGCCTATGGATAAGTTTTCAAATATATTAAATGCAGTGAATTCCCACAAGGTGAAGAGGAAGGAAGGCCATCGATCAGCTTGTTGGACAGGCATAGAAGGACTGGAAGAACTGGGAGGACTGGACTGGAAGTTCTGTGGAAATGATGCCAAATCATCACGACAAGAAGCCTAACCAAGCATGTATGAGGGGGGCAGGGGAATAAGAAATAAAAATAAATAAAAAGGTGACTTACAATGTGTCTTACTTCTTGTTTTCTTAGAGATCTGCCTTGGAGGAACTGTGAGGGAGGCATGGAATGGGTAATATTTAACTCTAATAGTCACGTTTAGAAACACTAGCTGGCACAATTTTGAACTCTTTGACTCTTTTTAATTATTTAAAAAGTGCATACTTTCTTCATTTAGAAACTAAAGAACATTGGCAGTTGCCTAACTCTAGACTTTGCCTAAGGAAAGTGATTCATTATTATTACTGCCATTATCCAGTTGCAGGCAAAAACAAATTTTACAGTGTGATGAAGGAAGTGGGATGATGGAAGAAGTAGAGGTATTCCGAAAAATCAGCAGTAAACAGCCAACCACCTTTCAAAAATATAAATAGAAGATATAAACCTTTGACATTAATGTCTTTGTTTCACCTTCTGCTTCCCTGGGATCTGTTATCTGTAGAGAAAGCATGTGTTACAGGAAGAAAATAATCATTTAATATTAAGTTAAAAATCCATTTGCACTTTAAAAGACACATTTTAATAGGATTAAAATACTCTGGGGGTGTTTTATTCACTAATTATTACATGCCTTGGACACTAACTTATCTGGTAGAGTGTTTCACTGCCAAAAGCATATATTAATGGACTCAACCAAAAAAACTCTTGGGGTGTTCTAATGCTTCATTTACAGTGACAGAGGTGCCCTCTTATCTTCACCAGGGTTTGCTCTCTGAAGACGCAGGAAAACAGTGACTGAATGAAATTCTTGTACTATGGTCAAGGCAAGGATGCTGTGCCATGGACCTAAACACACGTGAATGGACACTTAAAGTCATGCTTTGCTATGAAGATATGCGTTTCAGTGGAATATAACAAATTTGCAAGTCATTGAATGTTTTCTGTTCTGATGTGGGAGCACAAGATTAACAGGAGAGCCAGCAACACAGCCACCAACTCGTCAAATTCTATTAGTCAATGTAATACCACAGCTGTATCACAAATATGCTTGATCTTGGCCCGTGTCAACTTTATTAGTCATCCCCAATTGTTGGTCCTGATATCTGTAAATAACACCCCCCCCAAAGAAAGATGCAATGCAAGTGATGTTGCTCAGTCATCTCTTACAAAAGCCGGCTATTCATGTATTTAAATAGATAATGGTCTAGACACAGATGTTTTTTCTCTAAACAAAGTAGTGGCTTAAGTTAATTTCAGAGCTGCTGAAGGCAATTATGTGTGTTTGTATCCCTAACATCTTTTGAGAAAATCCAACTATGGCTGCTGAATGAGTGAGTAAATAAGGAAATAACATGATGCAGGGGGGTTGAAATTTCCTTCCAGACATAAAAATGGCTCCATAGTAATTTTGAATATAGTCACAATGACCTATTACCAGGATACGTATAATGGCTGGCTGTGTTAACAAATTAAAAGTGATTTTGTGCTTGTTGATACTACAAATCTCCTAATTTCCGTGATTTTGTGATTAAATCCTAGATTCAAAAGTGTGAAGACATCTAGTAACTTTTAATACTTCTGACCGAGCTTGGTTTATCAGTGGTCTTCGTTCCCTTTTGAGTTGTGCTCATTGCCACGTCTAACAGCAAGAAAAGATAGAACAGAGGGCACTCAATGAGCCTCCACAGATAAAGTTCCTTTTGCCAATGCACTACAAGGGGCCATAATTCCCTATACAGGCATTTCCACATTAAATTTGATTTAGTGCCAAATTTTATACCCTGTGAATCTCCGCGTAATTTTCTGTTGGATTTCCTTTCATAAATTGTTAATTGGATGTGCTTGAAGTTGTTCTTTTGTTGAAATTCGCCTGTGGCAGATTTTTGTCGAGATGTATCTATAAACCAAACTCTGCCTATGAAAAAACAAACGATAGGAGAGGAACAGTTGAGGATATCTGATATGCTCAGTAGTTCTTTTAAAACTAAATTCTTAGGACTGAGGGTCATGCTATGCTGTTTTTCATCATATCTGAAAAACTATGCTCAGGCACAATATTTTTTTATGTTGGATAAAATCTTTTCACTGGGATAAAATCATTGCTGCTTACAACTACATTTTTTTATCAGATTTACTCTACCAATGGGGAGATGCTCTATGCAGCTGCTGACAGAGAAAAAGGGAAAAAAAAAACTAAAAAGGTTTTATCTGGATGGTGATAACTTCTGCCAATATCTGTACTTTATCAGCCCTAAAATCTTTGCGTCAGAAGCTGCATTGCTGAGACTTTTCCAAAAATGACCCCCTCCCAGCCCTGAGCATCGCTCCCCAGTTGTGTATTGGAAGGGTCAGAGGAGAACCATTAACACACACACACATTTTTTTTCTTCTTGTACACAGCAATATCATGAATTTCACAACCTACATCACATAAAATCACCAAGCAAGGGACTGAAATGACCTTTCCTCTAGTACCCATATGGTCTTCCTTCTGCCCAGAAGCAGAAATCTAACATGAACCCCACCTAATATAACATCACAAACAACTTCACAGTTTGTCTAGAGAGTTAGGGAATCTCCTGTTGGAGTGAGATGTGTGCTGGTACCATCTCAGTCCTGCAGCTCCCTTTTACAACTCTAACTTTCACAATGCCATTTCTGATTGCTCATTATAAGATTGTTCCCTTATCAGAAGTAAAGGATGCAAAATGTTGACCGGAGATGGATGAGCAATGGCTCTTACTGCCAATGAAACTTTTAGCGATTTCAAAGGTAAATTTACTTTCCACACCTCATCAGTCGTGAAGATACAGACAAAAATTATAAGACACACACATATACTCCTCCAGCTCAGGTTAGCTACAAGTTAGATAATTAAAGTGTCCAACATAGGCTGCAATGAGATGGTCTTCACACATTCTCTCTAAAAAGAACTGTAAAAGTTGTTGTAAATAATTTAAGATTTATCAGAGCTGGATTTACAAGCTTCATCCACCAGATGAATAACATAGGACAGGGACAGGAGGTTGAAGGACTGAGGAAGACATTCACACACTTTTACCTTCAACTCTGCGTGAAAGGCAGTTGATTGGACTAGATGATCTTTTGAGGTCCCTAACATTTTGTGATTCTGTGAAGAGGAGACTTAATTGAGCTCAGTGCTTGAAATTAGGCAACATGAACCCATTTCTACACCATCTCCATCCACTCCAACTTCAACTAGGAGTTGTGTCCTGGAAAGCAGGGTTTAATTTCTGACTGTATATGAAGACATAGGAAGAGCATACGAATGGAGTATTTTAGGACCACTGTGACACAGCTGTTGGTACCATGAAGATGGGTGTCCTAACTGAACTGAAAATCTAATTCTGGAGAATAAGAAGGAACACAAGTCAACTTTTTCTGACTACTCCTCCATTCATATGCACATTTCAAGGAGCTGGAGCTGTTCTTATCACCACCTGGTTGCAAGACACTCGAGACCAAAAGCCATATCCCTTATTCTAGATCATACTGCAAGGTCTCAACGTCAGTCTGGCTCTATTACACAGCACAATTTCTCTTAGCTCAAAACCAGCCCACACCAGAAAATAATCTGCTTTTGAAATGCACAGCGCAGCTCACAAAAGCACTGGTTACCTCCAAGTTCATATGAGCATGGGTAAAAGAAGTCTCAATCACATAAGCTAATTTTGCCCTACGTTGTCCCAAGGAAATAATTCACAACCATGAAAATAGAGTATTTTAGAGGTCTTACATGACCAAGGTAGTAAACCAAGGAAGGGTGCTCGGTCTTCTCCAATCTCATGAAGCCTCCTGAACCTCTAGCAGGGATATGGCCAGTAATCAACACACCTCCTGCAAACTATCACATCTCCTTGGGTAACATTTTGGCTCCAGCTTTCATACAAAATGCAAATGCAGAGATGTTTATCTCTTGTTTTATAGTATGTATAGACACATAAACAGCCAGGCTACACTTTACGAGGACTTCCTATTCTCACTAGCATCCAGGCTTAGAGATTCACATTTTATTGCATGTAGAATAATGAGGCTGCAATGCCTGCATTAAAGATCAATAAAATACTTTGTATGGAGGACCACTGTGCAGAATGCCACTGTATTACTCTGCCCGACACATTTTTAACAGCACGCTGGCACTGAAAGCTGTCCGAGACAAAACTGGCACAAATCTGCCCGTTTGGCCTGCCTATCTACAGTGTACAGCTAGGTTAAGAAGACAGATAAATCGGATTAGATGATTTTTTTTCTCAAACCTTCCTTCCAAAACAAGTAACCTTGCAGACTCAATGAGATTTAGAACTGTATCTCGCCAAGCAAAAGCCCAAAGCAATTACAGGTAGAAAGGCCTCAGGCAGGCACAGAACAAGCAGCCTGGGACTTCTAAATCTTTTAGAGGAGTGAAATAGTGATATTACAACTTTGCATTATCTTTTGCACAGCAGATCGCAGCAGCGATTGGAAATCTGAGCTCTGTTATCGCACCAGAGGAGCTTCCCACAACAACGGGGGAAGAAACACAATCTCAATTTAACCATCGCTTGCTCTTCCCATTCACTCAAACATGGGCACATTTAAAACTAGTGCAACAAGGACAACTTTTAAGGGGGGTTATTTTCAATCTTTCTTGCATGTATCACTAGCACATGCAAATACAGAAATGCATTCAGCATTTTCTTCAAGTTATGTAAATGTGATTATTCTGCACCAATGTATCATGAGAAAAAAAAACAGCATGGGGAAATCAGCATAAAGGGAAGGGTTGAAGTGCATTTTTATTTAAATTAACTAGAATCACTCATGTGTTTCTGTCTTCACTCTTGATGAAGTTATTTACTTTTGAATGATGTGAACTTGCAATTGGGCAAGAAAATCACCATTTCTACCAGTTTCCTGCTATGGAATCTACAAGAAATTACTAGTTTTAGGGAAAAAATATGTAATAGCAGAAACTATTTTGCTAGTTCACCTTTCAGCATTTATAAATTTAATCATTTAAGTCTCTGCAGTCATGAAGACTAAGAAAATCCATTTAGTTTCCTGGAACTAGAAGAGACTTAGTAACAGTGCACTGAGTTCATACCTCCTACTGTTTTCTTCTTCTTTATTTTTCCTTCAAGACTTTATTACTTCGCCAAATTCATTCTGAGCAATCCTGACCTCATCACCTAGGGCTGCTCTAGTTCAGAGTCGATCTTACTGTACTCAGGGTAAGAGAATTAAATGATACATCTATGGTAGATGAAGAAAAAGAAAATAAGCCAGGGGCCTGAGGTTTAGCTCTCTGATAACCAATGTGCTTTTAACAAGCACAGCATATTTTCACCCCAAGGTGAAGACCAAATTTAAGAGGAATGGCATTCCTACCAGGTTTAGGTGGTGGGGCTGACAATGATATTTTGGAGATCATCAGCTTCTAGGGTGAAATTCAGTTGATTGTGAGGGCTACGTTTTGTTATGTATTGTTGCAGAATCACAGAATCACAGAATGTTAGGGATTGGAAGGGACCTCGAAAGATCATCTAGTCCAAATCCCCTGCAAAATTCTTAGAGGTGCCCCATAAGAGAAGGAAGTGGCAGTTTGTTCTGTTCCTATTTCCAGTCCTTCTCCTTTTTCTTTTCTCAATGTTTGGAAACTTTATCTCCCATGCAAATAGATGGTCCCACTGGGATGTGAGTGAAACAAAACAGCAACAGTGAAGGACGGTATAAATTTCCTCTCTCTGTCATCTAGCATCCTTTTCTTTTCAAACCCACCATTGAATGACTTAAATCTGATCACACATGTCTAAACCCATCCTTCTCAAAGCCACCGCCAGCTTCGAGTGGCATCTCTCCACATGCAAAGCAAGTGGATAAACCCTCCTTTATCACAAAGGACAGCACTCGCTGGTATTTTCACAGCATCGCATCACATTCCTAAAGCTGTTCCTGCCTTTTTTTCCTAGCTGTGTGAATTATATTCTCGTATTTCTCCGTCTCTGCATGGCCCTGCTGCTGGCACGGTGTTTTGGCTGGTTCTGCTGGCTGGGAGCTGCACTGTACAGCATCCCTGGATCCAGATGCGAAGCAGAAAACTCCCCTGCTCACAGCTCCATCATCGAACATCTGAAGCACCCGGTTTTTGTGCAAATGGACCACGCTTGCAAGAGCTCACAGACACATCGAGGCTGTCTAGAAAAAGGACCATGCTCTCTGTGCCTCTCAACGTGTGTGTCGCACAGCTGGGTCCTGCTGGAGAGTCAGAGAAGAAGGAGAATGAGTTGTTGGCTCACTCATTAACACCCATGTAATTAAAAAAACAAACAAACAAAAAATAGGGAAAAGTGTCTTTTTCCTGGGTTCACACAGAAGCAAGAGCCAAATTCATCTTGATATCTCACAGCAGAGACAAACCCTCACATGGGCACAGTGGCACTCCATAGCATGGAGCAGTGGAAAAGTAGGAAGATGTTGGAAGATGTCGACTGCTTTTGTGCTACATGGAAACATGAAAACGGGCAGATCTTAGGAGCTGCTATGTAGAAAGCAGCATTTGAATTTGCACATTAGTGGCAAAACCAGAGTAAATTTTTATGCCATGTACATTGGAGAAGAGTCACTCCTGTTAATCCTCATCTACTTCTCAGGGTTTTTTTAAGCACTCAAACACTTTTTTTTCAGAAACATGGTTGACTCCCACAAGCTCTTTGGCATCAATCTTTTAATCTCTTTTAGTGACTGGCCTTTGGCTGGGTTTCAGTGGACCGCTCAGTGTCCAAGCAAATGTCCACAGACTCGTATTAAGAACATGGTCATTTACTGACTGCTCTACAAAACAATGGCCCATTTAGCAACCTCAGTACTGTCTGTGTTCACAACACTTCAGCCAATGCCCAAAAGCTTGATCCCAAATTAGGACAAAAATCAGAGGCAGCTTTTCACCAGCTATTTGGAGGAGCTTCACTGGGCATTTGTCAGGGTGGATGGTCAATTGATGGGGATGGGAATGGAGAGACAAGGCAAGAGTCCTGCCTCTTTGTGAGAACGGGGTCCAACTTTATGGGAGAGAAGGAGAAAATAAGGTCTGATCTTGGAGCAGAAGAATCCAGGCTAGACATGAGGAAGAAATTTCTTACAATGAGAGTGGTAAAATACTGCCCAAAGTTGCCCAGAGAGGTGGTGGATGAACCATCCATGGAGACATTCCAGGCCAGGCTGGACAGGGCTCTGAGCAACCTGAGCTGGTGAAGATGTCCCTGCTCATGGCAGGGATGGCACTGGATGAGCTTTGAAGGTCCCTTCTAACCCAAACTATTCTATGACTCTGTGAAGGGGACGACACCTGTTCACCCCACCACAGGTCCTGGCACCACCCATGGAACAGCCCCAGCTTGAATAATGTCAACATTGTACTGAGAAAACAGCAGGAAGCTGCAGCACAGAAATCACTATCATCTCTGCACTGGGACAACAGCAATGACTCTGCAGGCAAACAGAACATATTTTCACTTACAGGCTTTTCTCAGCAGACTTGTATTACTCACTGGATTTCACCATAGGGCATCTAGACATAAATGGTCTGTCTTCTATCACAGAGGATGCTCAGCCCTTTGCTCCAGTTCATGGCATTTATTTTTTTTTTGGCACTAACTCAGAACAAAATAAGGGGCTTATCACAGGCTGGTAGCCTGAAAACATAAAGTCAAAGGTATTTACTTAAAATAATCAAGCAAAAGAGTCAAAGCCAAGCAGAGTCCATCTGAGTAATTAATTGTTGACTCCCATGTGGCATCTCCACCTGAGAAAGCAACCTCTTGATAGAGAGAAAACTAAGTCATTGGGGTCTAGGGCAGGATTTTTCCGATCCAAAATAGCCACTCCAAGCAAGTGTGAAGGCAACACCATGGCACAACACCAGCAGAGAAACCAAACAGGTCAAAACCACAAGTTGGGAAAGTGTCTTTGACAGACCCTTCATACGTGCACAGGAGCGATGGGAGAAGAGGGAACAAAAGTTCCTCAGTGCCATGTAAACCTGTTTGTTTGTTTGTTTGTTTGTTTGTTTATTTGTTTGTTTGTTTTGTTGTTGTTGTTGTTGTTGGTGGTGGTGGTGGTGGTGGTGGTGGTGGTTGGGTTTTTTAAAATTTACCTGTAAACTGGCTACAATAAAGCCTATTGATCCAAGTCTGATTGCAGGCAGCTGCTTGTTAGGAATTACACTAATACTATGCAAAGAACCTTAATTGTTTTTCTTCAGGACATTTTTGGTTTTAATTAAAATACAAACAAAGGTAATAAAAATGTTAAAAAGGATACAAAATGACGGACACCTGCAGTGAAATAAGACACATCAGCTGAACCAAAAGGAAAATATTGAAACTCTAATTTGGGACCACCTAGCAGCGCTGCTACACAACAGGCTGTCACATATCAGCTACATGATCTGTGGTCAACCTCTGGTGAACCCATTTACAAGAGCTAGACAGCATGTAGAGGTCTCACCTTGGCTTCTCTTTTCGACAGGTTGGATGAAAACTTTCTGTCTCTAGGGAGATCTAATTAGACTGAGCTTTCTGATGAAAACTGACCAGAACTGAAGCTGTCATGAGCATCTCAAATAAAAGGAGATTTAGGAAAGCAAATACACAGTGAAGATGATGGAGGAATTAATCATTAACAAATATATTTTACATTACATTTTACCTTTACATCAACAAAGATATTTATCATAGAATCATAGAATCGTTTCAGTCGGAAGAGACTCTCAGGATCATCACTAGCACTAAACCGTGTCCCTAAGAACCTCGTCTAAATGCCTTTTAAACCCCTCCAGGGATGGTGACTCCACCACTGCCTTGGGCAGCCTGTTCCAATGCATGACAATCCTTTCCATGAAGATTTTTTTCCTAATATCCAATCTAAACCTTCCCTGGTGCAACTTGAGGCTATTTCCTCTCATCCTATCACTTGCTACTTGGGAGAAGAGACCAACACCCTCCATGTTACATGCTAATTATGTTGGCCTGCTTCCCAAGAGAAATAGTGTTGAAGATTTGCCTGTTTTTTTCTAGGATCCTTTTTTTAGATTATTTAATGAAGGATAAATCCAGGCAAGTGGTCCTGGCATGGAGCTTTTGTGCAAGTCCCTTATCCCACAACAATCATTATATATATGCAGGTGACCTTAAGAACAATTGGATTGACGTTTCTCCACTGATTTTGTTTGAGGTGGACTAGGGAACAATCACAAACCCCATCCTGGCAGGAAAGCCATGAAAACAATCCCAGCACAGCTTGAGTGGGTTGTGTTTTCAGCCAGCTCAGCTGGATCTGGAAGAGCACCTCTGTCTACGCTTATTATAGAGGTTCTGCTCCTCCTCTTGGGCCAAGAAAATAACCAAGGCCAGGAAAGCACACTCTTTATGGGCTTTTCCTTAAACTTATAAAATAAAATAGGGCTTTAGCAAGACCAAGCAGCTTTTTTCCAATATTACTTGCTGGTTCTGTGTGTTGCAATCAAGAATTGCTTAGGGACCAAGTTTCTTGGTCTTTCTTAAGTGACACATCTGCTCGAGCTAACAAGGGGTGTGCTAGAAGTATATAACCTAGCAAAACAAAATTGGGTTTATTAACTCCCTAAGCTTCCTATCAATCTTTTTTTCCTTTTTTTTTTTTTTTTTTGGTATTTTTCCCCTTCCCTTACCTCCAAACATAAGTTGTTCCAGCTCATGGGACGCAATCATCCAATTGTCAATGCTGGGAGGAAAGGAAGATACTTGGAAATAAGTATTTGATTCTAGTAGTTATATGCTTAAGTGTTTAATCATAGCACAGCATTGCATAGCAGAGCCTATTTGAATAGGGACTTCTGCAGTCAAAAGGTCTGTGATATTTGTTCCTAAAGAAATAGAGAACACATTTTCAATTAAAGTAATGAAATGGTTGCTATCCCTCTAAGAGTGCTTCCTCTGAAGTCCAGAAACATCACCGAGGACTTTCCCAGTGGCTGTTCCTCCTACCTGTCCTAAAACATCCACACAAGAGGGGATGAGTCTGGTTCTTTCCCCTGACCAGCGATAGTCCCTGTTGAACACCGTCTATTCTCCCAACCTGTAAATAACCTTAAAAAAAATAGGTTCAACTGAAGGGAACTGAATGCTTGTCCTGATTTCTGTTTGCTGTGACAGCAAGGAGTGACACAGATCCGAGGACACTGTTTTATTGGAAATATTTAACAACTAGTGCACCCTACTTGGAGGATGTGAGCTTTAGTCTCAAGAAAAATGAAGAGTGACAATTTGGATTTCAAGTCAAATGAAGTCAGGATATTTACTGGTTTAAAGGCAAACACAAGAACAGCGGCAAGAAAATTATATTCTTCCTCAAGAATAGTGATATAGTTATTACAGATATAGACAATGTTTCAATAAACGAAAGATATTAAGTAAATTTAGTGACAGAAGCATATTTATGACCAAAAAGTGAAATAATGAAAATGGGAAACGTAAACATTGCCAAGGGGACAAAATCTTATTTCTGAATAGTTTGTCTGGGGAGAATTACATGGGAAGAATTTGGTGGTTTGCTAATTTAACCCGTATGAGTTCTTTACACGGCAAGATTAAGTTGAATTTAACCTTCCAAACAGTGACAAGAAATAAGAAGTGCCAGCAAAGGAAAGCAATGCAGACCAGCTTTATTATCCTCATGTGTCCGTGCTATCTCTGTGATATACGTTTGCAGAGATGTTAACCTTTCCTTAGCTCAAGCGTTCAGTCCCATACCGCACAATTAACATACAGGCTTGATGAAGGCTTTCATGAGGATTGAGAAGCTACCTAAAATGTTTGCAAAATAAAACATTCAGGGAAAGGATTAAGATTAAAAATTGCTGAAAGGTTTTCAGCTCAGCACCTCCGGAACGTGACATGTAACAAAATTGCCCAAAATCTGTGCATTTTTGCAGTGATCACCAAGACAATGTCTTGACTGTGTCAGAGGCATGAGAGGCCACAGATAAATATTCAGATAATTTCCACCACACATTTTTATTGGACCATTATTGTTTTTTATTTTACTCATGTTTTAACTGTGCTATTGACTTCCTAAACCGATGGAGCATTAACCATTCACACAACTGTTCTTTATTAGCTTTAGCACTTAACCTACATGTTTCTTTCCTAACACGAGGTCATTCTGACTTCTATCATTAACTCACTGAATAATTCAAAACTGATCTTCATTTATTTTTTTCACCTTGAAAGTATTTATAGAGTCTAATCATGTCTCTATTGATACTTTCTTCTAGACTACTTAATTTAGCTCCCTCATTTTCTCATCTGATGTTTATAGACTATTCCTCATTATTCTACTTGCCCTGTTTGTATTCTTTTTTACTCTCTCTGTATATACCAACACCCTTCTCACAGAATCACAGAATCGACTGGGTTGGAAAAGACCTCAGAGATCATCAAGTCCAACCCTTGGTCCAACTTCAGTCCATTGACTAGATCATGGCACTAAGTGCCATGTCCAATCTCAGTTTAAAAACCTCCAGGGATGGTGAGTCCAGCACCTCCCTGGGCAGCCATTCCAATGCCTGACTACTCTCTCTGCAAAGAATTTCTTTCTAATCTCCAGCCTATATTTCCCCTGGCAAAGTTTAAGCCCATGTCGCCCCCCATGTCTCCCAGGCTAACTGCCTGGGAGAAGAGACTAATCCCCACCTGGCTAGAACTTCCCTTCAGGTAGTTCTAGAGAGTGATGAGGTCACCTCTAAGCCTCCTCTTCTCCAGACTAAACAAGCCCAGCTCCCTCAGCCTCTCCCCATACACAGATCTTGTGTTCAAGTCCTTCCACCAGTCTTGTTGCTCTTCTCTGGACCTGCTCCAGCACTTCAATATCTTTCCTGAGCTGAGAAGCCCAGAACTGAACACAATACTCCAGGTGTGGCCTCCCCAATGCAGAGTACAGGGGAAGGATCACTTCCCTTGTCCTGCTGACCACGCTATTTTTGATACAGCCATTAACTCCAAGACTTCACTTCTCGTGCCATAAAAATGAATTTCTGTTGGAAAGTTTCACCCAAACACGGGAAAAATATTGTCACATGTTAAAGTTTGCTCTGCAAACTGTTGTATGGGCATTTGGTTGGATGGTTGATTGGTTTCCTCTCAGTAATTTTCCTAACAACTCGACCTAGTCTCAAAGGGCTCAAATCTGGATACTTTCCACTCCTACAGTAATAAAGGAGAAATGAACTGATTCTGCAAGGCTAGGACATACTCACTGAATTAAAATCATATTTCACTCCCCAAAATAGAACTCTAACTCCAAAACCAAGCTAGAATAGGATCCTCTCTGTGGAAAGACAACAACTTTCTGCTATTCCTGGATTACACTTCAAGTTTCTTAATGCCTTATGAAATAACTACTTATTACTCAAAATGTTCTCTTTTTTTTACTTTTTTTTTTTGCAAATCAGGACCTACAGCCTCAGCAATTACCTGCTCCAGGTCATCCAGCACATATGTGCATGCAGTGGTACACATTATTTTCTAATATATAACATATTGCTCCTCCTTATGTGTGTGGAGATGAGCTTTTTATCACATAACCTAAGACTCTGCCCTGCAAAAGAGGCTCCTCACTAACACATGTGTGTGCTCACATATGCAGGCACCCACCCATTGGCACCGTCCTCTCTCTCTGTCCAAAGAGCCATTAATATTTGGGGGACAAAGGGACTACGACAAACCACAGGAAGAGTGTTTGCAGGGAATTTATTTCCCTCTTCCCCCTATCTACCCAAAACAGTAAAGAGGGCTTCTTCAAAGGGTAATTCAACCCAACAAACTTATACCCTTACTTATTTTTTTTCCTTTTCTCCACTTTCTAAGGAGCTATACATCATTAATAGAACCAAGGAGCTATACGCTATTATCAGTTACTTAGAGTTACATGCCAGTTTGTCCCATCAGACATCAAGTGTTTCATTCAGTGCAGTGTGAGAAAGAGGGATAAATTAGGTAATGCTGATTCAGGACTGGAGGTACAGGCATGTTGGTGGGATCCCTCTTAACTAATTTGAGAGGTTTGCACAGTAGATATCTTTGTCTGAACTCATCAGCAAAATTGAACTGCCAGAAATCCACCTCATCGAGGTTTACATACTGATACTGGAAGTACTGACCTCCAAGATCCTTATTAAGACTCCCATTATATTCAGTGGTCAATAAAGTCAATGGAGATAAGAGCCCTATTCTCCAGATTAAAAAGATTGACAGCTACTTAACATGAGATTGCGTTGTAAACTGTAAAGGGAGCCTTGAATGTCAGGCTCAGAAGCAGAGAACCTGCACTGCACATGCCCAGGTATGGATGAGGGAGACTATGGAGAAAAAGAACAAACTAAGAAGAGCAAGACAAAAAATCCCATCAATATGCCCCCAGAAAAATATATATATATACACACATATATATATACATCTCCATCCTACTTAGATGACTACACTAAAATGTGTCTATTACTTTCAACTGACTGTAGAAAGAGTCCTGTTGCCTTGAGAGGTAGAAATCTATACTGCGGAATAATTCACAGAGATTCGTTGGCCACGGTTTGAGTTCCCACTAGATTTATCGTGTACCAGATGCAGACAGTCAGGTAAGACAGATCTGGGGTTGTGCCCTAGAACCTGCCTGGATTCCCTCTTCATAGAGAAATAGTGTTTTCCCCCACATGGCACATTTAAGAGTATAAAACACGTTTGTAATTATTTGGTCAGCGTAACCAAGAAAAGACAAAACCACCACTGCTTTACCGATATGTAGTTTGTTTATCTGTGTTTCACACGGAATGACCTTCTATCTCACTACAGGGAAGGCTGAACCATATGAAATGCTGAATTTCTTTTGACAAGTTTCCTAAAGCTGGTGAGATTTGGAGACAACCAGCATCTCCCCCACAGACCAGGTCCTTAATAGACTTAATAATACCATGAGGATATGAAGTGATCTAAGCCATGTATTCACACTGTGTGAGATCACACTGCATCACCAAACTTTGATAGATGCCTCTGCTATTTGCTCATCCTTAAGGAGCAATGACCCGAACATTAGCATGTCTAGTAAATTGTTCTAATGTGTGGTGAAAGGGGACTAATGGATACAGTAATTGATTGTTTGATGGATAGCTGGGGAGCCCTTTGATTATGAGTTTTTGCTACGGTCCAAGACATTTTCATTCTCCAGTTAACCCAGAGCTGATTGCTCGCATGAATTATCTCCTTCTCTGCCTGCAAATATCATTCTCTTAATAAATATTTCATTAGAAACAAACCGGTGGTGGGGAGAGAGGGGAAACCAGATGCTCAGTGCTGTTTCTTTTGAAGATGTTACAGAGTCTATGGAATAGACACAGAGAAGACAAGAATTATCTGCTTCTCCAGGATTTAGTGCTCAGAACAATGCAAGAAGGAGGCAGAAGTCTGAAGGTCAATTTAAATCAATCAGTGGAGGGCAGATATGGACCAAAAAGGGTGTACTGTGGTGGGGAAGTCACAGTTTTTAAGTTGACTTCCTCACAAATTCCACCTTCATCTCTCACAAGATCCAGACTGAGCTTTCATGTTACACCAAGGGGCGACCCTGACCAAGAAGAAGAGTATCAGCAAGAAAACAAGAATTATAATTCCTGGGGTTTAGTTGCTGAGGATTGAATTTTGGTCCTAGTGAATCTTATGGCAAATTTCTCAGGGATATCATAGAATCACAGAATCATTTTGGTTGGAAGAGACCCTTAAGATCATCGAGTCCAACCATAACCTGTAATAACTTATATTTGATTATTTATCTTTCCATCATGACTCCTCAAAAGTTATTTATTACCTCTGTTTAGCTTTATGATAGTTAACTATTCGAAACACCTGTGCTGAACCTGTTGGTTTCATATAATCTGGTTACTTTTTAGTGTGACATAGAATTGTACTTTTTGAGTTACGAAATTTGCTACCCTTCTCTCCAAATAGGTAAACCCTGTTCTTCTAAAGGACACTGTAGAAACCAGGCAAAAGCAGAATCAATGAAAAACAGATTCTATTTTGCCATTTGAACTCCCAATCTCTGATCAGCCCCGTTTTACATCCCTTCAAATTTTCAAATCTGAAGAAAGACATATTTGCAGAGAACACTTTGGACCTCCACAGTTTCTATCGAGGAGAAGAACTCTACAAACTTGAGTCAGAAATATTTTGCTACAACACAGAAAGAAGCCACGACACAAGCTAATTCCAATTCACTTCAGTGTCACACACTTAATATGCTGAAAACTGCTGCAGTTTTAAAATCCTCTTTTATTGAAAAATTGTTGATGAGCAAAATACATAATGTTCCCTATTACTCTCCACCCTGTGTATATCCCCTGGGCATTGAGACACTCTTATCTTGTTTTCTTAGCTGTTCCTTGAGAATATGTGTATTGTTAGACTCACAATAGGTATCATTATGTCAATAGGCACAATTTAAACATTAATAGTATGCTTATGGGTAGAAATGTAACTGGTTGTATCACATGCTATAAAAGGGGTACACATGTTAAGGAAACGGCCTCAGTGATCTTTGCTCTTAATTCTTTGCCAAAACTGCTACAGAAGGGAATGATATGAGCAACAGAAGGGGGAGAAGGAGAGATAGTGACAGAGGAAGAGAGACAAGTAACCAAAAAGAGAGCTAGGACAAGCAAGAGTGAATGAAGAACATGGGAGATGCTCAGAAATGGGGGAGAGTGGAACAAAGAGGAAAGAAAGCACAGAAAATAACTGAAAGGAAGCCAGAGTAGATTCAGGATGCTTCCAAAGTGCAAAGATCTCCCACTCATAGAATCACCGAATGGTTTGGGTTGGAAGGGACCTTCAAAACTCATCCAGTCCCACCCCTGCCATGAGCAGGGACATCTTCAACCAGCTCGCTCAGGTTGCTCAGAGCCCTGTCCAGCCTGGCCTGGGATGTCGCCAGGGATGGTTCATCCACCACCTCGCTGGGCAACCTGGGACACCACTCTCAGTGTCAAAAATTTCTTTCCCATATCTGGCCTGAATCTCTCCTCCTTTAGTTTAAAACCATCATCCCTTGTCTATTGCGACAGGACTTGCTAAGAAGTTTGTCCCCATCTTTCTTATTGGCCCCTTTTAAGCACTGAAAGGCTGCAATAAGGTCTCCCTGGAGCTTTTCTTCTCCAGCTGAACACCCCAACTCTCTCAGCCTGTCCTCCCAGCAGAGCCCTTTCAACCTCAGGTCATTTCTGTGGCTCCTCTGGCCCCTCTCCAACAGGTTCATGTGTGTCCTGTGCTGAGGACCCCAGGGCTGGACGCAGGACTCCAGGTGGGGTCTCACCAAGGTAAGACACGGTCTCGGATAGAACCATCTGCAGATCTTCCTCACAGGGAATGACACTCTCTGTAGTGCTGACATATTTCAGAAACAAGGTTGGGAGAAGGAAGGCAGAGAATCTTTCCAAAGTCAGTGTAGCCATTATGGAAGCCAATACATTACTGTTGTTGTTCCTTAGTTACCATAAGGAAGACAACAATTGGGGCATAACATCCACAGTGGTTGAGCAACCAATCTCACTTATAGAGAAAAATTTCTGTTTTCTCCTGGAGAAGTGTTTGCCACTAATATCTGAAGATTAACCAACATCTTGCACACCTTCTGAAAAGGAAACTTTCTTGCCACAGGGGAGTAATAGAGATTTTTTTTTAAAAGGGTAAAAGAAAATACTTGGAAAAAACTCTGTTTCCAGATAAATACTAAGCTCTCTAATGACCTGAGATTAGACTGAGTGAGAAAATTGCTGGCAGTTAATGTTGGACATATATTTTCTATACCAAACTGTGGAACCTGACTGAGCCCATAATATCACTGCTTATTTTATCATAATCATCAGGCTGCACACTGACTTTCTCCATGGAAAGTGCTCTACGACCCACTGACTCTGCCTGCTGGGAGAGGTGACACTTTCCATCATCAAAGGAGCATCGATCTGGCTCAATGTTTTAAAGTCCCTTATGGGTTTATGTTAATATTACCTTTCTGCTGGAGTCTTTCTATTTGCTTCCACCACCCATGCTTTTACCCCTGCTGCTGCACAGTTCAAACACAGACATGCTAATATGCCAAGCTACATATCTAATCTATAGTTTTTTCAGCTATTTTTGGGTCTCATTTGGCAAATGGAAGGGGATGAGACCAGTTTGATCATAACTAAGAGACAAGCCCTTGAGGTATGTCCTGGGCCAGTCTCCCAAGGATGTTGACACGTGCTTGAATTTGGTAGGAAACTACATTTGGCTGAATTTTACAAAAGACTCTGAGCACCCAAAGTTCCAGAATTTTTTCCAAGAGGAGTCATGTTAGTTCAGTTGTCCTGGATAACTGTCATAATTGATAACTCCATCCTGCTGACCAAAACATGCCTCTTAGATTGTCGTGACGATGGTCAGTGCCCCGTCTGCCACTGCTTAGAAAACACATCCACCCTGACTTATTCTAAATATGCCCCGTAGGTCTCATGAGTAATGTACCTACAGAAAGAGATCTCAGAAAATGTACCGATTGTGCAGGAACACAAATTTTGACTTAACAAGTGATGAATAAAATGCAGAGCAACATCCTCAGATTTTGGGCAAAGAATATGCAATCATTCAGTGGTGTTTGTGAAACATGTCAGGCTCTGTCAGGAAGAAGTGTTATAAATAAATGTGAGGTAGATACTTTAATAGTGATATTTCATACACATTCAATAATGAACTTTAATTATTCTTTGGGTTTCTTTCTTCTTTTACTGTAGCAGATGAGTCAAGCCCAGATGTGTAATGAAACCGATACTGGCATCACAGCATTTTCTTTAGAGGTGGCTGAAAGAGCTCTATGGATCAGCTGCCAAATCATTTCTGCTCCTGTGGGATTTCCTTTTTGCATCTCACCCAGAATTTAATTCTCCCACATATGGCATGAGTAAATCATAGTGCAAGGAATTTTCCTGATGGAAAAGATTTTGCAGACAAGCAGTCTTCTAACATCACTTGTCCTACAATGAAGCCAAAGTCATCTTTATCATACTCAGTGGAGCAACCTGCCAAGAGGAACTAGTTGCTATGGTATGTAAAGAAGTTAATGTATAACTTTGAATTCAGAAGCTATGAAAGCTAATTTAAAGCTTATCAGGAACCTTATCGCCAAATATTTGCACCAGAGACCAAGAAGATTGATTTGTTTCCTGCTGTGTTGTTGGGAATTAACAGGGGATATCAAAAGAAAAGCTCAGAGATATTAAATGTAATGATGTTGGATAAATATTGAATACGTCGCTCATTCCATGGCTCTTCAGTAGAAACTCAGGGAGCGGAACAGAGCAATGTGGCATGTCACTACTTTTGCAAAATGCCTTCGTGTCTGCATCTACAATGACTAAATGATTTCCATGAAGAAGTCATACAAGTCATATGAGAGAAGGCTGAGAGGGGATCTCATCAATGTATATAAATATCTCAAGGGTGGATATCAAGAGGATGGACCAGACTCCTTTCAGTGGTGTCCAAAGATAGGATGAGGGGCAACAGGCAGAGATTGAAGCACAGGACGTTCCATCTGAATATGAGGAGAAACTTCTTTAAGGTGCCAGAGCCCTGGAACAGGCTGCCCAGAGAGGTTGTGGAGTCTCCTCTGGAGACATTAAAAACCTGCCTGGACACATTCCTGTGTGATCTGCTCTGCTGACTCTGTTTTATCAGATGCATTGGACTAGATGATCTCCAGAGGTCCCTTCCAACCCCAACCCCAACCAGTCAGATGACTCCCACTGAAACACTTTCATTCTCCCTTCCATCTTGCCTGCTCTGAAATGAAGGCCAATGGCAACACAACCCTGCTGAAAGCAACGAGATATGTTCCTCAGATCCCCACACCATGAAGACACCACGGCTCAGTTCCCCTACTCATAGACAGGAGCTTTCAAACTCACTGAGGGGCCACCCAAAAGTATCTAACTTGTCAGGTCTGCTCCCAGTTCTGTACCTAATACTCCAATGTTAAACAGTGGATAAACAAAGCCACAAAACACATAAATACTGCAGACTCCTTGCATGTCAAAAGTCCTTGCATTTGACAGCTACCCAACCTTTTTCTCTTTGTACACACCTCCAGACCCACTAATCTCCATTTCCTTCTGTGCCTAATGAAAACCAAACCAAACCAAACCAAACCAACCACCACAAATGAAAACAAACAAACAAAACCACAAAAAAACCCACAAGACATAACAAAGCAGGTAACCCATGGCATGGGTTACTCTGGGAACAAACACTTTGTGTTTACAATAGTGATAAAGGCAAATCTGCTGAGCTCAGTGTAACTTGCTGCACGATCTACAATCTCCATCCTACCTCTGACTTTTCTATAAAATGGAGATGGGTTCTTCCCCTTATAGAGTCGAAATATTTTAATTTGCAAAGTGTTTGAGATCTGCAAGGACATCTACTAAAATTCAGCACCAGAGGGTTCCCCAACTTATATCCCCTTATTTTATATCAAGTCTTCTACACAATCACCTGTTCATAAACATAGAAGCCTAATAAAGCATCCACAAACCATACCACGCTTCTTTAAACCTGTCCTTTGGTGGCCAATTTATGTTTTGTAATGTTTTCCAGCCTCTTGTAGCTGGGAAGGGGAAAAAGCATCACTGGTGACCTGTGAGATTCAAGAGGGCAGAAGAGGAGAGTCAAGAAGGCAAAAGGGTGATTAAAGGGATTTTGTGTGAACTCAGGTCTCTACATGAGGGCAATGCCCGTAGGTTTGCAAGTAACAAGCAATTCTCAGAGTAGAGAAAGGTTTTATAATGATGGATATCACCAAGCTCAAAATAAAATAAAATAAAATACAACTCAAAATAAGCAGAATTGGGGCAGGACAAGGACATAAATGATGTCCCACATGCAAACAATGGACCTTTGTTAAATAAAAGGTATGAGAGACAAAACATATAAACCAAAAGAAAAAATATGCAGATCCTAAACTCAGCAATTTTCAACAATAAAATGTGGTTCTCTGTAAAGAAAAAAAAAAAAACTTTCCCTCTTTACTTCTCTGCAAAACTCTCTCTGATGTCCCACTTTTTTCCAGTCTGACACTGTCTGTCAGCTCTGACCAAGCAGGCAGGTGTCCAACATGAGAACATCACTTGGTGTCACCATTACCTGCACACACAGAGATGAGCTGGGGATCCTTATTAGCACAAATCATTTTGAATCCATTAAACTCATATAATAGCTGATTAGTGCTATCCCATGCTGCACCCAGTGATATGTCACTATGACTCCCTTCTCATATATTACACACACGCTCATGGTCCTACCAGACCCTAGTGAGGTCTACACAATATGCACGGATGGGCAAGGGCTGCTCCTGCATTTGGGGTGCTCTAGGTGAACCTCCTTTAGCAGGTGGGTTGAACTAGATGATCTCCAGAGGTCTTTTCCAAACCCAACCATTCTGTGCTTCTGTAAAATGATGTGGACTGGGGAGAGGGAGGACCCATATTGTCCCTTAGACTCCACCACAGATGAGCACCAGACGACTTGAGACTAAAAACTGTCGAAGTCCCTGATGCTTCCCAGTAGATGTGACCTAAACATAAAATTTCTCCTCCTTAGGAACCAGAAAAATTATATATTATAGACACAAAGGCATTAGTATTACACTTATTTCAATTCTATTTAATTTGTATGTTCTACTTGGTACAGAGAATATGTAGAAGGTTGTTACCTATCGCACTTTTCTACCACCTAATAAGCATGGACTCTGCCTTCAACAGAAGCATAAAATATCCTATTCTACCCCAACTCGGTACAGATTTTATCCTATCTTAACGGTATTAATTGATAACAAGCATCAACGGTCCATCAAGCCTTCTCCATGGCTGTTCTCATCTAAGTGCTATAAACCAAGGCTCCTGATTCTGATTAAGCTTGTCCTAAGCCAGCAGATGGCACTCCAAAGTGTGCAGCATCCACTGCTTCCCTCACCCCATCCCCAGCAACTGCTCAAAAAGGTTTGATTTTTCTGTTCCTGGCTCTTCAGTGCTTCATGCTTGAATATAGGGGTCAACAAAGTATCTCACACAACAGGGCCATCAAACTTCCCAGTCCTCGGTTTCCAGAAGTGGTCTGTAAATCCTGCAGCACACAAAAAAGCCACACTCCCGCTTGCTTTCCTTAAATCACCTCACCAATTACAAACTACTGGGCACAGAGAGGGAGAAAACGCCTTCCTCTCACACCAGAAATCAGCTGTGCTTGCAAGCAGATGCTTCGATTACTTGTTTTTGTTTGCTGGGTTTGGGTTATTTTTTTTGGTTTTGTTTTTGTGGGTTTTTTTTTTAGAGCAATTATCTGTGTTTCTCAGCACAGCACTACTAAGCTCTTCATGAAAACATACTCCTGTACAGAAGAAATAAAGGAAGGAAGAGGGAAGGGAAGGGGAATAGGGAAGGGGAAGGGGAAGGGGAAGGGGAAGGGGAAGGGAAAGGAAGGGAAGGGAAGGGAAGGGAAGGGAAGGGAAGGGAAGGGAAACGGGAGGAAAGGAGAGGGGAGGAAAGGAAAATGAAAGGGGAAGGGGAAGGGGAAGGGGAAGGGGAAGGGGAAGGGGAAGGGGAAGAGGAAGGAGATCCTTCCCAAAGCAAGGAAATCTGCAGATCAACATATTCCACCATATCAAGTGTAATATTGAGTTATAAACTATCTTGACATTTCTATTTCATGCGAGAGCTTCCAGGCTTAGCAAAGGTAGAAAACAATACTGATGCTTTTCATTTGAACCAAGGGAAGGATGCAAACCACAACTCACAACAGATCCAGGACTTGCACACGTTGGGAGCAACTGGGCTTGTGGAAATCAGGTTTTTTTGTCTTATCTCCAGGCAGTTTCTCTGTGCAGAAGTATAACCTGTTTTCACAAGGCTCTGACTCATCACACAAAAACAAATCCTTTTTTTTTAAATATTTTTTTTTTTTTTTAGTGTAATAACTGTTTTTTCTTTTATCAGGAGAAATACTGCATTTGTGTAAGGTATCTTAATGATCCAGGTGGGAATGTGACCCATGACGAAAAACCTTCCTTGCTTTACCATTCCCAGCTCCCTTCCAGCATCTGGAGAAGATGAGCACTCAAGCTGATGAACACAAGAGATGAGATTAACACAGTCCCTCTTTTTGCCACCAAAATATAGTAGCTAATATAGCATTATGGTTGGGTACCGTTACTAATGCCATTATATTGATGATTATGGCAGTGTCACAACAAGAAAATGAAGCAACTGCTGAGTTTCTGAAGGTGCATTTATAGGACCAAGGCTGGGCAATAAATTTAACTAAAACGTGGGTACCTAGTGCTACTCTATTATTTTTAGGAATAGTTTGGCATAGACAGCTTGGAGAAATACAAAATAACGTACAGCGCAGAGTCCAGCAGCTTTTGTACAAACTGCAAAAAAATTACATGTCTCTTTGCAATTTCTGTGGCATTTGCAGAAATTTTATCCCTATAAAATTAGGGATAGGGTGAGAGCTAGGGTTAGGGGTTAGGGTTAAGGTTAAAGTCTCAGCTGTAGGGAGCAGGGAAGAAGTCCTCCTAGATGAAACCCATTTGATGCAAGGCTCACCAGAGTGACCAACAGGCTAATGCTCACCCCAGTGTACTGTATGGTAACACAGCTTTAATTTAAGCAGGATTAATGACGGGGAGACTGCAAAGCGCTCCTGTGTTTTACTACAGGGGAACGGTGTGTTGCCTTCTTGTCATCTTGCTGCTGAAATGACAAATGGCCCATTTGAACACCCACAAGAGGAGAATACCTGTGATAGCCTGGCTGCATCATTTCTCCCAGGATTCATCCATGGTTTACAGGCACAAGAGGTGATGCTGAGCAGGTACCAGACATGCAACACTGGGTTTCTCCTGAGAGTAGCAGTGATGAGCAACACTCCAGGCTCAGTCTTTTCATCCACAGAAATCATAGAATATCTCAGCTTAGAGGGGACCCATAAAGATCCATGAGGCTCTGGCAAGGGTGGAAGATGCTGAAAACTCCCCCAAACCTTGGGCTTGGGCACAGGAACAAAGACCAATCTGACTGTGAGTGGGTACCTAAACACCGACCCCGGTTCCTAGAGAAACTGGCCCCCAGTGACCTAAATTGGCCTCAAGTTGCACAAGGGGTGGTTTAGATTGGATATTAGGAAACATTTCCTTATGGAAAGGGTTGTTGAGCATTGGAACAGGCTGCCCAGGGAAGTGGTGGAGTCACCATCCTTGGAGAGGTTGAACAGATACAGAGATGAGGTTCTTAGGGACATGGGCTGGTGACAGTGGTTAATGGTTGGACTCGATGATCTTGAGGGTCTCTTCCAACCAAAATGATTCTATGATTCTCATTTCATTCCTGTCTATGGCACCATGCCCTGCAAATTTTCGGCAGGGTTTGCCCACATCACATGTTGTGAACCACCACCTCATTTCAGATTTGGGATAGTTGGACATAGCGGAAGAAGCCTTTTAAACATAAGGGAAAATTTGCTACACCAGCGCCTTCTCAATTTGAGAAGTTTATGAGAGTTATAAGGGAGAACCGCCATCTGTGTTTAGGCGAACACACATTTATTTTATTTATCACACAGACTATTGCTATCAGCTTAAAAATAACTGTTTGAAACATCATCTGCAGCACATGCCTTATCTCACAGATCCTGGTGCACTTTATAAAGAAGCTATATATAAATTACCTCTCCGATATATGTCTAGCTTTATGGTTTAACTCCAAATGTATTTGAGTAACCTGGGTTATCATTAGAAGTGAAGATGAAACTCCACAACAAACTGAAATATCAGTGGAATCTTCATTTGGTAAAATTACACAAACTTGCATTACAATTTTCAGCTGAGCACCAGAACCAAATAACACAACAAAAAATCCAAATCATAAGCTGGGTCCTGTTTTTCCTGGTGTTTGCCGTAAATCATTAATAACTCTGATCAATTGAAAAAGTTTGAGATCTACTATGCCAGGTAGATTTGGGGTTGGTATGTGCAAAAGCTGCAACATCACATGGCATTTCACAGATAATACAGAGTACAGGAGAGGTAAGAGCACCGGTCTGCATGGGAGTGAAAAGGGTTAAATATCTTTGAATTATATGGTGGATATAACACTGGTTATTGAGACCCTGGAAACAAATCAGATGGAGCCCTAGAAAGTTCACTAAATATTACTTTTGCCTTCACTCTGGTGAAGCAAGGGTTAACCTATTTCCAAATACATGTTTTTTGTGGGAAAACACCATTGCCATTCACATTTAATCACGTGATAAATGCAGCCATCAAAGTGGGTTTAGAAGAATACAATTTTCTTCCTTTCAATAATCCATCTCCACAAGGGGCTTTACATATATTAAATAACACTGCATTCACTTTGGAGCAAGGTGACACGCTCGGTGGGGTTTCCCATTTGTTTCTCCAGTTACTGCACAATCTTTGCCAGGGCAAAAGTCAATTTAGACTCTTGCAATGTGACTTCTATAAGGTGGGGATGAAGGAGGGGAGGTGGATGAGGTTATACGAGCATCCTCATCACACCAGCAGGAACCACTTCCAAAACCACCCACTTATTATATCCTGCATAGGAAAACAAATAATATATAAGGGAGAAAAGCCACGGATGTAGTGTGAACAAAATTCAAGCTCGCAGAGTGGTGCAGAGGTTCATTTTTTATAATTATACTACTGCCATTGCAGCCACTCATGTCCTACACACCTAGACTATATTTCATCAGCTCTGGGATCCTGGCCTCTGTTTTCTCTCCTGTCTCAGCGCTGTCAGCGCAAATTTGACAGTGATGCCAAGGGCGACCCTCACTGCCCAGAAAAGCTGTGTGCAAGGACGAAACTCAAGGTGAGCATCCATCCAATTGACAACACAGGTCACATGTTTATGTTTATATTTACATTTACATTTATCTATATCTATATCATCTATAGCTATAGCTATATTCATATAATACTTATATTTATGTATTATATATATCTACACCTATATTTATATCCCTTTTTTATCTATATTTATATTAATATATCATATTGATATATTAATATTTTTTACGTATATATCTACAGATATGCAGATACATATACAGATATATCTACAGATATACACATCCACATCAGCAGTGCCAACCAGGACCATGCAGCAAAGTGCTGCCCACGTGCACTATGCAAATATCAGTTCTCTTGAGAAAACAGGAGCCAGCTTTCCTTGAGACCATGGCCACACCTGATGCAACAGGTGAGAAAGGTTTTTCCCATCTTCACTGGTGCAGCAATCCTCGCCACGAACAACCCTTATTTGGCATGAAGACGTGGGTATTTGAAATATCACTTAAAATTAGCAGCTGGGAGGAGGAAGGAGCACTGCAACTATACTGGTAGCTGTCACAAGCCATTGGGAAAAATATTTGCAGAGCTGTCTCTAGCTATGGAAGAATAATAATGTGGGTACCAGTTGAGTTATGCTGTCTGTTCATGCCTCTGGGCATAATATAGATTTTTTTCCTCTACAAAAGCACTCTCTCCTATTAACAAGGCACATTCACGCCAGTGTTTCCTCCCATGACCTCAAATGCCGTTACAGAATCACAGAACGGTTGGAGTCTGGAGATCATCCAGTCCAACCCACCTGCTAAAGCAGGTTCACCAGAGCAGATCACACAAGACTGTGGCCAGGTAGGTTTGAATGTCTTCAGAGAAGGAAATTCTACAACCTCTCTGGGCAGCCTGTTTCAGGGCTCTGGCACCTCAAAAGAAAGAAGTTTCTCCTCATATTCAGTTGGAACCTCCTGTGCTTCAGTCTGTGCACATTGCCCCTCATCCTATTGTTGGGCACCACTGAAAGGAGTCTGGTCCATCCTCTTGACACCCACCCTGGAGATATTTATAAACATTGATGAGATCCCCTCTCAGCTTCTCTCATCCAGGCTGAACAGCCCCAGATCTCTCAGTCTCTCATCTGAAAGATGCTCCAGACCCCTCATCATCTTCATAGCCACTGGACTCCTTCCAGTAATTACTTGTCCTTCTTAAACTGGGGAGACCAAAACTGGACACAGGACTCCAGATGCGGCCTCACCAGGGCAGAGCAGAGGGGGAGGAACAACCTCTCTCGACCTGCTGCTCACACTCCTCCTAATGCACCCCAGGTACCATTGGCCTCTTGGCCACAAGGGCACATTGTTGACTCATGGTCAACCTGTTGTCCACCAGAACTCCCAGGTCCTTCTCCACAGAGCTACTTTCCAGCAGGTTCACACCAACCTGTGCCTGGCATTATTCCTCCCCAGGTGCAGGACCCTACACGTGTAACCCCAGCATCACCATTTCCCATGTGCAGCCCTCCCAGTGGGATCCTCACTGGTGTGGGGTGAGGGGAAAGCTGCCCCAGGATTTGGGAACATAAAGGTGGGTTTTGGGAACATAAAAGCAAGTGTTTGCAGAGCTGGGCAGTGAGGCTGGCTCATTCCAGACAAAACAGCCCTTGGGTTTGCGAGACAGTTCCGCCAATGACTCAGAGCCTGGGTAGAGGAGCAGCGTGTGAAGATACTGTGGAGGAGGCTTCATACAAAAGAAAGCCTTCCCCTGCCTTTATCTTCTGCCCACATAAAAACCTCTGTCCTTTCTCACTCAAACAAAAGGAAAAATAAAATAAATTAAAAAAAAATACCCACAAACAAACAAAAAACCCCTCAACCAACCAGAAAACCTATATAATGAATCCAAAATCCTTCACTCGGGTGCTGATGTGGGCAGCTGTGGTTTCAAGCTACATCAGAAGCTATCGGTGAGCAAAGCAGGCTTATCCCATGACAGACGTTTGATAAGAGATTACTAAAGAAAATCCACAATGCTCAGGTTGTTTGGGCAATTTATGAAATAGCAAGTGCCTCATAAATCTGGTTGTACAGATTTGGTCTTTATATAGATTTGATATTTTCTTATTTTTCTCAATTTGTAGAATAAGGGGCTAGAGGCTATTGGAATCTCACATCTCTAGTCTCTGCAAATTAGCTCATTTACACATCATATATATATTTAGAGATATATATGATATACAGGATTTGGGGAGTTTCTTGCTTGTTTTTACATGCAACACTGAAGTCCTGAGTGCTCCTGTTGCTCCATAAAAACTGCACGGAGCCACTAGCAGCACAAGGAACATGGGTGTTTTCCCAGGGGCTGCGGTGCAAGTTTTATTGTCTTTTAAGGATGGAGGATTCTTCATTTTAACTCTAACGGCTGCAAAGTTCTGCATCCCTGACGTATCAGACATAGAGCTTAATGCTTAGTTAGTGAACTTCCATGTCTAATAAAACCCCATGCCATTTTTTTTTTCAAGATCGCAGGCACGCTGAGCAGAAAAACAGACCCAGTGGAAGAAATGCATGGGCAGTACTTTGGGTCATCTATAATCGATTCCACCTCTTTTGGGAATATAAGGAGCAAATAAAGAAAATCAGTTATTAATCTATTAATATTTCTATTCACTTATTAAATCCCTGTATCAAAATCTATTTCCCTAACCCCAAACAGGCAGGAAAAAAGAAAAAAAAAAAACAAGTCTTAGGAAAATTGCTTTAATGACCACCTTAAAAAACCTCACAAAACAAATAAAAGCCCACACTTAACTAAAATTAAGAAAAAATAGCTGTGTGATGTAAATGCTCCATATTGACAGCCTTAAGAACAGAGGAGTGGGCTGATTAGAATATGGCTTTTAATGGATGCACAGTCATTTGAAACAAAGTTGACATTATTGAAATAACACTTTTTACAGGAGTAGCTGCATACCAAATGACCTTGAAAAGACACAGCAATTACTACCACTCATGCAAGAGACATTATTTCCAAAGGTAAGGCTTTGGAAACAGGAACATTAGGAACTAGGATGAGTTCTAAGATAAGATGGTAGAGTCAATAAGATAAATGTGTAAATAAAAAGCTCCATTTGTCGGGGCAAAAGCTGGATTTTGGTGGTGAGAAATTTGATTTTGCATTTAAGAAAAACACGCACTACAAACTCTCCTAAATGTTGAAGCAAGTTGCAAACTGTGTTTGGACTTCCAGCACAAAGAGCACCTTCTGCATTAAAAACTCATCGTTAATAATCAATTGAAATAGCCCATTGGTGTTTGCTAAGCCTGAGAGATCCTCAGGGTGGCACAATCTAATAGCTGTGCTTATACAGCATCTGCCATGATCAGTACCCTGCAGAAATAGAAGCCCAAGTAACTGGAGACATTACACGCACACATACATATATGTGGTTCATGCAGATATTATTGCCAATAAATTATTGTCCCATAAAGTCAAGGATTGGACCTTGCTGCCCCAAAACTGAGAATTTCAGTTTAATCACATAAAAATGAAAAACTTCATAAACGGGAAGAAAGAGAGAAGTGATGCTTCCTGTGAGAAGGAAGTCCATTCAAAGCACGAATAAATTGATGCAGTCAGGAGAAAGAAGCTTGCATATGCAAATAGAGGTTTATTACCCATTTTTGTGCTCCTAAGAGACATAATTTACTGACCTTTGAGAAAAGGGTCAAGCAGACTTACGGAATAAGAAACAAAGGCATCACTTTTGTCAACTGCCATGTTCCAGAGCAGTAATTATCTTTCCTTCTCCCTGCGAGCAGCAGGAAATGAAGAGGGGTGCCATTACACTATGACAATTACTGTAATTTTAATTTCTAAAAATTGCCAGGAATGTTTCCTGTTACCAAAAAAAAAAAAAGGCCTGTTCAGATTTTTTGGTGTAGTTTTAATTTAAAACTCATTCCTCAGCTAAAATAGAGCTGTGCTTCTCCTTCTCTCGGCCCTTTTGGGGTACCGTTCACAAAGTCTACATAGTGAGAAAGCCCATTTTCTTCCTCATTAGTTGAGTAGATGGCGAAGCGTGATCAAGGAGGACCCAGGAAAGATGGAGGTGGTCCGATGACATGTCACAGATGGAGTAAGTCTGCAGAGAGTTGTCCCTGCCAGGGATGGATTCTTAAGAGACCTCAGCTCTTCAGCCTACTTTGCTGTTGGGTTGAATATCACTTGAACTTATTAAGTCACGGGCACAATAATATATTGTTCTTTCTTTGGGAATTAGGTGATGTTAGATGCATAATAATTAAAAAAAAAATTAAAAGAAGGATTCTTTTCATCTCCTACGCTCAGAGGGACTATTGGCTACTCTGTGTATTTTCTGCAGGTTAGGCTATCATTTATTGTTTTAATATTACGGATAATCTATTCTGTGTTATCAGAACATCATCATAGAATAGAATCATAGAAAAGTTTGAGTTGGAAGGGACCTTCAAAGCTCATCCAGTCCCACCCCTGCAATGAACAGGGACATTTTCACCAGCTCAGGTTGCTCAGAGCCCCATCCAGCCTGGCCTGGGATGTCTCCAGGGATGGTTCATCCACCACCTCTCTGGGCAACTTGGGTCAGTGTTCCACCACCCTCATTGTAAAAAATTTCAACAGTATTTCTCATAAATGGAACACGACTTTCCAGGATTCCCCTGTGCATTCCCATGAGACTTCTGAGGTCTCATTTTGGCCACTGGTTGAGTATTTAAAAATGCTTTCCCAGATCCCAGGGAAAGAGTTTTTTTTCAAATAGTTGCCACAACTCATGTTCAACAATGATCATTTAGTGTAGTAAAAATTTGCATCTTTCAATATATGCAGTAATGCACCTATAGAACCACATCGATTTGTCTAAATACAAACATATTCTTACAAACACATATTTAATTCAGAATTTTTATAACCTCAAGCTTCAAGGAATTTTGGATCAATGACTTTATTTTGCTTTTATAAATAAATAAACTCAATTAAACAGTACTTAGAGTTAACCACAATAGGCAGGAGAATAATTTTCCCAAAGGTTCACTTTCCATTTTTTACCTGTTATGTGGGTCTAGGGAATCAATTACTCCCTAAAGGGAACTTATTAGAGCCTGTGTTACCAAACACCTTACCTTTCCCACCCACCAATTGAAGAGAAGAATTATAGGGACACACATATAGAAAGACTAGCATTCTTCAAACCTCTTTTCATTTGCTGTAATAAATTAAAGCACAAATAAAATAAAACAAAGCCCTGCAGGCAAGCAGCATTTGAATCAAGACCGAACCTACACCAAGTCAAGAAGTTCACCATTCGGTCTCACAAGACCCATAAATCAGGATCCCTGAACATATGTAGCATTTTGCATTACTGTACAGGGTGTTAACTTTAATGCCTTAATATATGCACATTGTAGGCAATTTATGGTTGCTGTGGGAACTGTAATTTCACACGTCCTGACCAATCTGCAGCTGGAAAAATAATAGTAAGTAAAAAACAATCACACCACTGCATTCCCTTCAGTAGCTTTTACACATTTAATTTCTCTCTTTTTTGTATTTGAAGGGGGAAGAAAAGAAGACGTGTGAAGCCACAAATGCACAGGAAAGCTGAAACAAACAGATGTGAATTAACTTTCACCCTTTTCAAGCAGTTTGAACAAAACCTCATGTTCCCCCAGCCCAAGTGTCACCGCATGAAAATGTGTGATCAAGCCTATTTCTGAGTCAGAAGCATCTCACCAAGGACATAATCCAATCCCTTCTTTTTCATAATGCACTGAAACCAACCACCAGCATTCACTTGCAAGTGACAGCTACGAGGCGAAATGATCTGCAGCTGATCCAGTTTAACAAAATTTCTGCTGATGCTGCCTGCCCCATACCACATTGTTACTGCTACTGTCTCCTAATGGTTGCATTCTTACCTATTTTAAAGGCAAAGGGGGTTGTCTCAGTCCTGTTCTTCCCTCAGTCTCTCTTTACCTCCAAACCCACCATCACTTGCCTTCAAGATTTGAGTACTTTTATCCGACATCTTGTTTTTTTGGCCTATTAAAACTCCGTTCCCTTCCAGAAAAGGTGGGTTTTGGAGTCATCAACTATTTTCAAGCAAAAAAAGAGTTGTTTGCATCCAGGTTTATTCCAGATTCAAGGACGCACAAGAGCTGTGCAATAATTAACACTCTTTATCCTGTTAGCACTGATTAATGGCCAGGAGTGTCCCACATCACATGGAACAGCCATGACCATGCAGCCAAGTGGTCATCCATGCAAGACCAGAGGTGTTCCCACCTCTGCAATCCACTCCACCAAGAGTAATCTAACAGAGTTGGTTAAAAGCACAAGAAGTCATTTATTGGCATGAAAACAAAGCAGAGTTTATTTGCTCAAAATAAACGACTTTATCTCTGTGCTCCGTCATCAAAACCAATAGCTGTTTGACATCTGGTAGATTTGACCACCATACAAGAATATGTTATTTGTGACTGTGTACAATACCCATGTTCAAAACAGGTCACCATTTGATGGACAAAAAAGGCTATAATATTTCTATACATGCATATCTGATAAGCAACATCTGTGGATGAGCACTCCAATGATGGTGGTGGGAACTCTCAAGAAAAGTAAAAGAATACATTAGTTCTTTGGCACATAAAGGTCTTAGTTTCATTAGCATTAGTACCTAAAACCACCTAAGAGATACAAAGGTCTGATCCAGAATTGTAACCAATTAAAACCTATTGAATATTAAAGCTCTGGTCCATTGACTTGACCTAATGGTAGAGTCTTTGATGCCATCATTCCACCCTTCTTTACAGAGAAGCATTAGTGCTACAAAGAACAAATATTTCTTACCTACACATTAAAGAGGATATAGAGAATCAGGTGGCCAACAAGGTATGAAGATTCATTAGCAAAGCAGAAAATCTGTTGACTGCCCCGTAAAAGAAAAGACCATCAAGAATACCAGAAATAATCACTGAAATCAGGCAGAGTTCTGCTTTTTGGTGCATGAAGTCAGTTGTAAATACCTAAAACCTTTTCAGTGTGTAGGACTTGAAAGGGAAACCTGATCTCTGCTGGACTCATACTACAAAGAAAAGAAGTGGACAGGCTGGAGAGGCTCCAGAGAAGGGCCACAAAGATGATCAAAGGCCTGGGAAGCCACAGTATGAAGAAAGGCTAGGGAACTGGGTTTGTTCAGCCTTGAGAAAAGAAGACTTAGGGGAGACCTCATCACCATGTTCCAGTATTTAAAGGGTGGCTACAAAGAAGATGGAGACTCCCTTTCTAGAAGGAGTTACATAGGAAAGATGAGGAGCGATGGGTACAAGTTACCCCTGGGGAGATTCTGATTGGAGAGAAAAGGAAAATCTTTCAAAATGAGAACAATAAGCCACTGAAAGTGCTGAATTCCTTAACATTGGACACTTTTTAAGATTCAGGTGGCCAGGGTGCTGGGCCATCTTTGCTTTTGCCAACAAAGGTTGGACCAGATGACACTTGAGGTTCCTTCCGACCTGGTATTCTGTTCTGTGATCCTATCCTATCCTATCCTATCCTATCCTATCCTATCCTATCCTATCCTATCCTATCCAGCTAACTGATCTCCTGACATCAAAACTCTCATTGAAATCTACCAAGATTTCTTACACAAACACACATAGCATTACTATTTAAAAATATAGTATTCTGAGTTACTATACGTGAACAACCACACACATACGCATTTATATACATATATATACACATAACAATCTTTGCATTCTTAATCATGTTACACAGGTGCACAGGTACACATGCATTTAATTATATTTTATATATACGCACACACATGAACATATGAAACTAATTATATGCACAAAACTATAATGTATATATTCTGATTACATATAGTATTTATTTATTTATAAAGTTCCTAATATAGGTAAAAAGAGAAAAAAAGGCTCTATTTGCCTATATGTATAATATTCAACCACAGTGTAATGTAGCTGAAGAACACAGAATCGCTTTTAAAACCAAGGATTTGATTAAAAATCTCTCTTACTTCTATGAATTTGAACTTGGAGTGTGATTTCACTTAGCCTAAGAGAAGGGGGTACAGGACTCCTCTTTGACACATTTTAGAGATGACAAAACTCCCATCCAGAATGGAAAAAAAAACGCCTCATGAGAACAGAAAAGCAGAAAATAATTAAACAGGTTTACATATGCTTTTTTTTAATTGGGTCCTGTATCTTCCTGCTCCAAAGATGTCATACATTTCTATTTGAAAAGCACCTCAGTGTCTTCCATGTAGGTAGTGGGGGAGCACACTCTTCGGCATCATTAGCGGGGTTAGAAAACAGCCTTTTCTTAGCAATGTACTTGCCATTAAACATAGAGATACATGAACTTACCTGTTTGGTACTTCTCTGCCCAGTAGGAAGCAAAGTTTTGGATTTCTCTGCTATTTTCTGTAAAAGAAGAGGAAAAAAAAAGGCTGAGAAAACAGTGTCCAAATATTTAAGTAAGGAATCATTTGAAGATATTTCTTATGTTTTTTTAAAGAAAATGACACGGGAAAAAGTCTTATTATTTAGAAAAAGAAATGGAGTATAATCACACTGAAAAGTTTGGTCTCGCAGGAATTAAAAGTCTTCAAAGCTTCCAGAATGACAAGGTTACCAAAACTGAAACACGCATTTAAGAAATGACAGCTAGGACGTGGATAAGTAGCAATTTACCACTCAGATTGGTTTCCTGACGCAACCGGGCATTCACAAACTGCAGGGGCTAATTTTGGCACTTATGAATTGATGACAGTTTTTTGTTTTTTTTTTTTAATAAAATCTTTACATGTACAGTTCAGAGGGATTGTTCTCATGAACATTAAAAAAAGAGCACAAAATACATGTGTCACTTTACCTGAATCATTCCAACTTCTCATTTAAGAGACAAAGCCATTTCATTTAAAGACTCCATGCTTAGGTTTTTGAATAGGACAGAGAAATAATTAAAAAGATGAGATAGCGCTAGAAATAATGCACTGCTATTACATAATGTACATGCAGTTGAAGTGCAGTTTTACGTGGGTTTTTTTTTAATTTCTTTTTAAACCATGGGCGGCAAGTGCTGGGAAATCAATCAGTAGTGAGTGTTTCTAACAGAGATACAAGTGCATGTTGCTGGCCAAATTTCATGACACCTGCATAATTAGAATATATTCTTATACGTGTTGCAAACATGGGTCAAGCTCACTAGGATAGTAAAAAAAAAAAACAAACAACCAGAGTTTGTCCAGGTTGTATTTGCATAGAATTCAATTAATCCAGATGTATGTTCAAACTGGTTACTGCAGGGGAGAGAAGCAGTTTCAGGATGGTAAATTGAAATCATTACTACAGTCTTTAAAAGCAAAGCAAATCTGCGCTTCAGCAGAGCCTCCCCAGGGTAAAGTAGGAGAGCAAGAAGCAAATTAAAGAGCTGGAGTTCAGGTTTTGTTTATTTTATTAAACTGCTTGATCTTGGTGACAGGTCCAAACCACAAGATGTGTTTGGAAACCTTCTGACAAAGCCATATAAACTTTTAAGAGGTGCCTATAAGAAAGATGGGGACAGACTTTTTAGCAGGGCCTGTTGCGATAGAACAAGAGGTGATGGTTTTAAACTGAAAGAGGGGAGATTCAGGCTGGACATGAGGAAAAATTTTTGACACTGAGGGTGGTAAAACACTGGCCCAGGTTGCCCAGAGAGGTGGTGGTTAAACCATCCCTGAAGACATCCCAGGCCAGGCTGGACGAGGCTCTGAGCAATCTGAGCTGGGTGAAGATGTCCCTGCTTATGGCAGGGGTGGGACTGGGTGAGCTTTGAAGGTCCCTTCCAACCAAAACTATCCTATGATTCTATAGCAGATCAAAGCCATAAGGTGGGTTAACATTTAAATTAGCAATGTGCATTTTCTGTAAGTAGTAAAGTTGAAAGGGGCACTGTGCAATCAATTCTTCTCCTCTGTAAGTGGAGACACAACAAAATAATGTCATAGCCAAGCCACGTTTTCCAATGTAATGTTACACTGCTTTATGGACAAATAAAGAAAAGAGGGAAGAAACTACATGTGACCAGCTTTATGGAGATGTTCCACACTCCTGGGAGCCACACTTAACACGTTCCCAAACACATATGGAAGAACGGAAGCCAGTAAGACCCTCACCTTCTGCACAGCTCCGTATCTCTGGATGGCATCTGAGAGCTGGTTCATCAGCCTGTCCAGCTGAAGTCGTTCTTGCTGTTTTGGAAGAGCAGAAGCCTGGTTAGTAGGTGTGTAGAGATAAATCAAGTAGTAGACTCCATCTGTGACCATGGGAAGTGCTTCTGGTGGAAGACACCAAATAAACAAGGTGGGTACTAATTGTCTAAAAAATTAAATTTTACTGAGGCTTCCAGGATGCTGCAAGGTTTTATTTTAGGAAGGAAGCACAAGATTCTTTGCTCTTTCAGGTCAAAGTAATTCCAAAAATGCCACCTTGGATATTGAATATAGCACTCAAGTCATGATCACTGCTAACTGAGCAGGACACCTTCTGTGGCAGGAATACATAGGGGGACATTTTGCTGTCCTGCTTACTGTATGAAGAGGGTCTGACTCCAATACCAGTTCTTAAAGACTGTGAAATGCAAGGAAATAAATACCTGATGGACATCAGAAGAACAGAATGGTTGTAGCATGCTACCCTGTTTCTACTTAATAAAATCCAGCCTTGGATTGTCTACTTGAGATGATAACCTAAGGGAACCTCCTATAAAAAGTCCTTTATTTGGGTGATGCCCCATGAGGGAGTCCATCACCTCTCTTCATGGCAATGGGTGATTTATCAGATTTGAAATGTCCATCAGCTATAACAACATTCTTTTTGCCTGGCTTATGGCCTGATTGCCAGAAACCAACTTATCTCAATGTTTGCCAAAACATGTACCCAACTGTCACTGCCTTTTTCTCTGGAGCTCACCTCAGCAAGATACCCATCTATGTTTTAAACAAAAGTGTTCTCAGAAGGAAGAACCCAGTCTAGACTGATGTAACTCAACAGGATAATGAGGTTGGTGAGACCCTGGCCCACGTTGGCCAGAGACATGGTGGATGCCCCATCCCTGGAGACATCCCAGGCCAGGCTGGATGGGGCTCTGAGCAACCTGATCCGGGTGATGTCCCTGCTTATTGCAGGGGTTGGACTAGATCTTTGAAGATCCCTTCCAACACAAACTGTTCTATGATGCAAAATGGTTACTCTCAGATGGAGTGACCAAACCCAATCAACAAACTATGTCATGCTAATCTCTAGAAATTCTCCTGGAACTGTTCTACCCTCTGGATCTCAGACTTCAGGTATGTAGCAGCTCAAGTGTCCAGGCTCTACAGAGGGGAATGAGCTGCAAGAAAGCAGGATGTCACCTTAAAAACCATACAGCAAACAAAACCCAATCTACACTAAAGTTACTAAGCAGAAATGTTCACTTTACAGCGATTTCAGCTCTTTCAGACAACTACTTAAGAATACAAACGTAAATTTTATAAAGGACGGCATAAACATCTTTAAATTTTAATGGTATTTTCATACGCAGAAGAATATCACAGTATTACAGTTCTTCATCCAAAGATGTAAAACCATTTTTAGAACAGGGCAAGTATCATTATTCCCATTCTACAGATAAAGGTCTATAAACCTTATGTTTGCTACACATGCAAAATAAGATTGCCACCCTGGAGAGCTGATCTAATGGTCCAGCACTCATCCTGCAAAAACCTGGAATTCCAGATAGGCCTCTCTATTTAAGTCCTTTGAGGTTAGTTTGAAGGAAGCCCTAAAATAGCCATGTGCTATTTTACATCAGTCTTCTGCCTTGTATCACACTGATCCACTTACATCAGTATGTTTCCTCCTGAAATAAATACCAATTTGCTCAGTTGGGCATCCTGACTCCAATTGCTCCAGCAGTACCTGGAGATTCAAGGGAAGTCAGAGGAACTCTCACAGCAAACCTTGTTGGCAATGCATTACAGGTGGAAAATAAGGAAAATAAGGAAGAAAGAAAAAAAACATATATATTTTTTTGTCGGTGTGTACATGCAAAGCAACACATAGAATAATAGATTGGAAAGGACTGACTATACAGCTCTAAATTCATGGAAGGCTTTTCATGCTGTGACATATCTTACGGGAGGAAAGTTTGCAATGCTACTCAGATTCCCAAGAGGCACTTACCAACCAGCAGCCATTATCCACCAGATCTGCTTATTCTAGATAAGGGAGGAGGGCTACAGGCTTTATATCAAAACTTGTAGGTTTAATTATTTAAACTGCACACTGTTAGAAGAGTTAAAAAAATAAAATCTGTTAAATTAATTGGCCAGGGAGCAGAAAAGTTATTAGGTGATGCCAATAGAGAGCAGCAAGTTTATTCCTCAGATTACCATAATTGTTTGTGTGTTTATTTCTTTCAGCCCTTACATATTATCCCTTTAACTTAGCTATTTTTCTCCCCATGACAGTAAAAGCTACTCTGCTGAGAGTCCCCCGTGGACACTACATGGGCTTCAAGGGCAAATAATGACATACTTGGGTGGCACTATAATTGGGTTTAATGTGACCTTGCCTGATTTCTCTTTGGACCCAATTTATGTCACAAAAGAGAGCCAGGAGTTCAGCACAAAACAGCCCAAATCCCCATATCTCCAAGAAAGCAACTTCTGTTTCATCAGACTCGGAGGCAGAAAAAGGAAGAAAAAAGAAGTCCTTATATTCCACCGTTAAGCAAAGCAACATGATAACAAAGATCAAAGTGTTAAGGTTGATGTCTACATATGGAGAACAGTAATTCCATCCTCCCCATCACACGGAATAGACTATCACCCATTTGTTCTTCTGGGTGGGCTGAATTGCACACAGTACTCTACTGATTACAAAGGTAGCCTGGGGTGATTCAGCTCTTCAGTCCTTACCTCATATGCCTGTTGGCAAATGACATAAATCCAGGCTCTAATAAACACTTGGACAGAGATGAGTTGTGTGTTTAGAGCAGTGTTTGTTTCTTTTTTCTAGGAGGAAGGACGGTGAGAACAGAGTTGAAGGAATACAGGACTTTGGAGAATGGCAAGGAGTGAGTGAGGTTAAAGCACGAATTCAGGTAAGTTCCTAACCCAGAAACTATAATGATACTGGAAGGAAGAACATAACAGAAAACTGCTTGGCAGAATTAAGTAGAAAAGAATCACCCTTATTCTCATTCCAGGTGCTGAATCACCTGTTATGTGGGTGAAACTTCTCCTCAGCTCTCACACCAGCTGGAGTTTGACCCTCTCATTAATTTTCTGTTCTTTCCCATGATGTGTAACAGAGGACAAAGTCTGGGGTATTAAAGGTCTTTATGGAAAGGTCAGAAACCTTCTGTTTGTCCAGTCATTGCACAGGGGACCAGAGGATGTGGATCACTCATACCCCTGTGACAATTACGTTCAGATGAGTTGAGCCTATTGATGACAGAAGAGCAGTCTGTCTGTAAAACAGATGGGCTTGCTTTGGAGTGAACTGCATTGCCAAGTTTTGCTCTGATCTGGCCACAGCCTGTAATTATCTATCCCCACTGCTGCCTTTACACTAGCATACAACAATGAATTAATGTCATATCCAGACATATTGCACTGCTTTGCCCTTCCTGGACACTTCACACACTTCCAAACTCATCTGCACCCCATGCACCCACAACTGAGTCTTTAACCAATGCCAAACTCATGTGGATCTGGGTGATTCTTGTGGTACTTTCACCCAGACTGAGTGAGACCCTGAGGTAGGAGTGAGAAAATCAAGTCTTTGTTGTCCAGTGCCTGATTTCCAATTCCACACAATCCAGTTCTGGGAAAAGAAACGTTTCTTGCAGCTGTTTTCCCATTGGTCATTTCTAAACCCAAGCTATGCTTGTGGTGTAACAGCAAAGGATGTTATAACCAGACATGAAGCTCAACAGTTTTAAAGTACCCACTGTCACTTTATTTTTTCATTATTCCTTCCTCTGCAAGACCCATAGCTCTTCCCCAATAGCATCTCAAATGACACGTACCCTGGATGAGCCTCTGACAACCTCAGACAGCTGCTTGATGGCTTTGGTGCTAGTCGTGATGGTTTTATTAGTCTCCTGCTGGGTTGCATGCCTGCAGAAGAGAAGAGAAAATGGGAATTGTGATTGAAATTAATTGCATAATGAGACACTTAACAGAAATTTTTCAAGTTGCAGAGCAATTTGGACAGTGCAACATACAGCACATGGAGCCATGGTAGGACTATGCAAGTCCAGGGTCTTGACCAGCAACGGTGGACAGAAGGCCGTAGGAAATACTAGCACAAAGACAACGGCTGCAAAGTCGGTTGGGAAGGATAAGGTGAAAATAGGGGCTGGGCAGGTAATGAGATCATCACAGATGGTTGGTATCGCAACAAAAATGGTCAAAAGAAGGGTTGTATAGCAAAAAGAGATGAAACTCAAGCGTCACAAGCTCAACACGGGATTTTCAGCCTCTAAGCTTCCCCAGGGAGCACTTCACATCTTTTTCATCAGAAAAGGCTGTTTTTCCATAACACTTCAGTGAAAAACTCTAGAAAGACCTGGAAAACATGATTTTTTTTCTCCCATAGAGGACACATTTGAGCCATGGTTGCATTGAACAGACTCATGTGGAGGGGTTTTGATAGATAAAGATCTGTTGCTGAATTAGTCAGGCTCAAAGGAATCTCAAGGCCGCTTCGAGAAGCTGAGAACAGAATCTGCTGTGAGAAAGAGGGGCGTTCCTCAATCAGCGGGGTCCTGGTGTGGCGTGAATCATCGGATATATCATCAGTGAGACTCCAGCACATGGACAGTCCACGATACTCATTTAGCGAATCCATGCTTGGAGCGTGGACGCGTGATTAGAATATCGTTGCATATATAAGGAGGCTTGTTTCTGTAATAAATGGCTTTAGCGTGATTCACATTGAATTGACTTGTTTTGCTGAGTCCTTATTTCGCTCCAACAGACTCATTTGTCAGGGCTCTTTTTTTTAGAATGGGCAGGATGTGGAGTGAATGGAAGGTCCTTGATTTAAATATGTTAATATGACACTTTTTGGTCCACCCTGAGCACCCATGGCCCACCCTGCCCCTTCAGCTCCTTCCTGCTCTCTCTCATCACTGATGGAGACCAACTCTATCAAGACTTATGCCAACTCTTTCAGACCATCATTTGAGGACAAGACCAGTCTTCACCAAACAGTATTCACCAAACACAATCTTGACTATGAATAAATTGAGACCTCTCAGCCACCACTCCACTGACTTTCATTTCCATCTGGTCAGGGTAGATGGACATAGGTACCACAATTGCGATATTCACCTCCATATAAAAGTTTTTCAGTTTTTATCCACTTAATCAATATCTCTGTGCAGACAGCTCAGGTGCGAAAGCAGTCTAGGGTAAAAGTACACTTAATTTTATGTCTTGTACCTACCAGATATACAAGTGAAAGCTTAACATAGCATGAAGATAACATCTCTTAGCTGCAGAACAGTAATTCAGATGTACATTAAGGGTTGAACAAGTGCACAGGAAGGCACAGACTCCTTTGGCACCATAAGGGAAAGAGAAATAATCTCACACGACGACAAGACTGGATCTGATAAATAGTTATTCTGAGCTAAATTAAGATACTGTTTCTCCATTCATCCATCAAAATGCACTTCATTTATTCATGATCCCAGGACCCACTGCACCAGCTGATTAATTATATCACCTGCTGTTTGAGATGGAAGAGGTCATATCCACCACAGACAGGTATTCCATGTTGGGAATGGAATCCTGTCATGTTGCCTACCTTGAGGTGTACACAGCCTGATCCCCAGTCTTTTAAACAAGTAAATCTTGCCACCAAGTACATGAATTTCATAAGCAGCGGTTTAAAGACAGAGACTTCCACAACTAATTCCTCTTAACGCAACGCAAGGTGCTGGGGTTGATGTCCAGTCATTTTGTAGACCTCATTAAATGATCTGCACACAGAACGAGCCAGGGATTTACATACCAGCATTTCTCCCTCAATGGTTTGTTAGGCTCATGCATTTGATCCTTCCCAATCTCTAAAGCTAAATAATGTGTCCTCCATTTGCATTCTAATGGAAATTTTATGTAGGATATCCTGTGTTGTTAATCCACGCCAGACACAAGCTTTGTATTGAACTGCTGCAAAATAACTGGGAGTCGGAGTACAAAAAATAAAAGTTCTGCCTTCTACTTCTTCATTCAAAATGCACTTTAATGAAAATGCTGGTGCTTGATTTTGGCACTTCCCACTATGCTGTCAGCACAATTAACTTCTTATTCTTCAACCTCAGAGATATGCTCAGGAATCAGACAATGATTATATTTAATTTACATTAAATGCTATTAAGATCTTCATTAAAAAAAAAAAAAAAGGCCTTGAAACTCCACTCCCTGCAGCATTTTACTTTAATGGTAACAAGATATGTCACTATTATTATTATTATTATTATTATTACTAGCTTTCTTTATATTCCTCTCCCCATGGAAGTGTGGAAGTTAATTAACAGGGTGTCTCTGCTGAATAAAATTTGCTTCTGAAAAATTCCTCCACACAATAGTAAGTTAAATACTCAGACTATGTAGACACCGAGTACCTAAAATACAAACGTTGTAAAAGACTTATCTGTCTACTGCGCTAGTCTAAAAATAAGCACTCTAAGAGTAAAAACAAAAAGGGCACCTCTTAGGGAGAAAAACATCACTCGCTGTGCATTTCTGTACGCACAAAGATTGCAAAGACAATGCACTAAATAATAGAAAAGATGCCACACTCCTGCCCAAGAGTTTCCTACGGCTGTTGTTTTCTTTACTGGAGAAGTATGGTCCACCGAATCCGTAATCCCCAGTGTGCAGCTGCTTACAGTTTGTTCTTTGAATGCTCATATCTCTAATTTATTTACCCAGTTTCCAAACAAGCATAGCGAAGAGGCAGATGCGACATCGGCTGCTTCCCTTCTCCGCAGGGACAGAATGAAGGAGCTTAGCGACGGTTTCCGCCGTTTCTTTGAGACACTCGATGAATGACCAAGTCAATAAAAAAACAGTCAGACCCCAAATGCAACAGCAAAGACCGACAAGAGAAAGACTTCTCTCTGCCTTGCCGTGCCTGCCACCACTCACAATAATCCCAAAGAGCTTTGTTTTCTTGTTCCAGCACGAAAAAAAGTGGCATTTCCATTTATAATACATGATATGGTTTATTTTACTTTCATCTGATCCCTAATATAAGAGCAATAATAAGTTTTTCAGGTACAGATCAAGGATATCTCTACTGCACTGGCTTAAACTTAATTAGATTTCACATCTCCTTTGTCACGGTGCAACCGCATAGCAATGGAGCAGCTTTATGCATTTAGGAGCTGGGTGGTCAAGTAGAATTGGTGACAGTTAAGCCAAGTTGTGGGCCTACGGTGGGTCCTTGGATTCCCTGATGGAGGGCATGGGAACAGAAATTAGCCTTGAAGATATGAAGGCCTACCCATGAGAAAGATGGGAGTAAAGGAGTATCTGGAGATGCTAAGGATGTACCTGTGAGAGAGAAGGGAGTAAAAGAGTAACATTGATGATAGCAAAAATAGCCAATGAGATGTTACTGCTGTACCTTGTAATCAATAGTGAAGAGACACATGAATTGGTAAAACTGTATAAAAATGCACTTGTGGCAATAAATGGCATCTACTACTTTCATCCTGGAAGAACTTGGTCTCTGTCGTTTGTCTGTCTCAACCATGACACCAGGTAGCACAGCATAATTTAAACCATACACTTGTCTTTTGCACAGCAGCTGTAATGCTTACCACTCACTGCAGTTTTCTTGAACAAAAAAGAGGTAAAAATTAGAGTATGCAGAGCAAAGCACTGAGATGCGTGATTTGTGGCTTAAGCAGAAATAGGTTGAGTATCTGCATTTACATATATTCCATTGTTGTTGGAAACATAAATACGTAAAAGTGCATTGAGCACGCATAAAGGAATTGTTCAGACCACAAGACTTTATTCAATCTCTTCCCTGTCACAGAGGTGGATTTTGGGAAGGACGGATGTCTGTGGAAGCTGCTGATAGGCCTCAGTAAACTACAAACACGTGTATAAAACTTCTTGAATTGGCCGTAGACATGGAGTAGCAAGAGTACTTAGTCCCTGAGGCTCCTATTCCACTTTCTCCACCTAACCAAGGTGTTAATTTCAAAGCCAACAAACGTCCTTCATGGACGGTGGAGAGGGGCACCTCCAAAAGCACTGCAGAGAAGTCCATCCACCACTTTTGGATGTCTCCTACGCAGCCAGGATGAACCCACAGCAGAGCCAAGGTTATTTCCAGAAACAGATGACTCAGGAGGATGTGTTCAACAGTTGTGTTAGGAAACACTTATCTACGGGATGGAAACTCATGCTGCATAAGACCACTATAAATCACTGCGATAGACAACCCCACATCTTGTCTTCTAGGGCTGCTGGCTCTGCTTTGTACGCATGGAGGGATCAATGCAGCAGGCATCTCTCACAGAACCAGGGATACATAGAAATACATAGAATGTTCTGAGTTGGAAGGGACCCACAAGGATCATCGAGTCCAACTCCTGTCCCTACACAGGACAACCCCGCAGTTCATACCATGTGTCTGAGGGCATTGTCCAGTCTGTTCTCGAACACTGTCAGGCTTGGGACCGTGACACCTCCCTGGAGAGAGATAGTCATCTGGTGGATTGTACTGGTACTGATGGATGACAGATTGCACATGAGCCGGCAATGTGCGCTTGCAACTCAAAAGCAAATCATATCCTGGGCTGTATCACAAGGAGCGTGGGCAGCAGGTCAGGGAGGTGATTCTGACCCTCTGCTCTGTTCTGGTGAGACCCCCCTGCAGTGCTGGTCCAGCTCTGGGTCCTCAGCACAGGACACACATGGACCTGTTGGAGAGGGGCCAGAGGCGCCACAGAAATGACCCAAAGCTGGAACAGCTCTGCTGGGAGGACAGGCTGAGAGAGTTGGGGTGTTCAGCTGGAGAAGAGAAGCTCCGGGAACACCTTATTGCGGCCTTTCAGTGCTTAAAAGGGGCCAATAAGAAAGATGGGGACAGACTTTTTAGCAGGGCCTGTTGAGATAGGACAAGAGGTAATGGTTTTAAATGAAAAGGGAAATTAAGGCTGGAAATGAGGAAAAATTTTTTACAATGAGGGTGGTGAAACACTGGCCCAGGTTGCCCAGAGAGGTGCTGGATACGCCATCCCTGGAGACACCCCAGGCCAGGTGGGACAGGGCTCTGAGCAACCTGAGCTGGGTGAAGATGTTCCTGCTATGGCAGGGATTTGGACTAGATGACCCTTGAAGGTCCCTTCCAACCCAAACCATTTGATGATTCTGTGATCTATGAATATTTATTGCAGACATAAACAAAGCAGAAAGATGAACTAGGAGGAAAGGTTGTTTCACCAAGCACTAAAGTATATTTACTGTATCATTACATTCACAAAAAGGAAAAAAAAAAAATAAAAGGGTTAAATCTACATGTTCTGGCTCCGTACTGAAACTCACAACTCTTTTATTTTGTTTGTTTGCTTGTTTGTTTCCCTTCTCTCTCTCCTTTAGGACCTGATTGTGCCTGTTGAAAAAACATTTATGTAGAGGAAAATATGAGCTCTAATTCTGGTCAGTCAGCAAACCCCTTTCCATGCATGTAAATAATCCAGCAAAGTAAAATTCAGGAGAAAAACTGACTGGTACTTCCAAGTTTCAAGCCACACAATATTCTACAATAAAAGCATAATAGATTTCCAATTTGCCTGACACTCGAAAGTATTAGGAAATGTGGCGCTATTTTTCTTTAGGGAGCTCAGGGGATGGTCCGTAGTTGTGTGGGAAGGGAATGGGAGGTATTTCAAATCCACCTGACACCAGTGCTATGTTTTTGGTTGCTGGTTTTTTTTTGTTTGTTTGTTTTTGTTTTTGTTTTTTTGCATTGCTTCTTAAAAATAAATAAGAAAAATTTAAGAAGGTGTTATTACTAAAATAGGGATCCTTGCTCCCCTACAAAATTTGACCAGTGTCTGCAAGCTACTAGTTACACACTGACCAGCTCCCAGCAATTCGTTTGTGTTTTTCAACTCAGTCATCTCCAGGAGAGTATATAAGACCCCCTCTTAACCCCGCATCACCTACAGATTAGTTCATCATCGCCTTAAACTCCATCTGTCAAGTCATTACTGACAGCTCGGAGAGCACTCGAAACAGGACCCCATGGGAGGCAGCTTCACAATGTCACTACCATTAGTCACCTCTCAAGTCATTTTTTGCCTTCTCCTACCCATACTATTCCCAAGTAAGTTTTAATTTTACAAGTTTCACTTTATTTCCTAATAAAAGAGCCCCTTGGATCCTTTGTAAATGCCTTGCTCACACTGAGTTGTATTACACCTCCCTCCCTCTCATTATCCAGTAAGCCTCTTAGCTTATCAGAGACAGAAATTAATTTAATTTGCCATAATTTCATTTTGATGAACCCTGGTGCCTAATGATCGTGATGGTCTTATTTTTTTTTTATCTCCAGGTGCTAATAAACTGCTTACGTCTTTTTAACTGTTCTTGCAGCTTAGGTTGGACTGAAGTAGATCATCTATCTGCACATTTCTGAAAAAAACAAGAAGATCCCTCCTTTTCCAGCCCAAGGACCTCAGCTGCCCTCCGTGAGCTCTTAACATTCACCAGCATTTCCAGCATTGCTCTGATAAGCCTTTTAATGCCCGAAAATAAATGGCATCAAACCGTGACTCTTCTGATTGCTCTGCCTGCTCTTTCTAATTCTGTTGTGCCTTTTGCATTTCTGCATTAACGTGTGGACCACAGCTTAACATCTGTCACAGAAAGGTCACTGGGACGTGTCCCTGAAGCAATTCTCAGCAGCACTGACAGAGGTGCCTGTAACAACACCAGAAAGCAACTAAGCAACATCCAACCTGCATAAAATCATTGTCAGTGCCATTCTTCCACAAATTTACTGCAGCTCTTTGCTGAGCTTGAATCAAAGGCGTCATTTCAGGGCTTTCAGATGCATTATGCCCATCTAAGGCTCAGGGTTGTTGTGTTTGAAAGGCGTTTAGATGAGGTTCTTAGGGACATGGTTTAGTGCTAGAGTTAGGTTATGGTTGGACTCGATGATCCTGAGAGTCTCTTCCAACCAAAATTATTCTAGTCCACAAACACAGAATCCCAGAATGTCAGGGATTGGAAGGGACCTCAAAAGCTCATCCAGTCCAATCCCTCCACTGGAGCAGGAACACCCAGATGAGGTTACACAGGAAGGTGTCCAGGCAGGTTTGAATGTCTGCACAGAAGGAGACTCCATAACATCCTTGGGCAGCCTGGTCCAGGCTCTGTTACCCTCACTGAGAAGTAGTTTCTTCTCAGATTTAAGTGCCACCTCCTGTGTTCCAGCTCGTACCCATTGCCCCTTGTCCTATCATTGGTTGTCACCAAGAAGAGCCTGGCTCCATCCTCCTGACACTCACCCTTTATATATTTATAAACATTAATGAGGTCACCCCTCAGTCTGCTCTTCTCCAAGCTCAAGAACCCCAGCTCCCTCAGCCTTGCCTCACACGGGAGATGCTCCACTCCCTTCAGCATCGTTGTTGCCCTGCGCTGGACTCTCTCCAGCAGTTCCCTGTCCTTCTGGAACTGAGGGGCCAGAACTGGACACAATATTCCAGATGTGGTCTCATCAGGGCAGAGTAGAGGGGCAGGTGAACCTCTCTGACCTACTGACCACCCCACTTCTAATCCACCCCAGAATGCCATTGGCCTTCCTGGCCACAAGGGCCCAGTGCTGGCTCATGGTCATCCTGCTGTCCCCAGGACCCCCAGGTCGCTTTCCCCTATGCTGCTCTTCATCAGGTCATTCCCCAACTTATACTGGAACCTGGGTTTGTTCCTGCCCAGATACAAGACTCTACACTTTCCCTTGTTATATTTCATTAAATTTTTCCCCACCCAACTCTCCAGCCTGTCCAGGTCTCGCTGGATAGAAAGTGTTTTATGTACAGTAAAAGAGTGTTAGAAACTGTCCCCTTCCCTGGAAGTTACAGACACATTACCTTATGTTTCTAACTTCTAACTATTTTTTTTTTGGAAACACCATGTATGGGAGCCCCAATATACAAAAACTTCCTCTTATAACCTGCCTGATGCAGAGTACAAGTTGGAAGCTACAGACACAAAATGCAATAAACAATACATTGAATCCCAAGGACTTCCTGCAGGTAAAAAAAGCCAACTGATGTATCTGCTTAAATATGTTTTCTCATAATTTATATACGTGTAGACATTTGCTCCTGCATTTCAGTGTAGCATCAGAAAAAAAAGAAGCTTGTGTCTTCCTATTTAGGAATTTTCCAGCAAGAACTTACTGTGGGGCTCAGCCAGGGATGCGCACAGGCTCTGCACGTCACTGCAGGATATGACAGTCTTATCTATTGTATATTAACGTTAATCCCAGCGGTTACATCCCCATGTCTAGTAAGCATCCTCTACAGTTTAAGGGTCATGGGTGTTATTAAGAGCACCACTTCACACTATGTCAGCTTTTCTTTCATTGCTTGGTGTGATTTTTTATTTAAATAACATCACATGCTGTCACATTATCAACAATATAGCAATACACCCCACTTATTATGCACCAATTTTAACCGATGAAGCAATTTGGACAAACTGGATGAATGAACGTGGGTGCACAAGCGTGCAAGAACATGTCCTACACACACGTATATATAGGAAAGATGGGGATAAATGGACAGGAGATAAATTGCACTGAAGATTAATTCAGCCTTTTATCCTTCCCGCACTCTCTCTCTTGGTTTTAGCATTTAACGTGGGTTAATACTCGGTATGGCACTGTGAAAAGTAAAGATGAAGGACACTTTAGTGATATGAATGAGTGATCGATTGCTTCAGCTCTCCTTGAGGAACAAAATCATCATTAATAAAAAAGCCAGCACTTTGCACCTTCGAGCAGAAAAACTTCTGGTGAACAGAGATGTAGATCTTCCAAGGCTTTATTGTGATTTTGAAAGTTGCTTTTACTGTTTCATGTGTTTTCTTGCCACCAAGTTGTTTGGTGGCAAGAAAATACAGAACAAACATATGTAAAAAGGGAATACATCACACAAATTTCTGAGAGGTAGGCATTTTCACCCCAGAATATGTTTCACTAAAAAAAAAAAAAAAAAAAGCCAATGTTACTTAAAACACAGGCAATTTTAATTGAAAAATGAATCCTTTTCACTCAAACAACTGCAAAGTGTTTTGTTATTTTGTGAAGTGAGCAAAAAATCAAAGGCAAACCAAGAGCATGAGACGCCTTTCAGCTTGCCGTTATTATTTGTGTATTTCTAGTTAGGGGTATTAAAGTGCAAATGCTCCTATGTGTACACTTAAATTAAGCAATGTGCCTAAACCCAGTTCCTCCATCAGGATTTAAGTGAGAAAGAAAAGGCATTAGCAGTGATTGTACCACTGAAATTGTCCATGTGCAGCAAACAGGCTGTCTTATAAACCGATGAAAAATGTCCACACTTTGACTAGCAAGAAACCTAAAAACAAAGGCAACGACCAAGCAATTCTTCTGTAGTCTAAAGAGCAAAACAGGTGGTTTATCATCTCCAAGAAACTCGGCTTTAAGAATCAACAGACAAACTCCCAGGAAGCCTCGTAGCAGTGCAAAAACGTGAAGATTTGTGTTCAGTCACTGCAGGAATCAAGTGCTGTGGGGTTTGGAACAAAGAAGGTCGGCAAATAAAACATATCTGGTGAAGTTACACTGACCCCCACACACCATCCCAGACAACAAATGAAGGAAATGTAACCATAAATGTCAGCTGGTGGTGTGTCCAGGTGGCCAAGAAGGCCAAGAGCATCCTGGCTTGTATCAGGAGTAGTGTAGCCAGCAGGACCAGGGCAGTGACCATCCCCTTGGACTGGGCAGAGGTGAGGCCAAACCTCAAATCCTGGGGTCGGTTTTGGGCCCCTCGTAACAAGAAAGACCTTGAGGTGCTGGAGCAATTTCAGAGAAGGGCACAGAGCAGATGTATAGATGTGTAGAGGTCCCTTCCAACCCCAACAATCTGTCATTCTGTGATCCACCTCCATAAACTCCTGTGCCCCGTTGCAAACCCATATATTCCCAAAACATGACACCAACCACATCCCCTGAACTACGATATGATCTCCTGTCCCATTACATCTCCATACACTTACACGCAAATTCACAGAATGGTTGGGGTTGGAAGGTACCTCTGGAGATTATCTATTCCAACCCACCTGCTAAAGCAGGTTCACCAGAGCAGATCACACAGGAATGTGTCCAGGTGGGTTTGAATGTCTCCAGAGAAGGAAACTCCACAACCTCTCTGGGCAGCCTGTTTCAGTCTATGCCCGTTGCCCCTCATCCTATCATTGGGCACCACTGAAAGGAGTCTGGTCCATCTACTTGACATCCACCCCTGAGATATTTATAAACATTGATGACATCCCCTCTCAGCTTCTCTTCTCCAGGCTGAACAGACCCAGCTCTCTCAGTCTCTACTTGTAAGAAAGATGATCCAGACCCCTAATCATCTTCATAGCCCGCTGCTGGACTACCTCCAGTAATTCCTTGTCCCTCTTAAACTGCAGAGATACATGTAGGTACCTCTATGGTCACTAACACCCTCCACCTGCATGTCTCCAGCACCCAAGAACAAGATAGCAGGTCTCCTGACTCTGGTCTTCTGATTCCATCTTCCCTGATATGGGATGCCCAAACCAGGCCACATCCAGAGCTCTCAGGCTCTCTGGTCCAATGATACTGAGGACCAAACTGCCCCTGCCTCAGACACCAAAATGTCATGTTTGCAGCTCCTTTCCAAGGCAGTCGCTCCCACTGAATATGACACCTGGGGGCTTCACAAACCACGGGTTGGGAACCTCTGCTCTAAATAATGGCATTTCAGCTGATATTGGTTATGTTTTACCTTTGTGACCAGCTCCATTCACTCCCTAGCAAGAGCACACCCAGAACTCAGTGCTGCACAAGTGGGTTTTGTTTTCTCTCTCTCCTCCTCCTCTTCCTCTTCTAGAAGGGATTTTGGAGAACAGTGGTACACAGGTAGGGAAGTCAGCTGGGGGAAAGAGATGTTTTAAAGCACAAAACGAAGTGTGAAGGTTGAAGTTGGTAACAGTGCTGGCACTTTCTAAACACACTCCCTTGAGCCACTTATGCCAAGATTTATTTTTTCCTTTTTTTTTTTTTTTTAAGCAAAAAAGAGGAGAAAAGAAAAAAGTGAAAATAATATATGGCAGAAAACAGCTTTAAAAATATGTTTGCTTGAGAGCGGGATTTTTTCATCGAGACTCTATTTTTTTCCATGTTGCACTTCATTCTCAAAAAACACGGAGATGACGAAAAGCAATTGTGCTGGAAAGAGAAATGGATCTCAGCAGCCTACTTACCACCTATTGCTCTATCCCATATACTTCATATGCCTCTTTAAATCTGACATCTCTGCAGCTCTCTGAACATAAGGGCAAGCTGTGAAGTGCAAGAGAAATTAAGATATTTATCCTACACAGAGTTCAATGGACTCAGAATATAGAGTTCTTGATCTCTAGATACTTTTACTTTCATCTCCTTCACTGTCCTTTCCATTCAGCTTATGTTTCACTCTGCTTTGCGTAGCCTTTCTAGCAACACTTTAATTTAGCAGGCAGAAAGACGTCTCTGTCTCTTTTTCAGAATGATTAAGTTTCCAAAAAAAGAGACAAAATCTTAAAAGTAATGTTGCTGGTGAAGCTTCTCTGCTCATCAACCCCACATTTCATCAATTTAAAGACCCTTCAGACTCTCAGGTGACAATAATGCGTAATTCCCGATATACTACAAGTCACTTTCCCCCACCACCCTCCAGCCAACATCAGATCATAAAGCAGCCAAGCAGTTAGATTACAAAAACACAAGGCGCTTTATTGGCCAATAAAACACCCGCAAGAGCGGCCATGTGAATGAAGGCCCCATTTTGTGGGGTGATAAATTTTGCACTAGGACCCAGAAGGCATTTGTATTAAAGGAATTGTGCAAATCACCATCCACGATCCATGAAAAAAACATCTTAGGCTGTGGCCAGAAGGGCGAGCACCTCCAGAGGGAGAGCAACAATTAAAATGCACTGCCGGTGGTCCAAAAAATTAGACTTCATAGAGATACTTCCCTAATAAGAATAGGGCACAAATATATAATAAGAGTGGTGAGACCACACCTGGAATATTGTGTCCAGTTGTGGCCCCTCAGTTCCAGAAGGACAGGGAACTGCTGGAGAGAGTCCAGCGCAGGGCAACAAAGATGCTGAAGGGAGTGGAGCATCTCCCGTGTGAGGAAAGGCTGAGGGAGCTGGGGCTCTGGAGCTTGGAGAAGAGGAGACTGAGGGGTGACCATATTCATGGTTCACAAATATATAAAGGGTGAGTGTCACAAGGATGGAGCCAGGCTCTTCTCAGTGACAACCAACGGTAGGACAAGGGGTAATGGGTTCAAACCGGAACACAAGAGGTTCCACTTAAATTTGAGAAGAAACTTCTTCTCAGTGAGGGTAACAGAACACTGGAACAGGCTGCCCAGGGAGGTTGTGGAGTCTCCTACTCTGGAGACATTCAAGACCCGCCTGGACACCTTTCTGTGTAACCTCATCTGGGTGTTCCTGCTCCAGCAGGGGAATTGGACTAGATGATCTTCTGAGGTCCCTTCCAATTCCCCAACATTCTGTGATTCTGTGATAAACAAACTAAATGAACAATCTGAGGAAGTTTGTTATAAATCAACAGGTTCTGAGGGTTGTTTCATAGAATCCTAGAATGGTTTAGGTTGGAAGGGACCTTCAAAGCTCATCCAGTGCCACCCCTGCCATGAGCAGGGACATCTTCACCAGCTCACGTTGCTCAGAGCCCCGTCCAGCCTGGCCTGGAATGTCTCCAGGGTTGGGGCATCCACCACTTCTCTGTGCCAGGTCAGACTATCTGGGTAAGGTAAGACAATATTTTTTTCTGCTGGCAGAAGGCAACAGACCAAGCATAAAGTGAACTTCAGATATAGAAACTCTCTGTTTACAGTGAGGGACAACAGAAATATCCAATTGTCCCAATCCATCCAAATGTGAAACCTCTAAGTCCCATTATCAGAAACGTCTGCTGCTGATAGCAAATTTGTTCTCTAGGGGGAAAATGGATTCGGCTTAAGAACCTCTGTTAAGAGTCCAGTGTAGGTACTTGAAAGGAGAAAATTACCTGATGAAAGATCAATATTTCTCCTCTCCCTGCATCGAGGCTTATGTGCGGAATAAAATATTCCAGGGACTGATTCTCTCTTGCCTTGCTACAACACAAGCTATTGTAAATGTAACTAAGCCAGGAAATTATATATTTGTGATCATGTTGTAAAAAAACCACTGCATTTCTGCAGGTAGGGACAAAAAAAGAAAATAAAACAGAAAAAGTCACACTCAGAGCACTGTAAAAGCAGGCAAATCAGTCCTAATATGTTTCCTTGCAGTCTTCATTCTTAAAAACAGACTTTCATAAAAAAATGGTAAGTATGCGAGCTCTATGCAGTAGCTGCCAAAAGGTTGTGCACGTGGATCCTGCTGACAAGTTACTTTAATCTACACCACAGAAGTGTTACTGAAGCATGTGACTGACCTTTCCTTTTAAAATCAAAAGATCTTACATCAAAACAGGGTCAGACTGAAATGCAAGAATCTAAGGGGACAGATCCTAAATATATATATATTTTTTTTCCCTTTCCCAAATGGACAGAAAAGTTTGTTCAGCTGAAAACTGACTTCTGAAGTACAATGAAAATCTGAAGAATTTCAAGGACATGAGCTCTTGCATAAATGATGATGGCTTGGGTCACAAGGAGCAGTAAGAGATCTTTCCCTCCTACTTGTTTGCCAGTGAACTCAAATCTATCATGTGGTGTGTGCTGTGGTAGCACCAGGAGGTGCACTTGCCAACTCCAAACTCCTGGGTTGCTTTTAGAATCATAGAATCATTTAGGTTGAGAGAAACCCTCAGGATCAAGTCCAACCATAACCTAAGCTAACTCTACTATTAAACCATGTCCCTAAGAACCTAGTCTAAATGCCTTTTAAACATCTCCAGGGATGGTGACTCCACCACTTTCCTGGGCAGCCTGTTCCAATGCCCGACAACCCTTTCCATGAAGTTTTCCCTGATATCCAATCTAAACCTCCCCTGGTGCAACTTGAGGCCATTTCCTCTTGTCCTATCACTCGCTACTCGGGAGAAGAGACCAACCCCCCCCATGCTACAGCCTCCTTTTGGGTAGTTGTAGAGTCTGAGAAGGTCTCCCCTTAGCCTCCTTTTGAGTGATCTGAGTTAATAAGCCCATAGTTGTTTAAATAAAACTATTGAAACTCAACGTTGAAGTTAATCCATTAAATTAGGAAGCAGACTCTCTCATGCTGAAAACAAACATGTCTCCTGGTCCTTGTACATTTAATCCTGGACTGGCTATCAGATAGTACTGCCATATACATTAAGTCCCTTGCTGGAAATTAATTACCTGAGTTCCAGGTAATTTTGGCGTTATCCCAAACAGGACTCATTACCATCCAGTGTTAATACTTTCACTGACATTAAATCAGGTAGATATCCCAAACCAGTTCCTGGGTTTGTTTTCAGCACTCTGTCAAATTGTACAAGATACAAATGTTAGATGAGATCCAGATTCATAAGTACTAATGTGTGTGACATCCAAACCAGCCATCTAGTCACCCATCATCCAGGAGTGCATCACTGTAGTTACCAAACTATAGAATGTGGCTTTCTATTTCCTAAAAGGCCTGTAAGAACTTAGTCTCTGTTCCTTCCACAGTTTTAGAAATACTTGCTCAATGGATACAGGTGGATCTTCTGCTCTTAAAGTTGGGTTCCTGCACAGAGAATCCCCAAAAACAGTTCTGCTGATGCCAGCCCACCAGTTGTACCATGTCTTCTAGCTGCCTGGATCTCTTTCCCTTATCCCAAAATTATTGAGTAGATGTGAAGATAAGCCAGCTGAATGCACAGAGTCAGCATGAGTAAGTTATAAGACATTAATGAACCCCATCATTTTCTTTAATTGAGATCTATGTCACACGAAGAGGTCCCCAGAAGCCTGCTGAGCTGGCCTTGCTCTTGAGCAGGAGCTTGGACCAGATGACATCTAGAAGACCATTCCAGACACCACTATCTTGCAGCTCAATGAGCTCTACTCACTTCACTGGATTGATACTTTCCCTAAAAGTTATCACTATTTTCCCAAACACGTCTGTCCCAGAGGAACAAAAGGTTCCACTTAAATTTGAGAAGAAACTTCTTCTCAGTGAGGGTGACAGAGCACTGGAACAGGCTGCCCAGGGAAGTGGTGGAGTCTCCTTCTCTGGAGACATTCAAAACCCGCCTGGACATGTTCCTGTGCGACCTCACCTAGGTGTTCCTGCTCCAGCAGGGGGATTGGACTAGATGATCTTTTGAGGTCCCTTCCAATCCCAAACATACTGTGATACTGAGGCTCTGAGGGCTGTCTCTGGTCAGTCAACAGAGTTTATCAAGATGTCTAGAAAGCCCTAAGCAAATACAAAACTAATAAATAAATAAACAAACAAACAAATAAATAAATAAAATCACTGCTTCCTGGATATCTGATTTCCCATATAAATAACAAAAAAAAAAAAAAGGAAAAATAAATTAAGTCATTGCTACATGGAACAGCTAAGAGAATTGGTGGTATTCTTAGGTATTCTTAGCTGCAAAATAGAAATATTCTGCTCATATATTTCATTCCATTAGCCTAAGATTAGCTGGATGTTTTGCAGTTGTAGGCTCATCTAAGTTACTGCATCACACCATGGGGTTCTGCTTTGTTAAACCAAATGTGATTACCAGACCGAAGTCTTTATGCCCTCCTTACAGCCCTGTACTAAAGGTGGCCCATGGTGGTCCTGAACCTCAATTTCAGTTCAGCAAGATTTTGGCAATTTTTACACCCTTGGTGAGACATAATTTTCTGTCATAGATGTGTCTCATAATCTGTGCTCCTACTTGTCACCCAGATGGGTCCTTAACACCTGCTTCGCATCCATCTGCCGACACAGTGCAGCATGATGCCATATCTCCTCTTCCTCTTCTCTCCAGCAACGAGGACATATTTTTGGTGGCTGTTGAAGTGATCACTCATCCAACAGCTCAGAGGAAACTCATGCAACAAGTGCCATCTCACTGTATGATGGTAGAATGTTCCTCTCTGATACCACATCTCCGTTGCACTAGCAGGATCTCATTTTTAGTTCTAAAACACATTCCCCAACCATAGGATCATAGAATCAGAGAATAGTGTGTGTTAGAAGGGACCTCCAAAGCTCATCTTGTCCAGCCCCTGCCATGAGCAGGGATATCTTCACCCAGATCAGGTTGCTCAGAGCCCTGTCCAGCCTGGCCTGGATGTCTCCAGGGATAGGGCATCTACCACTTCTCTGGGCAACCTGGTCCAGGGTTTCACCACCCTCAGTTCAAAAATTTCTTCTTCATGTCTAGCCTGAATCTCCTCTCTTTTAGTTTAAAACCATCACTCCTTGTCCTCTCACAACAGGCCCTGCTCAAAAGTTTGTCCCCATTTTTCTTACAGGCCCCTTTTAAGTTTAGAAAGGTTCACAATAGGGTCTCCCTGGAGCCTTCCCCAAAGAGACAGACCTAAAGAAAGGGACTATTTTACTCTCTCTTACAGAACATAAAATTTTCTATCAGTGGGGGATCTTACCTGCCTTAAAAAGTTCCATAAAAGGAACTTGCTGAATCAGATGTATTGGTTTGATTACTCCATATCAATCTCTTACATTAATGTATTAAAGTAATGACACTTTGAATGTGTGCATTATTTTTATCGTTTTGGAGGTTGAAAGATGTCAGGGATACCTACAAAGAAAGGTCTTTGAGGCTGTATCCTTGAGAACAGAAAAATAAAACCAGCAATCCACAGCAGCAGCTTTTGAGCAATGTTACAAAATCAGCTTGTCAATTGTCTGGATGTGTAGCAGAAAACCTGATGGGGAAGGAGATTTCAGTCTCAACTTCTCAACCAGTCACATCATTTTAGAGACTTCTTTTTCTTAATGGAGAAAAAAAAATATTGCAGAAATATTCCTCTTCCCTTCTGCCTCCCCTTCCAGTTAGCAGTAGGACAAGAGGGCATGGGCTTAAACTCTGCCAGGGGAAATTTAGGCTGGATATTAGAAAGAAATTATTTGCAGAGAGTGGTCAGGCATTGGAATGGCTGCCCAGGGAGGTGCTGGACTCACCAGCCCTGGAGGTTTTTAACTGATATTGGACATGGCACTTAGTGCCATGATCTAGTCAATGGACGGGAGTTGGACCAAGGGTTGGACTTGATGATCTCTGAGGTCTTTTCCAACCCAGTCAATTCTGTGATTCTGTGTGATTCCTTGATCGCTGCCTTTTTAATGCTCTCTGTTTTAGTGGAGTAGCTCTCCAAATGTAAAGTGGTTGAAAAACAGCAAGCGAAATTACTTGAAAAGAAAAAAAAAATCAATTAATCTACCGGTCAAATCACCTACTCTCTCTCTCTTATGGACAAAAATAGAATCAGTCTCTAAAACAGACAATCCAGTAATTTATCAGCTCCTTTTTTAATATTAAAAGCCTCGTGCCTTCAGCTCCCCTTGGCTCATGTTTCCAGCTCCATTACCTAGCATGGCAAGCTGAGACTTGGCCAAATTTTAATCTCTTCAGCTACACCTACTATTCTTCACCATTAGGCCTTAGTCCAAGCTGTAAGAGTTGCTATCGCTATGAATTATAGTGGGGAATTAGCCATCAAGAAACAGTCACACAGTTCTAAGGGAATAATCTTATTATTCAACAAATAATTTTATCATTCAATCATATTGAAATCTTCTTTGAAGTTAAAATGATGCATTCACTATTTCCCAACCACCCTGGTATTGTCCAGGTCAGTAAATTAGAGATTATAAAAAGTTTACTAGAGTTTAGGCAACACTCTCTTTTAAGGAGAGACCAATAGCTCAGTAACAGCTGTTGTGGACTCTTGAGAAAAATCTGTTTGCAGATGGGATGGTTGGGGGAAATTCAAGGTATTTCAGTTCATTGTTAAAAACCCAGAGCATCTCAGTGTCCCTCTGAAAACACATAGATGTTAAGAAATAATAATAAAAAAGTAATTAAAATGTGGGTTCAGGAGAAAGCACTGACCATAACAAAACCACTTTCATAGATGTTGGCTTTTTCCATGTTCCCTATTCAGTAAAATCAATTTCTTGTGTTAAAGAAAATAATTCTTCCTTACCTGTAGGACAAGATGAAATTTAACACTGTGATTGTACTGGCTGATATAAGTGTTCCTTCAGACGTTGATTAGAGGAACAAAAAGATTTTCAGCAGCATGAGGAAATAACCTTAAAATTGAGATGTTTTGACACCCTGCATTTTCTGTTGATCATTTATTTATACAAAGATCAAAAAACTCAGGTCACCAAAACCTTCTACCTCCCAGCCACACATCCAACTGTTTCACAACAGATGCCTCTTTCTACACTATATTTTGTTTACTATTTCATAATTAACTCCAATGACAAGCTTTCCTCCACACTGATATCACTGGCCAGGTGCACACTGTTCCCACAGACAGCAAGGCATTTGTATTTCCTTTCAAAATACTACTTTTAAAAATACATTAAAGAACCAGAATGCTTCTGTATTATAATTTTGGCTTTTACTCTGCCTCAGTTCCCCATTCTATTATACACAGAACCAATTTCTGCTTATTTTCTCCTATTTTGTGGACCTTGTCTATTGTGACTGGAGATTCTTGGTAGCATCACCCAGTATAGCAAACTGATGCGCTCATTTGGGCTCTCGCTGCAATACAAATAGTAGCAAACAATATTGAAATCTCATTTCAGGACCAAGATGTAATTGGGTCTGAACTTACCTCCGGTCTTACACTGACGTAATTCCATTAGCTTTAATGGAATTACTCTCGATTTGCACCGGTGTCTCAAATTGAGCTTTTGCTTTTCAGGATTTATATATTTTATTTTCCTACCATTAAAACAAGAAGACGGCCAGAGTAATTTCCAAGTTTTTTTTTCCCCAATAAATTCAAGTATTATTTTAGTTTATCTGTGTGACCTCCACTTGCTCTTGTACATCAGCCATCTAATTATTCACGGTTCCTGCAGGATGCTGCATTCCATTATCTTCTATTTATAATCCAAGATGTCTGAGAACAAAAGGGGACAGGGTTCTCCTGTATATGCTTTTCTGGCCTTACAATTTTTCTTACTTGTTTCCAGGTACTCTCTGCATATGGCCTGTCCTTTAACCTCCTGCAATTTGTGTTTTATCTTGTAATTATAGTTTCCCATGACCCACCTTGCGGTTATTAAAAAGGAAGATTCAAAGAGGCACTGCAGAAAATTTGTGGCTTAGCAGAAACATAAAGAGACATTTTACATCATCCAGTTTAGTTCAATCCAGGTGAGAAACCTCAACTGGTGATCTGATGGGTCACGAATAGCAAGAGGTGGGAGATGGGCTTCCAGTTCAGACCACTAGTGCAAATCATTATCTAACCCACACTATGTAAATAATACTAAATTATATTCTTCCTGGCAATATAGTGTTGGATTAATTTTGTAAATTAAAAAACAAAGGGCAAGGATAAGATAAAGGACCGAACATTCTTGGATACAGCCAACAAATGGAAATAATCCAATCAAATATAGGCAACTATATGTCATGGAAGTGTCTGTTTCTCTTGGTTAACTAAAGAGCATTTACGTGTGACCAGCTCAGTGAAAACACCTCTGAAATGTGTGAATCCCTCTTGGTGGGAGAGAGACCTGCTCACCTCCAGCATCTGCCCATCTTTGCAAGGTTGGAGAATTCTCTTTTATTCTGTGAGCATCTAGTTGGAAAAAAGCAGTTTGAAAGCTTTTCACATACCTGCTAAATCTCTCTTCCATTTCACAAGTGGAGGTAAATGTTACACGCCAAAGCCTTTGTGGTTAGTTTCCCTGGTTGAGCACACTCAAGACTATATTTTAATTGCAGTTTTTAATTTTATTTTTTTCTGGTGTTGACTTCTTATCAACTTTTCTTATCACTCCTCTCCCTGCTAGATTTAAGAGCTTTTTAGATGCCACTATTTTTCCCCCTTTAAGGTGCTTGTACTCTGTAATCAAGTCACTTCTCAGTCCCATTGCTGATAAACTAAACAGATTGTGCTACAAGGCTCACTGAGAAACACCATTATTTTTCTCAGCTCTCAATTATTTCTTGTGTTTCCTTCAGATTCTTTTTTTAGTTTCGTCACAATACTTTAAAATAGTGAACACTGAAAATATTCCACTGTGTTCCAGTGCGCAACTCCTTAATTAGAGAAAAAAACAAAACAAAACAAAATAAACAAAAAGCAAACATCTTCCTGTTCCAAAATCACTATTTAAATGTTCGTACACCTGTGAGCGCCATCCTTGGGAATTTCTGACGAGTTCCCTGACCCACTTAAGGTCACTGTTTTGCAACTTTTATCCCTGTTTGATACCATTTCATACCACTTTTTTTTAAGCAATAACTTTTTGTTTGGCACTATAGAAAAATGCTGCCAGAAAGGGCTCAGCCTGACACCATGTCCAGCTCCTCCAGCCTCCTCAGTAACTTCACTGACATTTGTGCCAGCTCTGAATTTTTGTGGAAATATTTTCACAGGCATTTAGTGCTGAATAGTCAGACCACTTATTAGGATCAGGCCTGATAGCAAACACAGAGAAAACCCATGAGAACTGTTCAGTTTTGATTCCCGCTAACTTTGCAAGGAGTTGTCGCTGTCCTTATCCCACCTTTCCAACTCAGTAGACAATGGAGAAAAACTCATCTTGGTATCATTTTGGTTGGAAAAGACCCTCAAGATCAAAAAGTCCAACCATTAACCCAACACTGTGACTAAACCATGTCTCTAAGAACCTCATCTACATGTCTTTTAAACACCGGGGCGGTGACTCCATCTGTTCCAATGCCTGACAACCCTTTCTGAGAAGATTTTTTTCCTATTATCCAATCTAAACCTCCCCTGATGCAACTTGAGGCCGTTTCCTCTCATCCTATCTCTTGTTACTGGGGAAAAGAGACCAACACCCATTGGGGTAAGAAAAGGCACAGAGATTTGGGAAATACAGATGTTATTTTTAGGTAACAATTGAGCATTTAATTCTTCATCACAGTGAAATCTGGGCAATTTTCGTTCTCGTTGAGTCCCTTCCACCATGAAAAGGGAAGCAGGGTGTATAAGCTGGAGGAGACACAGCATATGCCAGCCAGATCCCAATAGGTCAGGCTGAGAGAGCTGGGCTTGTTCAGCCTGAAGAAGCTTCCAGGGAGACCTTATTGCAGCCTTTCCATACTTAAATGGGGCCTGTAAGAAAGATGGGGACAGAATTTTTAGCAGGGCCTGTTGCAATAGGACCAAGGGGTGACGGTTTTAAACTAAAAGAGGCGAGATTCAGGCTGAACATGAGGAAGAAATTCTTTACACTGAGGGTGGTAAGAGCCTGACCCAGGTTGCACAGAGAGGTGGTGGATGAACCATCCCTGGAGACATCCCAAGCCAGGCTGGACAGGGCTCTGAGGAACCTGAACTGGTGAAGACGTACCTGCTCATGGCAGGGGTGGCACTAGATGAGCTTTGAAGGTCCCTTCCAACCCAAACTATTCCATGATTCTATAATTCTATAAACATGGACAACTAGGCAATATATGATAGCAATGCCCATCATGTGTTCTATATAGATCCAGATGGACCCCTGATAAGACCTTCAACCAGCTTCATAGTGCTCTCCATCAGTGATGGTCATTTGGACCTCCCAGCAGGACTTAAAGAGGGAAAGACAAGATACTAGGAGAGGAACAGAAATGCAGAGGAAGCCCTTTTGCTGGCTGGCTTCAGCACACACAAAGTCACATACCTGCCCATATTGAAACAAACAGTTGGTGCAAACCTTCCCAACTGCTCTTTGAAAGAGATAAAAACAAAAGAAAACACACAGAAGCAAAAATATAAAAATAAAAATAATTAAAATAAAAAACACAAACAAAACAAGCAAAAAAATTTAAGAAAGAGCCAACAATCAACCAACAAAACCAACCCAATATCTTTCCTAAGTTTCAACCCTGAACAATATAATTACTTGCAAATTACTTCTTTGTAATTATACTTAGGAACAAGTACCACAAAATTGAGTTAAGAGATAATTCTCCCTGAATGTGAGAGCAACACTGTGGGACACTATGCTTGTTGAACAAGCCAACTGCTGATGGATAATGCACCACGAGGGCCAAATGTCCTCGTGGCCCTGAAATTACTCTTCCCAGGTGTGTGAGTGCCTGAGCATCCTCCACGAGCCTTCTGCTTCATAGAAATCACTTTCTGCCACCAACAGTGTTAGGGACTTGACACCTTGGTGGCACATCTTTACCTGCAGCAGGCAGAGAGGAACATATGGCACTTTGTCCCCTTCACATGCAAGTGTCATTCCTGCTACTAATGAGCTAAGTGGAAGCGTCTGCTGTTGGCAGCAACGGGCCATGAGAAAACAGCACAACACGCTGTTAAAAAGTGCTATTATTATTCTTACAGACCATCAGCCCAATCCACACATAAAGCTTAATTAAAGGAATTTAAGAGTCTTAATTAACGTCACTCAAAACTTTAGGTATTAAAATCCATTTGCAGAATGACAGGGGTGAAAACTCTTTAGTTATTCTGTGTTTCTTGCTAAATGTTTCTGTGCTCACCTTCCTACCCTGTTTCCCTGAAAATAAGACCTACACTGAAAAATAGCCCTAGCATGATTTTTCAGGATTTTTGAGGATGCTCGAAATATAAGCCCTACTCCAAAAATAAGCCCTAGTTACAAATAATAAACATGTCAATTTAAATAGTGGCCAGGTAGCTATACATGCAAAAAGTAAGCATCTTTTAGAGCAAAAATCATATAAGACTCTGTATTCTTTTCAGGGAAACAAGGTATTAGCTGAGAACCTCAATCCTTGCCAACTTTGCTCCTTCACCAACCTCAGCCTAAATTGGAATGACCAGCCAAACCCACAAAACCCTGCAATGTGTGTGTTTCCCTGTTTTTTTGTAGGGACAGTGAAAAGTTTTCCTCATTCTGCCTACTGAAAAGAAATTCTTTTAAGAGCTGGCATGCCGCTGATGCAATTCTGTTTCTTTAGAAAAAATGTGTACAAAGACCTGTTCCTCAAGTGCAATAAAATGAGAAAAAAAGAAAACAAACCACTATACAAGTCATGGGTTTCTTTCCAAGCTGCCTTTTTGGCAAGTTCTGTGGCCCAAAGTCTCCTGTCCATTTGAATGCCATGGGCCACCCCTCCAGTTGCTTTTCCTTTTGCGTGATGCAGGGTGAGAGCTTTTATCATCTGCATAATGGAGCTTAACCATTCCCTCTGGTTAGCCAAAAGAAAAGGCAGCCTGAATACCCATCACCTTTGGGAAAGGGAGGTTATCACGGAGCAGTTAAACTTATGGGAGCAAGCCAGTGGATTTCTAAATACTTTAGAAAATAATGAGTATTAGTCCTGAACCCTTTGCTGTCTCTTTGTTGCAGCAATTACTGACTGTAGAAATAAAGGTGTTGCTAACACTGGGGTAAAGTGTGATTCCACTTCTCATTGACTTCACGTTTCCGCTTTGTCTTTTCTTTTATTTTTTAATGTTCTCCCTTATGCAAGACCTTGAGTATTTATTTTGACAGCTTACGTTATTCAGCAAGCAATTAAACTTTCAAATGTATTGTGTTCTCAAAGCTTAAAATAGCTTTGGCAACATCGGTAGTGTTTCTCAGTTCCCCACAGGATGAAGATAAAGAACATTTCTGTTGGACTTTTTTTTTCTTTTTCGCAGGTTCGTTTTTAAGCAAATGCAGTATTTTAGACGGTCTTCATGTTTGGACGTCCTTACATAAACCAAGTAAATACTACCTGTGGAATTACCCAAAAAGTTAAAATGGCAGCAGGTAAACAGAAAATTATGTGGGATAATGGAAGAAAAACAGGAGGAGCCTGATGAACAAACTAGACTGATAGACTCCACAAGTTTATTTTTTTCATGGCCATACCTGTTCCTGTGGAACATCACTGGTGATGGGAGAGAGAAAAGTATCTCCAGGATTCAGTTAAAAGACACAAATTAATTACGTTCATGCTAAAAAGCTGCAGGGTGAACTGTGATGATGAGAAAAATATTTTTCTCTGCCAGCTTTGATCCCAGCTTGGGACAATGGAGACACGGGGTGGTGATGTCTCTAGCCACCATGGCTACTTGGAAGTGAAGGCAAAACAGAGTCCTGAACATTTTCTGAAGTCTCAAATCAACTCCCCAAAACCTTTGTTTGAAGAAGTTCTTTCAAGAAAATGAGGAAGTACAAGTTACCGAAACGACACGCCAGAGGCTGTGCTGCCATCCGGCGAAACCTGGACAGGCTGAAGACCTGTTGAAGACAGACTGGGGAACAACCTGTTGGAGAGCAGTGTAGGGGGAAGGGACCTGGGGGTTCTGGGGGACAGCAGGATGACCATGAACCAGCACTGGGCCCTTGTGGCCAGGAAGGCAAATGGTACCTGAGGTGGATTAGAAGGGGGATGATCACTAGGTCAGAGAGGTTCTCCTGCCCCTCTACTCTGCCCTGGTGAGACCACACCTGGAATATTGTGTCCAGTTCTGGCTCCTCAGTTTCAGAAGGACAGGGAACTGCTGGAGAGATTCCAGCACAGGGCAACAAAGATGCTGAAGGGAACAGCTCCCATGTGAGGAAAGGCTGAGGGAGCTGGGGCTCTGGAGCTTAGAGGAGACTGAGAGGTGACCATATTAATGTTTATAAATATGTAAAGGGTGAGTGTCAGGACGATGGAGCCAGGCTATTCTTGGTGACAACCAATGATAGGACAAGAGGCAATGGGTACAAAGTGGAACACAAGAGGTTCCACTTAAATTTGAGAAGAAACTTCTTCTCAGTGAGGGTGACAGAGCCTGGAACAGGCTGCCCAGGGGGGTTGCAGAGTCTCCTCTGCAGACATTCAAACCCGCCTGGACACCTTCCTGTGTAACCTCATCTGGGTGTCCCTGCTCCGGCAGGGGGATTGGACTGGATGATCTTTTGAGGTCTCTTCCAATTCCTGACATTCTGTGATTCTGCGAAACCAAAATCTTGCATTTCCTCCCCGTTCCAAATACAACTCTAATGGCGTTTCCCATCTTTCAGCGCGTCCCTAAACCTCCACATTTTGCTGGCTGCAATACGAGCCCTTGTGTCACCTACTCTTCTTTTTTTTTGCTGGCAATCACCACCCACGGATGTGCCACCTCAGCTCGCTGCTGGGGCTGGGTGTGCAGACGCACATTAGTGCTGATCTCACCGACCTGCTAATCCCCGGAGAGAGCCTTTAGCCGGCAATTTGCTCTTCAATTCGAGGACAACGTTAAGGTTACTAATTCACTTCTCCCATCAGATGGTGCTTAAGTAGAGCTAGGACAGCTTTTAGACATCCCTGCTGGCTTTTAAATGAGATGAAAAGCATCAGGACCAGCCCTGTACAGCAAGGTTTGGGTTTGTTTTCAGCTTCACAGAGTTGGCAGGAGAAGAGAGGAAAGGGAGAGAGGGAGGGAAGGGGAGAGGACAGGGGAAGGGGAAGGAGAGGGAAAGGTAAAGGTAAAGGGAATGAGAAAGGGAAAGGGAAAGAAAAAGGGAAAGGGAAGGGGAAAGGGAAAGGGATGGGGAAAAGAGATAGGGATGGGGGAAAGGGAAATGGAAAGAGAAAAGGAAAGGGGAAGGGAAAGTTAAACGGAAATGGAAAGTGAAAGTGGAAGGGAAAGGGAAGGAAGGGGAAAGAGGTAGGGATGGGGGAAAGGAAAAAGGAAGGAGAAAGAGATAGGTATGGGGGAAAGTGAAAGGGAAGGGCAAAGGGAAGGGGAAAGAGATAGCAATGGGGAAAGGGGAAGGGGAAGGGGAAGGGGAAGGGGAAGGGGAAGGGGAAGGGAAAGGGAAAGGGAAAGGGAAAGGGAAAGGGAAAGGGAAAGGGAAAGGGAAAGGGAAAGGGAAAGGGAAAGGGAACCACCAGTGGAAAGTGCTCCATGAGATTCACATGACTATGTCCTATGGTTACTATTATTTCTCCTACTGTTTAACATCCTGGTGATGTTAGACTGAAGAACTCATGCCTGGGAGTGTGCTATAACTAGTTATTATACTTGTCACTATTCCCTGTAAACACACCTTACCTGTCTCTGCTCAATAGAGCAAGGATTACCTGTTATTTTTTCCCCTCTGACATTTAAAATGAGACAATCTCCTTTCCTCCTTCAGGTAATCTATGCCCCCCAGTAATTTACTGTCCTACTCCTCCTCTTGGCCTCAACCACCCAGTCCCAGAAAAGAGAGGCATGCAGCACTTAACTGACAGCTTTAAAATCTAAAATTCACCTTAATTTCCCATCCTGTAAGTTACATTTCATATGAAGGATGTATTTGCAGAGCATTTTGCAAGCAGGGGTTTCCCAAAGGGACCCTCTGCAGCCCCAGCACCACTGAAATACATTCCCACCCAGGAAAATGCAATAGTCCGAACCACTTGCAGAAAAAAATAAAATAAAATAAAATAAAATAAAATAAAATAAAATAAAATAAAATAAAATAAAATAAAATAAAATAAAATAAAATAAAATAAAATAAAATAAAATAAAATAAAATAAAATAATTTTTTTTTTTTTTTTTTCCTCCTAGAGTACCCTGGACAATCCCTCTCCTTTACCAAGGTAAGAAGTAGTAATTTCTTGTAGTTATGATGGTCTGAGAACATATGTAAAACAACATTTTTAGGCAGAGGTAATATTTTTTTAGCAAAATGAGTGGTAGCGCTGGAAGAAGCTTCAGGCCTACAAGACACGTCTTGTACATCTGAAGCAAGCTTATCTTTTTCTCCAACTCTAACGCTTGGTCTAATAAAAGATGCTAACTCTACCTACAAGCCAAATGAAAGCAATATGAACTCTTTAATACCCAGTATGAGCTAGACCAGCTCCTGCTGAATGGCAGAGTACTGAAATATTTGCTTTTACAAAGCAAAGTCTAAGCTTGGACTGCTACCACAGTCCTCCTCCTCCTCAATTTATACCCACACACGCTCAGCATAAAGTGCTACTTTTCTGACTTGCTTTGCAAATCCAGCATTGAGGTTGCTAATGCACACGGCATCACAACTCTTCTTTTCCTTTCCATTAATAAAAGAAAATGAACGCAAAAAGAGAAGCCGCCTCTAATAGAAGGCTCTGCAGAAAAAAATATTATTTGCAACACTAGCAAGTCCCCCTCCTTGTCTTCTCCTTTGTTCAGCCTGTGCTGGAGGTGCCAAGGTGAGAGGCATGGATGTCAACACGAGTCAGACACGCATGAAGGGTAGAGAAGGGACACAGCCTGCTGAGGACCTCAAATTTGGTCCCTGAAAGGTGGCCAAGGTCAGAGCAGTGTAGGGGAAAGGGACCTGGGGGTCCTGGGGACAGCAGGATGACCATGAGCCAGAACTGGGCCCTTGTGGCCAGGAAGGCCAATGGTACCTGAGGTGAATTAGAAGCGGGGTGGTCAGTAGGTCGAGAGAGGTTCTCCTGCCCCTCTACTCTTCCCTGGTGAGACCACACCTGGAATATTGTGTCCAGTTGTGGGCCCTCAGTTCCAGAAGGACAGGGAACTGCTGGAGAGAGTCCAGCGCAGGGCAACAAAGACGCTGAAGGGAGTGGAGCATCTCCGTGTGAGGAAAGGCTGAGGGAGCTGGGGCTCTGGAGCTTGGAGGAGACTGAGGAGTGACCATATTAGTGTTTATAAAGGGTGAGTGTCATGAGGATGGAGCCAGGTTCTTCTCGGTGACAACCAACGGTAGGACAAGGGGTAATGGGTTCAAACTGGAACACGAGAGGTTCCACTTAAATTTGAGAAGAAACTTCTTCTCAGTGAGGGTAACAGAACACTGGAACAGGCTGCCCAGGGAGGTTGTGGAGTTTTCTTCTCTGCAGACATTCAAACCCACCTGGACACCTTCCTGTGTAACCTCATCTGGGTGTTCCTGCTCTGGCAGGGGGATTGGACTGGATGAGCTTTCGAGGTCCCTTTCAAACCCTGACATTGTGTGATTCTGTGTGATTCTGTGATAAAACCTTAGTGATTCAGATACATCACAATATGTATGGCCTCCTGTCTGCCAGTGACATCTCACATCCACGAAGCAGAGGATGATAGAGATGGTGGATGGGGGAATATGGAAAAGTCCAGGCAGGCATGGTTGGTTTCTTTAGCCCCATTGATTTTTCTTTGGTGTGTTCACCACTGAACACGTTAAGCCCTCAGCACCGCCTCTCAAATCAAGTGTGTTTTAATCCATGAAAAGCTGCATTCAGCCTACAGGGCTTGTTTCAGGTGCAGCTCAAAAGGACGAGGAAATGGCCTCAAGTTGCACCAGGGAAGGTTCAGATTGGACATTAGGAAACATTTCTTCATGGAGAGCATTGTGAAGCAGTGGAACAGGCTGCCCAGGGCAGTGGTGGAGTCACCATCCCTGGAGGGATTTGAAAGATGTGTAGATGAGGCTCTTAAGGACATGGTTTAGTGCTAGACTTAGGTTATGGTTGGAGTCGGTGATCTTAAGGGTCTCTTCCAACCAAAATGATTCTATGATTCTGTGATTCTATGATTCACATAGCTAGAGCTGGCTTTTATCAATCTGTGACTTCACTGAGAGAAATTTCTTCAAGAAAAAAGCCACAGTGACTAATTTGGTCAGAGAAGTGTCCCTCTTCTCTCCTCTTCAGAGATCAATGCCACCCTATTTTTCTTCTATTTTCTTTAAACACACCAGGGCTCTCAGTTCAGCATTGCATTAGTTCACACATTGCTTTCAAGTAGCCCCCAGAGAGGAAGAACCTTCTACTACCATACCCCTCAAAGACCATTTGCATCCCAAAGTGATTGATCGCCACCCGGACTGTCCTTAGATGATTAATGAGCCGCAAGCATTAGTCTAATGTATGTGACAGAGAAAGTCTAATTAACAAATTATACTTTTATACAAAATTTAAGATTCAGTGTGTGCAGATGATTATATGGAGCTTGAATACCACCCTGCCAGGCAAAGAAAGACAAAATGTTTTAACTCCCATTAGTTTAATAACTCCATAATAGTTTAGTTCAGTGCCAGGGCAATCAAAATTCCCAGGGGAGGACACTGAAAGGTCCTTTGGAGTAAATCAAGATACATAGGAGGAAGTGGAAGGAGCATCAAAAAATGAAGGGAACTCCAGGCCATGAGCATGAGTGACAACCAACGGTGGTGACAACCAACAGTGGTGACAACCAAGAGGCCAAGGAAAACCTCTTCTTTTTCTTCTGGGTGGGGGTAGCTGTTTAGGAGAACCAAAGGGGTCAGACAATGGATTAAAACAGATGAATGAGAAGCCATGAGAGACAGAAGCAAACATCCCCATCACTCATCTCCATCACCTTCTGTCTACCTGCCATTTCTGAAAGCAAAGGCTTGTAGTGGAGGAAGGTGGGACAAAACATACAAAAGCACAAAGCTGAATCCACAAGAAAAAGGTGGGGATAAACCAGATCTGTATGACTGTGAATTGCACAGGACAGTCTTTCAAAATACGCTTTAATTACTCCACATTCAAGCAGTTTGTAACCAAGGTTTAGCCCCTGCATAACTAAAACTTTACAAAATTCCTCAAAATGTCTCCATTGTCCCCATCTATGCATAAGAAAAAATGGCCAAACCATTAAAAAAAAACCCAAAACATTCTATCCACATCATCTTGGTAAATCTGGAGCAAAATGTGTCATTGAAACCAACTCATGTACCTCATCAGGGTTTTTCAACAACCTTCCCAATCCTCATTCACATATCGTGAGAATTTTAACAAAGATTGGACAGCACAGTGATGAGGCCTATAAACTTATTCGGGAGGAACAAATAGATTTGCAAATACTAAAGTGAAAAGTGCCCAATAATCTCTAACCGCCCACAAAATACTGGCTGCAACCTGCATACCTGAGGCCTGATGGATCATTATAACCATTTGATCAATAAAATGTTTTATTATGGTAGCCTCATCAAATTCCATGTGGCAGAGCTTCTCTGCAACATAGCTGTACATGTGGATGGGCAACACAGGTATGACCTCATAAGAAAATACAAATATTTGATACTTTCTCTGAGAATCATGGAATCATTTATGCTGGGTGGTCATTTGCTAAACCTCTCAGCTTGATGTAAGGTCATCTTCAAAGACACAGAAGGCTCTTCAGGGCTTTGCAAACATCCTTATGCCTTCACACCGCCTTCTAGTCGCATAGTTTAAATGCCGTAAATATAAACAGAACATGGATAAGTCAAGTTCAAGTTAGGCTTTGTAACCACAAGTATACACCAAGGTTTATTTCTCATCTTTCCTCCATCACTAAACCAGACTGAGTCCATATTTAAATCCAGCTGATGATACAGACAGAACGGACAAGATGATGGGAATTGTAGTATAGAAAAACTGAAGAGCTGAAATTTTCTGTTTCCATTTGCTATATTTATTTTTAGTGGGAATAAGCTGAAATGTAACAGGCACCTAAAAATGGTGAGTACTCCCTTCACCACAAATAAAAAAAAAAAAAAAACAAAACTAACATTTACAGACTTAATTAAACAACTCAAGCCCTCAATGCTTTTTGTCTAGTGCACACCCTTCTTTTTGTTCAGGGATACACACGTGCCAATATTATTTACACCCACTTTGAGGAAAAATAGTTTTATGACAATAAAGGAACCTATAGAAGACTTTTTGGTTGTTTGTGCCACAGATTGAATAGCGAATATGTTGTTTTTTTTTTTTTTGGCCATCAGATTTAATGGATAACACTGGAGAAAGGGACTACGCTCCAGATGTGTCAACAGGATCACACCTTTGAAAAGCTGTTATGCCTGGTTTTCACAAGACTTTTCTAATTAGGAACACATTGGTCACTCAAAGTCATTTATTCCCTATTAGAAAAAAAGTTCCCAAATCCGGAAGGACTGGGCATAACACAGTGTCATTTGTTATACTGTCCTTAACTATTAATATAGTCTCAAATTTAAACTCAATCCTATTTTCTAGGATAATCTTGGTTATTATAATTTGCCCACTAGCTATGAACAAACAGGACACAGGGGTATTTTATTTTATTTTATTTTATTTTATTTTATTTTATTTTATTTTATTTGTCAAACCAACATTTGTTCCTGTTTGCTGGTGTGACTAGAAAGGGAGCCAGTAAATGATTTTGCCATTATATAGTAAAAGCCACAGGCTTTGGCCTGACCTGACAATGCAGGGTCTCAATGACCTGTCTGAGCTTGTCTTGACCTGAGCTCATCTGAGCTTATTTTAGCAGCAATAACCATTGTCTAGACAATTGCCACTGCCCACATTTGTTCTAGTTTAGCATCACTTTATAGTAGCTATTCTGTGCAGATTGAACTGTCTGTGACTCTAAAGTGAAACAAGGTATGGAGGAGTGCAAACATGAGATGGTACCAGACATCCTAGTCTGTAAACACAACTTATCATGGTACATCAGATTGGATTTTAGGAAACATTTCTTCATGGAAAGGGTTGTCGGGCATTGGAATAGGCTGCCCAAAGAAGTGGTGGAGTCACCATTCCTGGGGTTTAAATGATGCATAGATGAGGTTCTTAGGGACATGGTTTAGTGCTAGAATTAGGTTATGGTTGGACTGGATGAACTTAAGGGTCTCTTCCAACCAAAATCATTCTATGATCCTATGATCAATGGTCATGACAGCAGTGCTACCTTGTGAACCAGGTAAAACCAACTTTAGAGAGACAAAAGAGAACAGAAAACCTGAATAACTGGGAACCAACGTGACAAAAACACCGGTAATAACAATTATAACTATATTATTAATGAATCTTTCTGCAGTAATTAGGTAACTTGGACAGTCAGACTGCTAAAACATGAACTGGACTAACAATTAAACCATGGCTCCGTATAGATGGTGTACCCCTTTTTGCCCCAACACGGTTTGAAAGAGTAAGAAAATGCACAACGATGTAGTGCTACAAGCTGGGGGTCACTGGAAGATGCCAGGGACACATTGCCATGAAAATTGATGGGCTCGATATATCCTGCTACATCCTTTAGTCCCTGGACTACTGCTATTCTGCTGACCTGAGAGACACAGCCCTGTTTTGAAAGTGAAATACTGATTCTGACAGTGACTCAAATACCTCCCAGCAATCTTTCTCCTCCTCATTACTGTTACAATGGCTTCTAGCAAAGCTGCTGTCCCAACGAAGTAAACATTGCAGGAGTATCACTTACCTTGTTTTGATATTCAAAGGACTGCTGACTAAAACTGTAATAAATACCAGGAGTGTGGACATCGCCGCAATGAAGGCAGCGTAGAGATAAATTCAGGTATGTGCCAAAAACAAATTCTCTGGCTGTGATGAATTATTTTAGGTTTGGAACCTCACTTGCAATATTTCACCTGGAAACACTGGCTTTGGCCAAGGACTCAAGACAAAGACCAAATTTAAGCCCAGCTACTTCACCAGGATGAGGGGGAGACCTAATTTTTTTTATAGAATATTTGTTGACATGTTGTTATATAATTTATCTCAATGCAAGTGTTGGTGTTTTGTTAGTTTTTTTGTTGTTGGTGGTGGTGGTAGTGGTTTTTTTTTGTTTGTTTGGTTTGTTTGTTTTGTTTTTTTTTTTTTGTAATACACATTTACACAACAAACTTTTGTCAAAACCAGAGGTTTTTATTTGAGAGGTTTTTAGCAGAGACCCATGATGGTGCAGGGATATCCCAGGACTGCAGCCATACAGGCTTTTTGCTGTGCACATTTTCTAACTAATCAGGTTATTCATCAAAGGAAACAAATGAAAAAGTCCCAAAATAAACAAGTAAATAAATTACAGTGGGCCTTGTGTAGTGTGTTTAAATCAAGCATCCCCTAATTACTACATTAAGGAGTGCTGCACACCCACCATGCACGTTGCTGCTGGAGCGTGTAGCAACATGCACCAAACTGCCTCCTGCGGCATCTCTGCCTGTGCAAAATCTGACAGAACAGGGAAAAAAAAGGCTTGAGGAGAAAGATAAGAGAGAGAAAGGAGGGGAGGGGGAGGGAGGGCAGGGCAGGGCAGGGTAGGGCAGGGCAGGGAAATAGAAAGGATTGCATATTGGTTTTGTTTGTCCTTATTCTCACCAATCTACAGTTCAAAAGTCAGAGTTAAATGCTCTACAATACACACAGCTCAGGCTCTACAGCCTTGTGTTAACAGCACAAAACTAAAGAAGGGACAATGATTAAAAAGGATTAAAAATAATCTGTGTGTTGTTGTTTCTCATATTGAGAAATCACGGCTGTGACAAGTAAATTGGATTAAAAATTACTCCAGCCCTAAAAAAAACCAAAACACAATACACACAAAATAAACCCATAACAATCCCCTAACTCACAAGTGAAGAAAAATACAACTTACTACAAATAGTGTACATATTTTCCAAGCCCTCTGACATTTATAAACCAAGCGGTACCCCTCTAAATACAGAACAGCCTTACAAATATATACAAATGGCTGCATATACAGCTCAGATAATCCCCAGGTGAACAGACCCCTACCTATATGCATATGCTTTGATCAGATCTTAAAGCATTAGTTAAGTGAACCATCTATAAAAACAGTCATTGGAGGACACAAGGAAATCACTATCAAATTGGCATTTAATTAAGAAAGCCGTAACATGTGACTATATTAAATCTTTGAGTGAGAGGACTATCAAAACAGGTGCAAAAGAAAATAAAGGAAATTCATTACTATAATAAATAATGCACAGCATACAAATGATAAGGCAGGTAGATCAGGGTGCAGATGTGTTACTGCATCCATCAAGGTGGAAGGCATCGGGCTGTAAAAGATATGATATACATAAGACAAGATAATTTGTGAAGAAAGGGCAATTTCCCTTAAGCCAATTGATGAGGAGGGAGTAGAGACATGAAAAAAGCAAACATGGATGCTTATGGGCACATATGAAAGGGCAGAGTCAGCTTTCTGCATTTTATTCAACTTTTTGAAGTCAACGCTCTCCTTCGTTTCACCCAGGAATTATTCAGAGTTTGTGTTTTCTGGGCTTCTTTGCAATTTTACAATCATCTTACGCTGTGCCAAGAGCAGTTTAAAATGTAATATGAGGTTCTTTACTTAGCATTATTTATTTTTCCTGGTTGCTCGGAACAGTGCTTTGCTCTTGCTTAGGCAAACTTTGATTTCAGCTAGAAACTCTATCCCTCCATGAAAACAGGAGGCGATGGGGAAAACACTGAGCCATTCACACGCTCATCATAAATCTCTCCTCTCTCACAATAAACAGTCCATCATGTTCCAGCTCCCCCTCACGCTGATGATTTTCCCACTCTACAAATGCCAGATTTAATGCCTCCTTCAGCTCCCACTCCCCGCTTTGTGACTCCATCCGCACCATCATTTATGAATAAAATGCTGCTTGCATCATCATTTATTAAGCTGCCACGCTTTCTCAGTAGGTCCAACAGCTCACACTAATGTTAATAAGACACTGTACAGAGAAATCTCAGAGAGGAATGTTGCATCAGAAACCGTGTAGCCTCTCATGGGAGTCTCAAGCAAAGTCTCCTTTCTAGGGCAATATTCACATATAAGGCACCACACAGCTGGTAAACTCACCTGCTTAAACACCTTATTTTCCCATTTTATTTTTGCAGAGGGTGGGGAGAGCAATTTGCTATATCCTAATGGTATTAGGGTTTATTCTGGTTCCCACTGAGCTTCAGCTGATTCCATAAATAATCCTGCTCAGGTGTTAATCAACATGCAAAAGCATCAGATCTGGCCACGACCCAGCAAGGACCAGTTCTAGTGAACTATTCAGAGCACCCTGCATTATACAACAGAAGAGCCATCTCTTTGGGTCATGTTTTTATTGTCATTGCTTTCTTCTATAACCCTAACAAGCACTGAATTATGTCTTAACAGTTTAGAAAAAATAAGTTAGAGTTGAGCCAATGAAGACTTACATCTTAAACTTGACCATTCCCCACAAAATCTAGAAAAAAAGATCAATTTGAACACAGTCTAAGACAAAATTCCCCATGAGCAGCAAAACCTCTAAACAATAGAAACACACTCACTACTCCACGCAATTACACAGCAATAAATTACTCTCCTCAAGGGTGCTTGTTTTTCACCTTGAGTCCTGCAAAATACCGAGGGAAGAGATTAGAGAGGGAGGCCAACAAAGTGCAGGTTTTCACCAACACAACCCATCTGCACAGGAATAATCTCCTTTTGCTGAGCAGGCACAGCAGCTCATGCATAAAACTGATCTCCCCAGCACTTTCTATCTCACAGCCCACACTGAATACAGTGAGGGAAGCAGGTGCATATATGGCTTTACGTATATTATTTAGATGGGTAGATTGGAAAAATTGCTCAGACCAGTCTAGGGAAAATATATTTTCTCTGAAAGGAAATCTGGACAACTGCAGTAAGAGACACTCTGGCTTTTGACAAGCTGCACAATCACTCTGTAATCTAGTAGCTGGATTAAGGAATATCTTGAAAAGCAAATATAATGTGTTTTGCTTTTAGCAGGATATAAGCATCACTGACAAGCACGAGCATCTCTTTTCTCCTCTTTATCCATCACCTTGCCAGTTGACAAGCGTGTGAAGAGTACTGCACATACCCATTTCATTTCTAAACAACAAGCTAGGAAAAAAGGGTCAGTAGTCTTAAATGAAGGAAGACCCCAATACTAAGATATTCAATATTTAATGAATTTTACACATTTGAAAGAGAAGTTGTATAACCACATGCCTGTATATGCCGGCTGTCCACGTAAAGTGATCTCTGCTATTATTCTTATATATGTTACCTGTATGTTGCAGGCAAAGCAGAAGGAAACCTCAGAGGCAGCAGAAACTATTGCAGCAGGATCAGGCATTGTAATTTCTCCATTGGCCGCAAAACTGTTCCTTAAACCACAGCTGTTAAATAGGGTTTTAGAGTAATGAAAATCCCAAATCCCAATTTCTTTTTTTCCATGTCAGCTCCTTCCACACCTTGACTCATGTATCCGTCTGTCCACTTCTCTCCTCAACACACAAGACATTTGGAAACAGAACATAAAACAATTATTATAGACAGCTAATAAAGTGTTTTGCATATTTATATATGGGTGTCTACATAGTGTATACAGACACACACTTTCATATGTAATTTATCTATAGTTATATACTTGGAAAGAAATCTAGTTAAATGCTAAAATAATGCTTGTTGGTTACATTGCTTGAGCAGTAAGAAATGGAGCCCTGGTGGCTTTGTAAACATCAGGATGAAATACAGATGACATTTGGCTGTGACTAGTAAGCACTAAACAGACTATATGACATGTACTTCAAACACTTCTCTCTAAGGCAATGGCCACAGCTTTATGGGTGTGACTGAGATTATTGGGTGGCAACACTACAGCCAATCCCCTGAATTACAGAATCATAGAATTACAGAATGTCAGGGATTGGAAGGGACCTCAAAGCTCATCCAGTCCAGTCCAATCCCCCCACCAGAGCAGGAACACCCAGACGAGGTTACACGGGAAGGTGTCCAGGCAGGTTTGAATGTCTGCAGAGAAGGAGACTCCACAACCACCCCGGGCAGCCTGGTCCAGGCTCTGGCACCCTCATTGAGAAGAAGTTTCTTCTCAAATATAAGTGGAACCTCTTGTGTTCCAGTTTAAACCCATTGCCCCTTGTCCTACCATTGGTTGTTACTCACCCTTTATATATTTGTAGACACTAATAAGGTCACCCCTCAGTCTTCTCTTTTCCAAGTTAAAGAGACCCAGCTCCCTCAGCCTTTCCTCACACAGGAGATGCTCCACTCCCTTCAGCATCTTTGTTGCCCTGCGTTGGACTCTCTCCAGCAGTTCTCTGTCCTTCTGGAACTGAGGGGCCCAGAACTGGACACAATATTCCAGGTGTGGTCTCACCAGGGCAGAGCAGAGGGGAAGGAGAATCTCTCTGACCTACTGACCACCCCCCTTCTAATCCACCCCAGGTACCATTGGCCTTCCTGGCCACATGGGCACAGTGCTGGCTCATAGTCATCCTGCTGTCCTCCAGGACCCCCAGGTCACTTTCCCCTACACTGATCTCTAATAGGTCATTCCCCAACCTATACTGGAACCTGGGGTTGTTCCCACCCAGATGTAAGACTCTAAATTCTCCAGGCTTGGGTGGCAAGTGAGCTTAGATTTGGGAAATGAGATTGATCCAAAAGTTAACAGATGAATCACAGAATCATAGAAACACTTTGGTTGGAAGAGACCCTCAGGATCATCGAGTCCAACCATAACGTAACTAAACCATGTCCCTAAGAACCTCATCTATATGCCTTTTAATCACCTGCTATACTGAAGAAACAACAGCAAGAATAGTTATTTTACAGGAAATAGGTGGGTTTGGCCATGACTTCTGCTTGGAGTTTGCTTAGAGTTGTTGACTCACATGCCAACCCCTCAGCTGCAGCCTGGATATATGAACATACATGGTAAATATTCATAGAATCACAGAATCATAGAATCATAAAGTCGTTTCAGTTGGAAGACACCATCAGGATCATTGAGCCCAACCATAACCTAACCAGTGCTAAACCATGTCCCTAGGAACCTTGTCTAAATGCCTTTGAAACCCCTCCAGGGATGGTAACTCCACCACTGCCCTGGGCAGCCTGTTCCAATGCCCAACAACCCTTTCCAACAACCCTCCTTTCAGGCAGTTGCAGAGAGTGAGGAGGTCTCCCCTCAGCTCCTGTTCTTAAGGCTAAACAGCTCCAGTTCCCTACATCTCTTGGCTTCTCTCTCCTCCTGCATCAATGAGCTATGTGACATTTCCTACAAGGCAGGGCAAGGAAAACCTACAGTCCTGGAGCCCATCACCTCCACCCAAAGCATCCATCCATCCATCCACCCATCCACCCACCCATTCATCCTTTGTTTTGCCAGAGGCAGAAGTGGGCAGAAGAATCCTGACTCTTCTCAGACGCTGTGTGACTGTTGAAGAAACCATGTTGGGTGACACGTGCCCAGTATGACACCCAAAAATGTTTCTATTTCCAACCGCTTATCTCACAAACAGCAGCAGCAAACTGCAAAGACCAGTTGCCCACCAGGTAGATCAATCCTGTTATCAATCCATTTGTTCAATGTCTTGCTGTTTAAACAGGGGCAGTTGGCTCAGGAGGCACATGTACAGAAAAGTTTTCAGAAGAGCAACTTCCAAGTTTTCTTTTCTTTATTTTTTTTATTTCCTTATGACCCCATTTCCCCACTGCTCATCTTACTCGCCTGTGTAGAAAACCACTATGGCAAATAAAACGCCAGAGGCAGCAGCGCTCTTGCTGTAAAAACAGATGCTTTTTTAATTGTCCATCTCTCAGGCATAATTGGTTGAACGAAGATACACATAAAATAGACTGCAGCACATGTGTCAAGGGAAGGAGCTGATGCAAGAGAAAAAAAAATCCTCTACCAGCCTGAGAATGCAATAATTTAGCTGGATCCACTCAAATTCACTTTTCAGCATCATAATTAGCATGATCATAGAATCACAGAATCACAGAATGTTAGGGATTGGAAGGGACCTAGAAAGATCATCCAGTCCAATCCCCCTGCCGGAGCAGGAACACCTAGATGAGGCTACACAGGAAGGTGTCCAGGCAGGTCTTGAATGCCTCCAGAATAGGATACTCCACAACCGAGCCTGGCTCCATCCTCGTAACACTCGCCCTTTATATATCTGTAAACATTAATGAGGTCACCCCTCAGTCTCCTCTTCTCCAAGCTACAGAGCCCCAGCTCCCTCAGCCTTTCCTCACACGGGAGATGCTCCACTCCTTTCAGCATCTTTGTTGCCCTGCGTGGACTCTCTCCAGCAGTTCTCTGTCCTTCTGGAACTCAGGGGCCCAGAACTAGACACAATATTCCAGGTGTGGTCTCACCAGGACAGAGTAGAAGGGAAGGAGAACCTCTCTCGACCTACTAATCACCCCCCTTCTTATACACCCCAGGATGCCATTGGCCTTCCTGGTCACAAGGGCCCAGTGCTGGCTCATGGTCATCCTGCTGTCCACCAGGACCCCCGGGTCCCTTTCCCTACACTGATCTCTAATAGGTCATTCCCTAACTTATACTGGAACCTGGGGTTGTTTGTATCCAGATGCAATACTCTACACTTTCCTTTGTCATATTTCATTAAATTTTTCCCTTCCCTGATCTGGTCATCTAATGCAGTAACCTTATCCTGTGAACCATTTTTTTTTCTTTTCATGGCTTGTTAGCAGCATGGTCATCCAGGCATGGCCAAGAAAAAGAGGAGACATTTATGGAGCCAGGGGATGGTGAGGCAGCACCTGGGTAAAACACACACTGCCTTAAAACTAACATTTCTTGTCCTGTTCGAATCATATCTCTACAGGAGAAAAAGGTTATTCCTTTTTTTCTGGTCATTTCCTCATTGCCGGAAACCTTTTTTCTTGTCATTGCAGTCAACTCTAAATTTAACCAGGATGCAAAGACCCTGCGCTCCCAGCACAGTGTGAAATCATATTCAATAAAGAAGATTAACAACCAGAATGCTGGTAAAAAAGGATAAGGAGAAAAAAATATATGTGGCTTCTGTTTAATTAAACTTGGTTTGCTATTTGACTGAACCTTTCATACAAGAATGCTTCTCAACTCTGTGATTAATTCACTGGAAAACCTTAAAAACTCACAAGGCTTATTTTGTCCATCTGCAAAATGGAGAAATAAAACTAGGACCGAGATTTTCAGCATTTGAACTGAGGCTTTTAGAATGCCTGTTGCTATAGTACTGTGAAATCTTTTTACAAATGAGTCTGAAATATTATCAGCATTCCAAAAGGTAATTACAATAGAAAAAAAAAAAGAAAGAAATTGCTATTTTTTCCTGTGTCCTTTACAACCTTTAAACCTAGATTTGTAATTGAAGTGCAAACTGACCTTTATAAACTGTACGGCATCACTGAAATACATTATTCTACAAGGCTTGGGGGAATTCGCCATGCTCAGCAATTCAATAATCTTACATTCTTTCATTTGTGTTCTTCAGACAATGTGACATAGCTGGATTTTCCCTCTACTCCAGATGCAAATCAAGCAGGAGAGGCTGAGGGGCTTTAGCAACACCATAACCTAAATCTCCCGTGAACTTGCCACTGTAACCTGCTTTTTGGCAAATAACTCTGTTTTGCCCACTTTCTCAAACATCTCAGAAGTTAATACCAACTCATATTAAATCCCATTTGCAATCTGCTAGCTCAGATGGTTAAATGGTCCACGTACAGAAATGATCCATCATCACCAATCGAATCATCTGAGGTGGTTTTATCTCTAAACTTGCCGTATAATAACACAACTGCAATCATGTGCAGTACCATAAACACACAACAAAAATGTCAGGCATCAGACTTCGTTACTATGTAATTAGACTGATAGGAAAAAAAGTGCACTTAGAGCTTCACATGGGAAAAATACGGCAAAACAGCAAGAAGCCCTTGAAGCATCAACTCCACGAACCTCTTACACTTCTTGGGAGTCCATACACAGCCACGAGTTTTTACAGTGCTCAAGTCATGTTAGCGCCGATCTCTGCCAATACAACCCCAACTTCTGCTGGTTCACCTGAGACTGCACAGTCACAGAACCATAGAATAATTTTGGTTGGAAAAGACCCTCAAGATCATCGAGTCCAACCATAACCTAATACTGTCAAGTTCATCACTAACCACATCCCTAAGTACTATGTCTACATGTCTTTTAACCCCCTCCAGGGATGGTGACTCCACCACTGCCCTGGGCAGCCTGTTACAATGCCTGACAACCCTTTCCATGAAGAAACTTTTCCTAATATCCAATCTAAACCTCCCCTGGCACAACTTGAGGCCATTTCCTCTCATTCTGTCACTTGTTACTTGGGAGAAGAGACCAATCCCCTCCATGCTCCAACCTCCTTTCAGGCAGCTCCCATCACTCTTGTGCTCCAGCCCCTTTCCCAGCTCTGTTCACGTCTCTCAACTCACTCCAGCACCTCAAGGGCTTTCTTGTCATAAGTGGCCCAAATCTGAACACAATATTCAAGGTGCACAATCTGTATCTGTACCTGCATCTGCCATGCAAGGTTGGCTTTCCACTCTTATCTCCTTCCTTCCACTAGAGACAGGGTCACCTGAATGAGTGACACTAATTTACCTGCCTCAATCCCACAGGTAGCATTATTTGTATTGATCAAACTTACAGCCAATTGTATTGCCCCTTTCCTTTTAGTTCTTTGCTTAATCGCCTCAATCACCTTCCTCTGAAGTCCTGCATAAAGCCACGCTCAAAAACGTATCTAAAAGCAGCATTTTGGCTCAAGGGTGGTACACGCTTGCTAGGCAGCACTGATGGGCTACATGCTATTTTTGGTCAAACCCAAGATTTTTCAGTTTACACCTCTTGGGAGTCAGCACCAAACCCAAAAGCTGCTGCTCTTTCTTCTCCTGCTGTGTTTTTATTTCTCCTCCACCTCAGGTTTTGCTTCCAAGAAGTAAGACTGGACTCCAGACACAATCACCTCCTCTAAAGGCAACAGATTTCTCAAAGCTGGTGAGGGGCTGGAGCACAAGTCTTATGAAGAGTGGCTGAGGGAACTGGGGCTGTTTAGCCTGAAGAAAAGGAGGCTGAGGGGAGACCTCCTCATTGTCTACAACTACCTGAAAGGGGGTTGGTGGGTAGAGGGGTTCGTCTCTTCTCAAAAGCAGTAAGTGGTAGGACGAGAGGAAATGGCCTCAAGTAGCACCAGGGGAGGTTTAGATTGGATACAAGGAAAAAATTCTTCACGGAAAGGGTTGTTGGGCATTGGAACAGGCTGCCCAGGGAAGTGGTGGAGTCACCATCCCTGGAGGTGTTTAGAAGACATTTAAACGATGTTCTTAGGGACACGATTTAGTGCTAGAGTTAGGTTAGGTTACGGTTGGACTCAATGATCCTGAGGGTCTCTTCCAACTGAAACGATTCTATGATTTTTCATCCAAAAGGGAGGATATTATCATTTGAACACCATCTAAAAGGGTGTTAAACAAGACTTCGGCATGCAGGGTTACTGTTTCCTGCAGCTTAAGAGAAAGAAAAGTAGAAATACAGTTGAAAGCAAACTAACTCATTGAAACTTATACCTTTTGAATGCTTTAACAAGTTTGATTCCTTTGCCTGTGCCTCGCATAACGTGGTTGTTGCCATGGGACCAAGTGCACAGCACTCATGGTTCTCAAATATTCAAACTTTATTGAACTGTTTACTGTTGCAAAGTGCAAGGGTTCATGTGTACAGTCTTAACCTTCTGGAATTATTTACTGTACTAATACTAATAAAATAAGTTTAAAAGGAGGATGAAAATTCCTCCTCGGCTTGTTTAACCCCTAAGGATGTCTACTGGAGAACTAAGATTGTTTTTGTTTTTTCCCTCATTATCTTAAATCTAGAAAGAAAATTCCCATGCTGTGACATTGCAATCTAGGAGAGAGGCATGACATCACTTGTTCATTATTCTGCAAGACTGAATGCATGAAGATCACGGGATGTGAACAGGCAAGCTCTCCATATAGAAATTGCATCTGTGTTTAGTGAACACTGGGAGAGAGAATATAATGAGACAGCGATATAAAATGTCCTGGTAAACATGTATAATCCCCTTGAGGTTTGACTTCTTTAAAAATAAAACACGCATGTTTGTCAAACACTTGACCTTCAGCTTGGTTATTCAAGAGGAGGTCACGGACCCATGGTTGATTGCAAGCACTTCCTGGAATAAATCTCCTAAGTCACAAGCTAAATTGCAAAAGCTGTGACATTACTAAAAAGCAGTCAATGCTGTAGTAAAATTATAATTTCTTGAAAGCAGCCTTCGCTTCTCTTTCACTTTCTTTGTAGTTTTCATCTGGCATTATTCACTTCCTCCAAGACATTTTCCCAAAGAGCATCCTCACCTGGCTTATCTAGTTCCACTTCAAACAAGGTAGGAAAAAATATTTAAACCCAATCCCCAATGAGATTTCCTCCTGCTCTCTTACTAATGCTCTGTGGAAGTGTTCCTTGTTGAAAACTATGTCCTTACTCAGTTAAAACATCTGATGTCCGTACCCATTGCATAAAGATCTGACTAACCCCTGGTGGTGCCTCCAATGGTGGGAAGACAAGAGTCTCTATGCAGAGGGTTTACTACGGCCTTGACTGAGCATGGTAGATGAGGTTCTTAGGGATATGGTTCAGTGGTTGGACTCAATGGTCTTGATGGTATCTTCCAACCAAAATGATTCTATGACTCTCTGACTCATCCATTAAACCATTGCAGTGAAAAAAACACAGTGATATTAGCAAGTCAGAGTGACTCGTCCAGCAAGCAATAGCTTGGCAGATTCTCATGCTCTTTTCTGAGATCTGACTCTTCTTTTTTTACTTCTTTTTTTTCTTTTCCTCTCAGACCCAGCAAACCTTTCAGAGGATGTTAATTGCTTCCATAGACAGCCTGCAGAAATGTGACTGAACGGATCAGCCAAAGCCACAGATCACGACAGACATCATTCTCATTGACGAGACCGCTGCTCCTGGCTTCGTGGCCAGCGTTAAGACTCGGGGAATAAATGAGACCTTCCACAAAGCCAACAAAAGTATTCCAATAAAGATTACATCATTTGGATTAGCATGTCAGAGCCCTGAAGGATTCCACAGCAGAATGGATGCTGACAACCACGCACTCCATGCCTGCATCCATGAATTATTAAACAAAACTTCATCCCACGGGTCCTCAAGTCAATCAACATGAACTGCATCGCTGAATGTATAACTATGGGCATAAAAATTTACCATAAACACGCAGACGTCCTGTCCTCGCCTCCAGGAATTGGGTTTTGGTCTCCAAAAGTTTATAAAACTTGGGCTTATAAATCCACAGGCAAGTCACCCCAATAAGGATCTCAAGTCATAAGATAAACTTCTCGCCCTTGGATGTTTCAACCCAAATAAAAACATTATTTGCCCTCAGCAGGCTATGCTAACAGAATGTGAATTCGTCTTCCATTATCTCTAACTGCAGGGGGAAAGAGGCAAAATATAATAAGCTGGTTTGTTTTTTGAGGCAAGGGAGGATAAATTTTGCTCTGTTGACTAAAAATGCCAATCTTTAACCTGGTCATATACCACATATCTTTTTCAATATATGAAAATGGCAAAAGAAGAAAACCCAACATTTAAAATCATTAATATTTTGACTAATAATAGGAGAGGAGATCTGAATATGTGTCATTGATTAAGCTCAGAAAGACTTCAGAAAAAATAGTGAAAGTATCGCTGTTATCATGGTAGTCCAAGAGCTGGAATGGGAGTCTTTTATTCTATTTATTTATTCCTCCTGCTGTCACCCACAAAACAAAAAGTAAAATAACATCAATGTGAGTTCAGTGTTTCTCAGATAAACATCTTAGAATAAACTTATGAAAAGACCAAACATGACAGTATTTTTACACATGGCAATATCCAGCTACATTTCTATTAGTGTAAAATTGTCTTGCGATTAATACAAATAGAGAGTTTGGTTGAGGATGCAGTTGGATTCCAAAATGGGAACATACACTTTTCACTGAAGGCACCAAATGAAATGGACGCATGGGGTGGGGAGAAGGTTTATTCTTACAACATCTAGTCACTGGCAGAAGACAAGAGTCTTCTCTTTGTTTACCAAGATCTGTCATCTGAATAGCATAAAGACCATGAGACGTTACTTCAGAACTTGTTCTTTGAGTGAGCGGGCAAGGAACTGTTCGCACTGTGGTGACAGACTTCTGTTCTTCAGACCCTCTCTGCCCTGAAGATGTCACAGCCACGGTGCTTAGAAGCACAGAAAAGAATCACAGAACCGTTTCAGTTGGAAGAGACCCTCAAGATCATTGAGTCCAACCATAACCTAACCTGTCTCTACCACTAGACCATGTCCCTAAGTACCTCGTCTAAATGCCTTTTAAACCCCTCCAGGGATGATGACTCCACCACTGCCCTGGGCAGCCTGTTCCAATGCCCAACAACCCTTTCCGTGAAGAATTTTTTCCTAATATCCAATATAAACCTCCCCTGGCACAACTTGAGGCCGTTTCCTCTTGTCCCATCACTTGTTACTTGGGAGAAGAGTCCAACCCCCTCCATGCTCCAGCCTCCTTTCAGGCAGTTCAGAGATCAGAAGGTCTCCCCTCAGCTCCTGTTCTCCAAGCTGAACGCCCCAGGTCCCTCAGCCACTCCCATCACACTTGTGCTCCAGATCCCTCACCAGCTTCATCACCTCCTCTGCACTCTATCTAGTATTTCAATGCCCTTCTTTTACTGAAGGGCCCAAAACTGAACATGGGATTCAAGGTGGGGCCTCAACAGCATTGAATACAGTTGTACAATCACTTGTCTAGTCCTGCTGGCCACACTATTACTGACACAAGCCAGGATGCTGGTGGCCTCTTGGCCACCGGGGCACACACTGGCTCATGTTCAGTCACTGTCACCAACACCCCCATGTCCTTTTCCCCCAGGCACTTTCCAGCCACTCTTCTCTGAGCCTGTAGCACTGCCTGGGTTTGTTGTGACCCAAGTGCGGGACCCGTCACTTGACCTTGTTGAACCTCATACAACTGGCCTCAGTCCGTCAATCCAGTCGGTCCAGATCCCTCTGTATGGCCTTCCTACCCTCCAGCAGATCAACATTCCCACCAAATTTAGTATAATCTGCAAACTTAAACAGCTGGAGCTAAAGCTGAAGGGCAAATCTGCAAACTGGAGGTGGGAACAAGGATATGTGGGAGGCCTGGGGCTCCCATGCAACCCAACTTTCACCTCCAGAGATACCAGCAGCAACTGGGCTCCCAGGGTCTTGATTTCTTGACTCAACACAACACTGAGGAGAGACCAGAAATCACAAGCTGAGACATGAAAGCATAAAAAGACTCAGAAGAACAACAACAAAAAAAACCCAATGTAAGAAGCAGCAGCAATGAAAGACCTTCAAGAGGATATAGTTGCTTATCCCCCAGATGACATCTTTCCTTGCCCCCATGCATGCATCTCCTGGAGCATCCGTCATTTGCCACATATCACTAATCATCACTCCATCACTCAGTGGCTTAAAATTCACAGCCTACTTCCAAAGGCTATCTTGATGTGAGAAGACGCTATTGCTTTGGCCAAGGTTTCTGGCCATCAAGACCTCTGGCAAGGGCAATTTGGGAGGAAAACGCTGAAAAGAAAAAACTTCTCTGACAGATTGATTTGTAGTGACCATTAGAAACTGTTCAGGCATGTGAAGGAAGACTCCAAGGACCTCTCTAAGCAGGGAAGGTGGTCAAAAGCAGATGAATTTATCATCATTGGAGAGTTCTGTAGTTCATCACCAGCTTTTGTAATTTATCACAGAGATGTCACTTGTATCTGGAGCTCTGGGATTCTTAAGTGTCACATAAATACAGTTATAAATGCAGTGAGTGTATTATACAGTTAAATGCAAATGTTGCAATCTGGCAACCCATTTTTACTGCCAAACCTAGAAGGTTTTTCATGTCAGAAATTGATGCCAGCAGCGATAAATGGAGGATAGATAAAGTTAATCCGACCACTTTGAGTTGAACAGGGAAGGTATTACTTTGAAGGGTTTAACATATTAACAGAATCAAAACGACATTTCAAAATATTTATGGAAATCTCCTTTTTTTTTTAAGCTTATACAAGCAGTCTAACAAAACCATATAAAATATTATTAAATCCTACCCTTAATTAAACATGCTGACACTTAAAAGCTTCTGTCTGATTTACTTAAAAAATCTTCTTTCAGTAAATGTGGCTTTAAAATATCTTTCTGCTCTAAAGGAATCTGCATTCCTAAGGAAAACATTTTTTAACAGAAGCTTTAAAAAAATCTAATGTTTTTTTTTAAGCGCTACCTCCAACTTATAAAATAGACAGCTAAGACAGGAAAGGAAAGAGGAAACAATATGCATAAATAATTTAATTGAGGAAAACTAAAAACCTTTATTGTTTTATGGCAATTCAGAAAGCTGAGGAGAATGGATTCATCTGCCTCCCCAGGAGGATGGTGAAGCTTGTAGACACAATCATACAGCCTGAAGGTAAACTACCAATGGTAATTCCCCCATATAATTCATGGGGACATCTAGTATCATTTCAGATGTCCTAGGGTGCTACCAGGCCTACAGCTGTTGTTTCAGAAGAGAATGAAGTCCAAGTATTGTGCCAAAACTGCCAGCCCCACATAGAATCACAGAACCATAGAATCACAGAATCATTTTGGTCATAAAGTCCAATTGTTAACCTAAAATTGTCACTAAACCATGTCCCTAAGAACCTCATCTAAGCAGCTTTTAAACATCTCCAGGGTTGGTGACTCCACCACTGCCCAGGGCAGCCTGTTCCAATGCCTGACAAAACTTTCCAGGAAGAAGTTTTTCCTAATATCCAATCTAAATCTTCCCTGCTGCAACTAGAGGCTGCCTCCTCTCATCCTATTGCTTATTCCTTGAAGAAGAGATCAAGCCCCTCCATGCTCCAGCCTCCTTTCAGGCAATTCAGAGATCAGAAGGTCTCCCCTCAGCCTCCTGTTCTCCAGGCTGAACCTCCCAGGTCCCTCATGGACCATAAGACTTATGCTCCATGAAACATCTCAATAGCCTCAAGAGTCACCTGTCTTATCAGGATGAGCTGAAGCTTGAGAGACAACCATTCACTGAGCTCACATAGACACCTATCTCTAGGGGTCTTATCCATAACAAAGGTGATATGAACAACCTGTGTCAAGCAAGCACCATGGTTGTGTCCAATCTGCCCTAGATTAAAGACCGTGTCCTGAATGCTACCATGTTCCAAAAGTGCTTATACAAATCCAGCAAGCCACCCTGGACTGAGCCTGAGTGGACTGAAGTGCTCATTGTCATTCCTCAGTTGACTTTTGCTGTTCAGAGAGGCTTTAAGCTTGGACAAGGGATGCTTTTCTAACCCCAAATGGGGCATCTTGCATATGTCTCATCAGTTGTGCTTCGCCATAGGTATCACTTGATTTCAGGGTCGTGTGATGGCAAAATAAACGGATGAAGTGATTTTACTCACTATGCAAAAATTCTTCCGGCAACGTGGCAAATTGCGTGGGGAAGGGTGAAGAAGATGAAGTTCCTGCTAATTCCAGCCAAGAATGTGACAAACCATCTCCGTATTTTGGCATAATTCACAGAACCATGGAAAACAGGTGCTCTGTGAGGTTAATGTTTGGCCAAAAGGCAGGTATGAGGAGCAATCCAAAAACTGCATGTTTGGCCTCTTCCATGACCGTTGCCTTTGTCTCACCTCCAAGCAGCTCAGATCCCAAACTGAGCTTTTCATTTGGAAAATACTTGGAAACTCCTTTGCAGTCCCTGCACCACAATCAGTCCTGCAGTATAATCCTAATGAAATCATTAAAGTATTATGTGTCTTGTCAGTGTTCTGCAGACAGTGAATACTTCATGGATATGTATTCACTAATACCACTCAGATGGGACATTCAGGCTGTGGCCATGGGAATTCTGTGTTGTGCATCATCTTAACCAGAACTGCTGTATCAATTCAATCAGAAAAGTGGGTTTATTTTCACACTTTGTACATATGTAGAGCTGAACCATCTCTCAGTTGCACAAAAAAACCCCACATATTTCAATAATGTGCACATAAAAAAAAAAATGTCAATGGAAGAAGGGAGGGGGAAGGTCAAATTTGGGCTTTTCCTCAAATCAGGAGAAATCAATACATTTTGCAGCATGGACATGGACATTTTGCAGTATGCTCAGCTGGGCAAAGGCATCTTTCACACTTGATGTGCTGGATCAGTAATCAAAGAATAGTGAGTAAGACTGATACAGGATGGAGTATCATATTGCCCAGGGAGAATTACTCAGGTTACAGGGAAGCTTTCATTTCCAGCCCCTTTTTTGAGGGTGTTGGGAGACAAACCAGGCATATCATAGAATCACAGAATGTCAGGGATAGAAATGGACCTCAAAAGCTCATCCAGTCCAATCCCCCCGCTAGAGCCCGAACACCCAGATGAGGTTACACAGGAAGGTGTTCAGGCAGGTTTGAATGTCTGCAGAGACGGAGACTCCACAACCTCCCTGGGCAGCCTGTTCTAGGCTCTGGCACCCTCACTAAGTTTTTTCTCAAATTTAAGTGGAACCTCTTGTGTTCCAGTTTGAACCCATTACCCCTTGTCCTATCATTGGTTGTCACTGAGAAGAGCCTGGCTCCATCCTCCTGACACTCACCCTTTATATAACTGTAAACATTAATGAGGTTCCCCCTCAGTCTCCTCTTCTCCAAGCTCCAGAGCCCCAGCTCCCTCAGCCTTTCTTCACACAGAAGATGCTCCACTCCCTTCAGCATCTCCATGGCTCTGCACTGGACTCTCTCCAGCAGTTCCCCGTTCTTCTGGAACTGAAGGGCCCAGAACTGGACACAATATTCCAGGTGTGGTCTCAGGGGGCAGAATAGAGGGGAAGAAGAACCTCTCTCAACCTACTGACCACCACCCAGGTACCATTGGCCTTCCTGGCCACAAGGGCCCAGTGCTGGCTCATGGTCATCCTGCTGTCCTCAGGACCCCCAGGTCTCTTTCCCCTATGCTGCTCTTCAACAGGTCATTCCCCAACTTATACTGGAACCTGGGGTTGTTCCTGCTGAGATACAAGACTCTACACTTGCCCTTGTTATATTTCATTAAATTTTTCCCCACCCAGCTCTCCAGCCTGTCCAGGTCTCTGGATGGCAGCACAGCCTCTGGCGTGTCAGCCACTCCTCCCAGCATATCCACTCACAAGAATAGAGACCAGTTTTCTCTTTCCCCTGTAGACAGTGATTTATTCAGGAATTCAATTGTATTTGCTTAAATTAAAAGCTAGTTACCTTCAGTGTCTAATGTCAGAGAACACCCTCACCCCACATCCTTTGGTTAAGGAGACAGATAAATGCTTTGGGAGTTTGGATTATTAAACCAAAGGTCAGGAAAAATAAATTAAAAAAAAAAAAAAAGTGAACATTTTTCCTGCAACGTTCAGTACTTAACAAGCTGTTTTTAGCCAAGCATCACTGGAGAAATCTGTCAGGATTGCCTGCTGGTCCAGGCTCCTCACCCCAGCTCCATGCGCCTTTTTTCTTTTTGCTCTCATTCCCTTCCCAGTTAATCCAGGGTCAGCTGCATCCAGTCAACAACATCTAAATGTTCTTATGGGCATTTATGTTTCACTTGTCAGGACTTTCAGCTCCAAGCACATAGCACACAAGTATTTGCACTGGGTCTGGGAAGAGCTTTGACAGAGATTACTCACTGTTAGGTCTCATATATTAATATATCCCACTCACGCATCAGCAGCCAAGTTGGTGTCACTGACTCTGTTTGAGATGAACTCTCCCAAATCCACTTCCCGCAGATACATCCCTTATTCTGAACAACTCAGCTATCAAAGGGAGAGAAACCATTTCAGAGAAGGGAATAGCCCAGCCTGACAGTAAGAAGCCTGCACTCATCTGATGACATTATAAGTCCTGTGCATAAGAGGCAGAAAGTCTGCATGAATTTGAAGAGGAGTCAAGCAACTTTGGTTTTGTTTTGTGTTTTATCAGGACCCTGCAGCTAGGTAAGCAAATATTTTTGCAGTATACGAACTATTGTAGCTAAATGTCCTACATGGTAGGACCACTGTTCACTGTGAATCCCTATTCCCAAATACTCTGCCTTCCCTCACCTGCTTAACAGTCTCATTTTAGGCAGTGATAGTCACCTAGTCAGTATAAAAGTAGAAAATGCTAATTTTACTATTTATATACCCACAAAATACTATCACTTTTCTAATAGCCAAGGCTATAAACCTACCAAATGTCCACTCGTTGCTGCCCAACCATGCTCCAAGGTAGAGGATGTTCAAGGAGAAACATGCATCAGCCTTTGAAGGCAAGGGGTCAAGAGGCAGAGGAGGAAAATTAAGCCATGATTTGCAGCCGGGGAAGCAGACAAAGGTCTCACCTGCAGAGCTCACCCTCTGCTTGTCCCTGAACATAGAGATATATGCGGCACTGCCAGCTCTCATGATTCATGGAGTGCTGCTTTTTGCTGGTGCAGCTCTTGTGAGAGATGGGCAGAGGTGCTCGTAGAGCATCCAAGGCTCCTTCTCTACACCTGGCGATGAAATCATGGGCAACACGAAGGACAAACCAGTGTTAGGACAGGGCAAAAGAATGTGATGATTGAGGGGAAGACACATGACGGTCCTCCCTTCTTTGCTTGGCATCCTGCAACTGCTCGACCTGGAAATGCAACAAGTCAAATCAGGAGATATCTTCTGGATGAACCAAGAGGGACAAGACCAAGAGGAGACAGATCCAGGAATTCTGGGGCTGACGACAGGGGCATAGAAGCACACTTAAAAACAAAATAAGCTGCATTTCACTATCTGGACAGCTAATGATAATTCTGAGATTAAAAATAATTATCTCAATTAGTGCAATATGCATCTATTTATGTAACTGCTCAGGAAAGAAGAAAATTATCTCACTGTGTTTTTGAAGCATGCTGAAGAGTTGAGGAATAGATCATTAAATTAAAAATAAATAAATAAATAAAAGAATAGTTTAGGAGGACAAGCACAATAGATACTCTCTGTGATAGAAACGCTTTCCTGGGTTATGGATGTTCAGCAGTGGCTGGGTTTGTTTTATGCTACAAATACTTTTGTACATGTAGACATCTTTCCTGACTACATGGATCCCCACAGGCTGCCTTTTTACTCTTCCATCCTCTCCAACCTCCTAAATTTAGTTCCAAATGTTCTGACTATTATTGCTATTACCATTTTTAATCCGTAAGTTTGCAAAACAGAGCATATGTGAATTATAGAAGATCTGAAGCACTGATGAAAGCAGAAGAGAATGCAAACCAGTCTGAGAGTTTATATTGCACTGTGAAGGTTGGTCAAGTCCACCAGACAAATTACAGTGTATAAAGCCAATATAAAGAAATAGAAACCAAATTATTCCCTTTGTTCACAGTCAAATCTCAGCAGGAACTCCAGCCACATACACAAAATCAGAGCCACATCCTAAGCACTTGATTCTAGCATGCGAGCTGCATTAAGGGAAGCAGCTTTAATAAATCGTGTTACATTTGGAAAAGCCATTTTAATTCTCTAATTAGCATGCGTACGATGAAAACTAACTGTGCGTGCTTGTGTATACACATATCTAGAACACAGAGTTTAATGAACTGTATCTATTGCAAGGGAAACTGAAGTTGCATTTTCGCAGTTTTGTGCCATGTGATGCAGGTTTGACACCACAACACACTATTCCGCCTATAAAATACCTTTTCGCTCTCTTTTTTCTCTTAGATTCACAATCTTTGGCAAAGAGGGGAGGCAGAAGAAAAAAAGGAAAAAAAAAAAAAAACACTACACAAGCAACCTAGCCTGGCTTCACATTAAAATAAATTTAAAAGAACAAAAAAACAACCAACAGCAAAAAATAACAACACATATACAATGACAGAAAAACCTCTTACACTGTGGGTCATCACTTTCTGTTATCTACCTACCATTCTCTGCCACCTGAAACCAGCACAAGCAAAGCTTTATACGATCAATACATGTCCTACCATCATTAATCACCAACAGAAAGGAACAAAATGAAGTAAGCTTGACAAAAAAAATTGTCCAGGTATAAAAAACGGATAGAAGAAAAGGAGGATAGATGAGGAAAAGTAGTGAAAAGGCTGGGACAAAAGGAGATCTACAGCAATTCAAACCAAACTCACAGTCCATCCTGCAGCTCTTGAGTATCATTTGAGGTCCCCAGAGATCGAAGGCTTCTCTCCAAAGAGGTCACTGTCAACAGCAGAGAAAGAAAAGATAAAGAAGCAATACCCTTATTCAGCGAAAAAAAATATTGGATTTTCAGTAATTTATTTGTCTTTTAATTTATTTTCTTTCAAAACAGCATGATGAAGTTGTGTTTGAGTAGGTAACTCATGAAAGAAATGGGACAGGAGCTGGTAATGCCTATTACTCAAAAAATTGATAAATTTGGTCACTTGGATGCATAAATGGTGAATCCACTTGTCATGTGTTGTGACATTATGGGACATGACTGCTTGCAACGACCACAAAATCTCCATTCCATGGACCTTGCACAGATCTCTGACTCTTCCAGTCCCAGACTTTTTAACTCTTCATCTTATAGCAAGTGCATTAAATTCCCAGGGCTGGAGACAGAATCACAAAGTCACAGAATGGCTGGAGTTAGAAGGGACCTCAAAAGCTCATCCCGTCCAACCCACCTGCTAAAGCAGGTTCATCAGAGCAGATCACACAGGAATGTGTCCAGGTGGGTTTGAAGGTCTCCAGAGAAGGAGACTCCACAACCTCTCTGGACAGCCTGTTCCAGGCTTTGGCACCTCAAAGGAAAGAAGTTTCTCCTCATATTCAGATGGAACCTCCTGTGCTTCAGTCTGTGCCCATTGCCCCTCATCTTATTGTTGGGCATCACTGAAAAGAGTCTGGTCCATCCTCTTGACACCCACCCTGGAGACATTTATCAGCATAAATAAGATCTCTCAGCCTTCTCCAGGCTGAACCGACCCAGCTCCTCACGCGGTCCATGCCTTGAGACACCATAGAACAGCACATGGAACATCTCCAGCTGGAAACATGCCCTCAATGAAGAGGCAACCAATCACATAATAAATACTCATTGCTCTGAATAACGATTAAGAGGCAGAACACTGCTCTCCATTCTGGTATCTTCTATCTCCTTGTTCAAGACTTTAATAGTAAAAATATTTTCTTTGTTTTAGTTCAGTTGGTTCACTGTGATCATCTTCTATGTTGGAGCTAAGGAGCTTCTTGGGCTTTTCCATCATAGAATCATTTTGGTTGGAAGACACCTTCAGGATCATCGAGTCCAACCATAACCTAACTCTAGCACTAAACCATGTCCCTAAGAACCTTGTCTAAAAGCATTTAGACACCTCCAGGGATGGTGACTCCAGCACTTCTCTGGGCAGCCTGTTCCAATGCCTGACAACCCTTTCTGTGAAGACTTTTTTCCTAATATCCAACCTAAACCTTCCCTGGTGCAACATGAGGCTCTTTCCTCTTGTTTTATGACTTGCTCCTTGGTAGAAGAGACCAACCCCCTCCATGCTCCAACCTCCTTTCAGGCAGTTGTAGGAGAGGAGCACACCCTAAGAGCAGCTGAATGCTGGAAATAATGGTTGGTTCTGCAATACAGAGGGACATCAGATTTAAGAAAAATATATATGAGTGTTTGTGTATATAAAAAAAGTGGCCTTTTAACAACCTTGAATGTTCACCATCAAATTCACTCTCAAATTAACAGAAGGTCACTACTTTTGGACTTAGAGTATTGAGTATGCAAAGCACTTTGAGTTCTTTCACAAGGAAAGATGCTAAATAAATGACAGTCTTCATATTTGCATGTGAGATTTTTCTCAGGACGCTTACAGTTCTAAAAACTCATAACCCATTATCACTCACACTTCAATATTTATGTAAGGAAAAAAAGAACAGATTAGAAACATGGCTTAATTATTTCTGTAGAATTTTAAGAAATCCTCCATTTTAATGACTCTGCAGACTCTGACGTGACCTGTAACTTTGAACAAGTCACTAATATTATTCCACTGACAGACAAAATCCCCTTTTCTCTTCTGGTCTTTCCCGGTGATACAGGGAATTGACAATTAACTAATTTAAAGAACTAACACTTGACACTTAAAGAACTAACCCTACCCCACATCACTAAAGAGACTTAGAGAGCTAACCCTTTAACCCATATCACTATTGCCTAGCCTTGCTTAGCTCTGTGTAACTTATTGTACAAGAAACAGGACTTCACTGACACCTTGCAAAGATAATAATCCTTGGATGCATCCTTGGTGCATCCTTGGGTGAACTAGATTACAGAAACTTGGGCACAGGACAGGAGATATGTCAGTTTTAACCAGCTCAGCAGTCTGAGTCCTAACCAACTCATCCCACTGGACCAAAGGTGACCGTGTACAGAGAAAGAGGACCCGGGTTCACAACCACTGCTTACCTGCAAACAGGAGGAGCCGGAGGTGGAGACTATGGAAATGGTCTCCTGGAACTCATTGTAATAAGAACCGCCTTCTCGGGGACAGGTTATGAATATGTATAGGCGTTCCTAAAACTTTCATGAATATGTAACACTTCACTGTATTTAACCAAGCTCACAGCTACTGTAATTTTACACACGTATTAGGTGAAATGATTCCCCGTGTGTCCGACGTCGTAAATAAATACATACCTTCCTTATAACCTCAAGGGTTGTAAGGTCATTTCTGTGCCTCATTTGGTTGACACCAAAAGTCACCAAATAGCATAAAAAAGTAATGAATGTACCTGGACAACATGAGTATTCAAAACAGGCTTGAATTTCACCGTATAGTTTCACCTTCCTTGCCAGACCTCAATAACATATTTTAGTGTAGAGTTTGGCAAATGAGCAAGATAAAGCCTCAAGGAATTGTCTACAACTGAGCTAATAATTATTATCCTTTGATAGATGCACAGTGTTATACGGAATAAACTGAGATTTTTCACTAATAAACATTTGTTTCTCTAGGAGAAGAGGTGTCACAGATATTATAATTCCCTCTCTTTCTGCATCTGCAATCCTAACAAATCAATCTCCCATGCAACCTATATATTGTCCATTTCAAAGACAAAATTTGCCATAATCTAAAAATTCTTCTGGGACCATCAACCCTGCAAGTCAAAGTAGCAAAACCACTTGTGGGGACATTTAATTTCATAGAACGTGTTAATGTCATGGGTGCAACTCCAGAAGGGAAAACAGCAGCTACAGCATCCAGGCACCTTTCTAACCTGAGCTGCAAAATCAGAACTGACTGGGAAGCAGTTTTTCTGTTGCACAAAATGGTTAAAACTTCACACAAGTGCCATTTCACATTGAGGCAAATCCAAGAACTTTCATAATTATTAAATATTTTGGAAAACACGCATGCATGCAAAAGAATCTGAGATACGAATGCAAGAGAAGAGCGAAGCGTGTGTCAGGCAGGTGAGAAAGTGACTCAAGTTTAAGTCTCTACCCTAAAATTTTATCTAATATTTTAATTTGAGCATAATATTTATGTACTAACATAAAGCTCAGTCATCCCAAAAGGACAAAATATGCACTCTGGAACAGCCAAAGGTCAGCATTAGATATGGTTTTTACCTGGGAAATGGCAGGACTAAGACTCAAACTTGAGTCTCATGGATCTTGAGGTGGACTAAGCTATTTTGGGATAGATCTAACTTAATTTGGCCAAGGATTGGTCTACCTAAATCCACATAGTTCCTGTGCTGGATGTGGAAAATCCCTTTCAATTTCCAAGTTCTGACCATGTGAGCAGTAATTCTACCAAAGGAGCAACACATCAAGCTGTGCTGGAGAGATGCTGTAAAGCCAGTGTTAAAACAGACATCTCACTTTAAAAGCCTTGTAGGTTTAATTTTTAAAAGGCATATAGTAGTCCTCCAGGATGAGGCACATTCAGAAGAGATCACTGCACAGATTTATGTGAACTGAGAGTTTGGTACCAGTTGTTTGTGCCGCTGCAATCCTTAAAATCAATGGGGGATAAGAAACCATCTTGAGGTGGCAATGGAGACTTTATCACATGCTGAAAAAACCTTTGCTCAGCCTCTCAGATCAAGGTAATGGGACTGCACATGGCACCAACCTGTCACCGGGAGTCATTAATGAGCAAGTAACAGGAATTAGAGAGGGAACAGACCCATTAGAGCACTCAGGTTCTTCATCTGGTCAGGACAGATCTGATTTCTCCAGTATATCCTCCGCTGATGAGCCCTCTAGACGTGATGTACCACAACAATCCCTTTTACGAGCATTATTTATTTCAGTTATTTATAAGGTATTTACTGAGAGGCAGCTAAAAGCTGTACACTGAAAGGAATGCAAAACCTTAATAAAAATAAGTAGAAAAAAAAGCCATCAATAATACTAATTCAGCCAGACTATTTGAGCCTCTTTTTTGTGTATTTTTTCCCCCCGAAAGGAAAAATCAACTAAACAAAAAACACCGTAAAACTTGCATAAGTCAAAGCATGATCAGACAACTTTCCCTATGCTCAACAGGGTCAGCCCCAAAAGAATTAGGAAAAGAAAGCAGATGCGAAGAATGGGGAAAATCTCCCTCTTCCCCTTGACACTTCTGTAAGACATGGGATAAATAAACGTTTGCAAGCTCATGACCTGGCAGGAGAGTCATCCAGTAGCACATAAACAGAACCAGTGCTCTTGACTAAGATATTTTACTCAACACAAAAGGAAGATTTTCATTTCAGGTGCATCGTTTGGACTCCAAATTCAACAAGGAACCTGGAAAGCCTCAAAGAGGCTGAGCTAAGGAAAAGGGGAGCTGTGTTTGGATTTATAAAACCCTGTAGGATGTTCAGCACCCCATGCTCAGCACAAGAGAAGTACAAGCCATCATCTGCTGGGCATCTGCAAATGCAGCTGCTTGCGTGGTGGTACCCAAACAACAGCACTGATTTTGCTACATGCTCCATGATGAAGCTTGCTGGGTTTCCTGAAGAGACCATATGGTACAGCTGTATGGGGCAGAAGGGATCGTGGGCATCCTTTTCCATTTTATAACTCTGTAAAGTTCTTTACCTAACGTTGATTAGGTCTGCAAAATCTTAGCAGTGCACTCAGCATCCCTCTCCTGAAAAGTTGTATCCACTTTTGGGGAAAAAAAGAAAAACCTAAGAAGCCACACAAACTGAACAAAACTGATTTTAGCAGACAAAAAATATATGGGTGGTGAACAGAGCAACAACAGCAGAGTATCTTATGGGCATTCCTTCAACCTAAAAGCACTTTAAAAAGCATTATAAATTCATGGATTCATAGATTTTAAAGGCCAGAGAGAGCAATTCTGATTATCCAATCTGATTTCCTGCCATAAAATTTTGTCCCATCACTCCTACATCAAGACCGTAGACTGTAGCTGGACTAAAGTATATCTTATAAAAAGACATTTGAATCTTGATTTAAAGGTTCAAAGCAATGCCAAATCCATCACATCCCTTTAATAAGCCATTCTAATGGCTACTTATCCTCATAGAGAAAGATTGAATTTGTCTAGTTTTGACTCCTATCTCCTGATCTCGTTACGTGCGGGAATGTTAGATTAACGAGCCCTACGCTATCTATTTGATGTCTTTCTTCTCAGAGAGGTACTTAGACACCACGATCAAGTCCTCTTGGATGTCTCAAACACAAGTTCAGATGGCATGCATTTTAAAGCCCGATTTGCACACTTCAAACAGTTGTCACAGCTCTTCTCTGTACCCTCTCCAATTTTGCAAAAGAGTTTTAAGTACAGGCATCGCCGTTACCTGCTTCATGGAGCACTCAACATAGGCAACTCTTAACAGAACACACATCATCACACACTACACCATTACAAGAGCAGAAACAAAGACCACCAGGAATTGCTCAAAACCTAATAGAATGGATTAATGCAATTCTAACAAAGAATAAAAATAGAAATCGGATTGTGGCATTTAAAAAAAAAGTTGTACCGTTCATCTTAAGGGTTTCTCAGGATAACTTCCACTACAGCAGGAGCTGCGATTACAGCACAGAGATACATCAAGACAGACTTAACCTGGCTAGTCTGGGTATTAATAGCACACACAGAGTTGCGAGCAGGTTGCAAAGCTTCACACCAAGCCTTTGGGTTGGTAGTAGAAGTGCTACAACCATTCATCATCACCACTATTAGCACTTGAACAACCAAGACTGATGCTAATTCAGGTATTTGTGTGTGTTATAATATGGTAATACACCCATCTGTAAGCCAAGTACCATCCCTGGAGGTGTTTAAAAAACATGAAAATGAGGTTCTTAGGGACATGGTCTAGAGGCGGACTTGGCAGTGTTGGGTTAACCATTGGACTCCATGATCTGAAACGTCTTTTCCAACCAAAATTATTCTGTTCTATGATTCTATTCTACCAATGATCACAGGTGGGAGGTTCAACTTCCACAGTGGACACAAGCCCAGGTCACAACACTGGAGTTCCCTCAAGTGGAGTTTCCCTCAAGAAAAAGGATCTGGGGCTCCTGGTGGACACCAAGTTGAACATAAGCCAGTAACATGCCCTTGCCACAAAGAAGGTGAATGGCATCCTGGGCTGTATTAGGCAAAACATTACCAGCAGTTCAAGGGAGCTGATCGTTCTCTTCTACTCAACACTGGTAAGGTCACGCATGGAGTCCTGTGTCCAGGTCTGAACTCTTTAGTACAAGAGAAACACGGACATGCTAGAGAGAGTCCAGCAAAGGGCCACAAAGGTGACTAAGGGTCTGGAACACCTCTCCCATGAGGAAAGGCTGAGTGAGCTGGGACAGTTCAGCCAGGAGAAGGAGAAGACCGGAGAAGACCGGAGAAGACCGGAGAAGACCGGAGAAGACCGGAGAAGGAGAAAGGTTGAGGTGGGATCTTCTTTATGTATATGAATATCTGATGGGATGGAGCAAAGAAGGTGGAGCTAGGCTGTTTTCGGTGGTGCCCAGTGACAGGACCAGATGCAACGGACATAAACTGAAATCCAGGAGGTTCCCTCTGAACATCAGGAAACACTTTCTTACCATGAGGGTGGCTGAGCCCTGGCACAAAGTGTGAATAATTATTGTCCTTCTGATTTTACAGCAAGCTGGGTATTTGAATAACTTCATGGATCCTACCCAGAGCCTACATTGGTTTCAAGCCTTCACCTCCTGGGACGCTGGAGAGCAGCAATGATGCTCACAGTACTTGGGGGGTACATCCATATTGCAGGAGGCCTTGAACTCAAGGTGATGATTTTCAAAAGAAACTCAAACCTACAAATCCTTTGTAATCATAGAAAAATCAGTGCTGGAGTTTTCCTGACAGGTGGAACATGCACAATTTCTCTAAAGAAGAGACAACTATTTTTTAGAAGTTTTACTTCCCATTCTTTTTTCAGCAAGGATTCCTCGCTACCAGGGCTGAGACCTTACCCCTGGGACACTCTGGAGAATAATTACAGAAATAAGGGGGCACTAAGATCCTTTCTTTACACCAAGCCCAGCCCTGTCTGTCACCCAACCCCCAGAGACACAAAAGACCAGAGAAGCAGTTCAAGGTCCACCATAAAATCAGCACCCCATAACTTTAAATCCTTGTCTGACACTAGTGTGTTTTTGAACCGTGATACCATGACATTAACTACCGTTCAGCAATGTTAGTTTGTATCTATCTGCAAAATAAATCCCTCCAGCCCAAACCAACAAAACTGATGAGCCAAAGGAGGAAAGCACTCAGCAAATCCAGGGTCTAGGGAGACGTGAGTGGGAATAACATCCCCGCTCAATCTACAGAGTGAAGAATAACAGAAGAGTTTTGGTGTTGGTGTTTCTATAAGGAAGATAGATGTTTTGCAAGCTCCTATGACAGGCTCCAAAGGCAGCAGTGCTGCAACACGTTAGAAAATGAGCCTGGCTTGTTCCACCTTTCTGCGCTCTAACTCCCTATTGTAACAGATGACACAATTAAAAATAGAAAAGGATGTAGTCTCAGCAAGGATTGGAATATATCTGTGCCTGTTTAATGGAACATATGGTGGAATATTTTTACATCTTATAAAGAACTGTGTATTGGACATGTGCTGGTGCTCATGAGATGCAGCAGCAGAAAAACTGCATTAATCTTTGCTCCCTGACAACGGGAGCTGCCATACGCCGGGTACACGCACACGAGTCATCAGCAGGACAGTGCACAATTGACTAGGAAACCTTTCATTATACGCACCATTGGAGTTAATTCGGAAGACATTGGCTGAAGTCTCCTGAAAAAGTTCCTGTAGTTCACTGGGATCAATCTGGGTAGCTGTGAAGACAAAAAAATACGGAAGATATATTAATAATAGAGACCACCAATCACTTTGAAAGGGGAGTATCTTCAACTTGATCTTCTGAAAGGGCGTGCAGGTTCTTCCTCACTCTGGAAATTTAGCCCAGCTCACATGGATTGAGACAGAGTTTGGTAGGAGTTAATAGTAATTGAAATATAAATTATTTCTACTCTTTTACTGAGTGAGAATATCAGACCCACAAATGAATGAGAAACCACAAGCACAACAGCATGGTCAAGCATTGCTTAGCAGAGCAGGATGTCACGTGAGCAGGTCTGGCCTTCAGAAATGGGGAGAAAACAGTGAGCAGAGTGCAACTGCTCCATGGGACCAAAGTTTTTGGGGCAGGAATCATGGAATCATTTCAGTTGGAAGAGACCTTCAGGATCATCAAGTCCAATCATAACCTAACCTAACTCTAGCACTAACCCATGTCCCTAAGAACCTCGTCTAAACATCTTTTAAACCCCTTCAGGGATGGTGGCTCCACCACTGCCCTGGGAAGCCTGTTTCAATGCTCAACAACCCTTTCCGAAGGGGATGGGAGTCCAGATGTGTCCTCCACACATTCATCTTCCATTCCCAAGATGGGCTCCTTTTCTTCATATTCCTTCCTGATAGCCCGACTGCAAGGATCAATGAATCAGCACCAGGAATTGCTATTGCTGCTGCCCAAATGACTTCACTCAGCTTCATTCCCAAAGTCCCACTGTAGCCAAGGCACCAAAAATCTGCCCTAAAATGAGAAAACTGAAGTGAAATTTTGAGTGCTTGGCTTTTGTTTCGGGTTTTTTTGTTGTTGTTGTTACCTTCACAGGTTGCCCAGGGAAGTGAGTCACCATCCATCCCTGGAGAGGTTTAAAAGGTGTAGAGATGAGGTTCTTAGGGACATGGTTTAGTGTTAAGAGTTAGATTATGGTTGGACTCTATGATCTTGAGGGTCTCTTCCAACCACAATGATTCTATTATCTCCCAACATTAAAACACCTGAAACCATCCTGAGCTTCTCGATAGCTACATCATATTCACAGAAGCAAAGATGTGAGGTTGGACTGGGCTATATAACAGAGAAAGGACACATTGCTTAAATGAGCTTTTAACAGGCATTGAGTTTCTGACTGGTAATAGTCACCAGAGAAACACTCATTTATACCTATGTCTTTGGCACCAGATTTCAGGCAGCAGCTTCACAGCAGATTTTCCAATGGTTTAGCCCTGTTCTGCCTCCCACTTGGGTCAGTTCTGCAGGTTTCCCAAAACACTGCTCTACCTGAAACTTTGGTCAGGTCCAAAAGCACCACAGGGTTTGTTCACTCAACGCTCTACAGCACATTCAAATGGCTGCTGCTATAAGCAAGCCGCTCCTCCAAGTCAAAGTACTACAGAAACTCAAAAAGGAGCTACAATTCATATTTTCAAGTCTGCAGACTGTAACTATGACATATTCTGCATCCCCTAACCAGGTTGCCCTAGGCTGTTAAAACACCATTTGGAAGAGCAGAAGGTCATCGACAGAATAAGGCAAAAATCATTAACACTGGACAAAACAAAAAAACAAGTTGCTGCACTGCTCCGGTTGGTCCTGAGGACGCATCCCGTGGTGCTTGAGGACAAGCTCCACATCCACACAGTGCAACTGGGGGATTTTTCCACTGGTTCTCACACATCTCGCCCACAGCATCTATCCCGTGTGATGTTTCAGCCCTGTACCAGTTGTAAATAAAGTCCTAGATCAGCCTGTCAGGTTGACACAAATCCAGGGCATTAAATGGTGTTTAATCCATATGCACAGGGGCTTGTTGCTAGAGATTTTTACACTCTTCTACTGTTCCTCCTAAATCAGCTGTCCTAGACACTCCTTTCCATTGCCTGGTATATGAGGCTATATAACACAAGAAATTAGCTCGGGCTTGTCTGTCCCCCAGGAATTTCACTTGTTGCTAACAAGATTCAGCTTTCATTAAATCACTGACAAAAAAGCAGCACAGGATAAGATTTTTAGATCTTTACAGAGTGTGCTGACCCCGTTTCAGTAGGTTTTTCTGGATTTTCAGCATGCTGGCACTCTCCAGGTTAGCAATATAGGAGGATGGATAGCCAGGATGTAGCTTCAGCTTGGCCAAATGTCTAATTGCATGTGCTGAGTGGACTGGTTCACAGTTTTTGTGAAAAATTGTATTTTTAGCCTAGCCTAGTGATCCTGAGTCCATACACACTTAACATACTTTGCTGAATGAAGTTTCATATGAACCATGATTCCATCAAACCAGGGCTGGAAATTCCTTCAAGTCTTCAATTACATTCTTGCATTAAACTCTGAGTAACATGGACTGCACAATTCAATGTGTTCCCATGTGGGGACACTCCTACAGATCCACAGAAAACAGCAGGTACCTCTGGGGAGTCATTTAAAATGCCCAAATCACCCCAAGAACAAGGTGAAATACCCCAAATATTGCAAAAGGCAGGAGAAGCACCAGTTTTGTTGCATGAACTGAGCACACCTGCATTTTGGGGTCCCCACAACACCATGATAAAGAAACTTGAACAATATTGTGCGTCCAGAGTTGGTCCATAAAGTTAAAAACTACACAGAAAAATCAGATACTAATTTGGAAGAGTGGGATTTATCCAGTATGGCCATGGGAATACTAATTTGCTGACCTTGTATCACATTTCCCCAATGGAAAATAAGCAAAACATACCAGGGCAATGTATGAGGATCATACTCTGGAGACATGGAAATATTTCACTTTTTAAGCCTCAGCGTGATATTTACTTCAGGCAAATGCAAAAGGACCATGAGATAATGAACTCTCCCTCAAAGCCCCTCGAAGGCTTGAAATCTCAATCCATAAATATCTAACCTCACATCTCAAACAAGTGCGAATTAAATGAAAAAACAAAGGCGGATGTAACCTTTGGCCAGAATTTCCAAGCAATTACTTTGAAAATACCATGCTCAGAGAATGGTTTATCTGAGAAAACTGCATTGAATCCAGCTTGCTATTTCCCGCCCCTGGATTTCATTTCATGTTACAGCATGCTGCCAGTTCTGGTTTTATTTTAATATTTTGTTTTAGAAAAGAGAATAGTAACAAGGAGTTTGTTTTAAGTGCTCCAATTTCAAGCTTCCACACTTCAAGCAGAAATGTTGTAACTATTCATGGAGGATTCAGCAGTTCAAGCAGACAAGGAAAACAATTTAAAAACAGCAGCAGAAAGCAAAGGAAAACCACATCTGTACTGCCAAGCTAAGTGAAGACAACCCAAGACTGTGAAAGAAAGGGAATGTGAAGTGCATTTCTGTCTAATAAAACATTAAAAACCATTGGCTACATAAAGCGAGTGCTAAAATATTATGATTCCCCAAGAAGGAATCTGAGGTTGCCAATATCAAGTAGATATTTTGTATGCCCCAACGCTAATAGAGTTCAGGGCCACAACTTGGTGACTTTTACTCATACCATGGGTCCAAAAAGCTATGAAGGTGTTTGTGGTGGTTAAATTACCAAATCCTATGTGTAAATCATTTCTCCGCTTCCTTAACTGGCTACTTCCAAAAACATTTTCACAGCTTCCAGCTGTTTTCCCCACTTGCTTTCCAGCAGAATCACTTTGGTAGGAGACAGGACAACCCAACTTCCAGCTCAACCTTCTTCTCACCTCCCAAATAGTGAAGACCTGTTGTATTTATTGCCATTGCTAAAGCAATTATTGCAATTGCTAAAGCAGCAGCAATAAAAACTTCTTTCCTACTGTTCCTTAATTCTTCCATCTTCTGCCTGAAAAGCTACAGGTGAGTGCAGCAAATGGAAAGGGTGAGTTTTTAAGTATTAATACATGCTCTACCAAAGCAAAACATGTTTATGTGCTCTGGCCAAATGCAACTGGGGTCTCAGCTGCAAATGGGATCTTTAGGAAATGTGCAGCTTGAGATGGAGCCACTGCCTCATAATCCACCTTGTTGCACCCCTGGAAATGCATGTATTGGCTTTTCTTCTTGTTGTTCATGTGTTTATTTTGCTTATTGCAGCAAAAATCTCTTGCTTTCACAAGAAAAATAGTTGCATCCCATCATGCAATAGCTGCATGTGTGTGGTATGAGATGTTCCTTGTATGATGATGCTGATGGTGCATGAGGAGGGACAGGGAGGAGAAGGAGGAGCCATTGCAGCCAAATTGTCCTTTTTCCCCCGACTTTGCTGCCTTCTTCTCGCTGCTAACCCTTCCCATCTTGTAATCCCAGCAAACTGCCTCAAAATAAACCTTGAAGGCAATATGTCCTCTAGTAAATACACAAGAGCAAGGGAACAAACCTTGTTTTATTCTTAGCTGGTTGCTCAGCTCTGTATCACCACAACAAACTCAGGAGCTGTTCTGGGGATAGTTTATCCCAGAAATTGCTTCCTCTAGGCAAAAAATCAGTGAGAGCGCACTGGGTTTAAATCAAGACATGCAACACCATCTCACACCTATTTGCTATGCTGAGGTGACATCCTGACCTCTGTGCCACCTCTAGTGCTTTGACCAATGCCAAAAAAAAAAAAAAAAAAGAAAAAGAAAAAAGAAAAAAAGAACAAAACCAAGGAAACTGAATCACAGAATCATAGAACCATTTGGGTTGGAAAAGACCGTTAAGATCATCAGTCCAACCGTTAACCTAACACTGACAATTCTATCACTAAAGCATGTCCGTAGTGCCACATCTACACATCTTTTAAACCTCTCCAGGAATGGTGACTCTACCACTGCCTTGGGCAGCCTGTTCCAATGCCCAAAAACCCTTTTCATGAAGAATTTTTTCCTAATATCCAATCTGAATCTCCCCTGGTGCAACTTGAGGTCATTTCCTCTCATCCTATTGCTTGTTACTTGGGAGAAGAGACCGACACTCACCCTGTTGCCATCTCCTTTCTGGTACTTGTAGAGGGTTGCAGAGCGCCTTAGAAATCCATACAAGCTATGATCTTTGCAGCCATTATTCCAGTGGCAACTCAGAGTTTCCTTTCCACATTTCAGTGCAATTATAATGTCCAATTCATCACACTTATGTCTATGGGACATAACCTGGAGCTCGTGGTTTGCTTCCCCCCATCCTGCCCAGGAGGGAGAAGATGCTGCTGATGCACATGAGCATCCCTGGAGCTGTGAGAGTCATTAGCTCCAACCACCAACAGCAGTTGCAGCAGGGGAAGGAGAAATCTAAGCGAGCTAGCAAGCAGAAATGTCTTTTAGTTCCTCTCCAAGACAAGCCAAGTGCAAAGCCTGAAAAGGTTTATAAAAGGTCTTGTCTCTAGTGATCTGGATATAATTAATGTCCAAAGGGAATAGCTAGAGGTCCAGGACAACATGCATGGTAAAGGCATCTACAGGCAGATCCTTTTGCTTAATGTTAATGAAAACTGCCTGTGCTCCCCATGTTAATCTTCTTTGCCTATTAATTATTTCACACTAATTTGAAGCTCCTAATGGCTTTTCTGCAGACAGGTGAAGTCAATTGCTTCCCTGAATTCAATTTTGTGGCAAACCCTAAATAACTCAAAAGTTGCAGAAAATAAGAGGCAATAATTACAGTAACTCTTATTAAAAAAGAGGAAAAACAGGACAAGAATTCAGTGTATCTGCTGTAGTAAAATAGCTCAACACCTCAGATTCGTAATGCATTTATCCCCAATACACCACCAAAAGCTACATCTGTGTTCTGTAAAAGACAGTCACAGATTTTCTGTATCTGTATCTTTGCTTCTTTGAAAGTTTTAACTGGAGTTAAAACAGCATCTTTTGCTGGAAATGTCCAATAAAATGTTATTTGGTGTCATAACTCTTCTTCTGTACCACGGAACTCCTGCAAGGAGTGAAGTGCAGGGAGAGAGCGACCTGTTCACTATGATGTCAAACCATCTACCCCAAAGCCTCAGTTTACCTCTGCCAACAAGGATTAAGCACAACTGCACTCACCCCTTTACAACCCAGTTGAATGGACATGTCTCATCCATCAAGGACCTTCTCCGGGACATTGCAAGGCTTCTGTCCCCCCCTGAAGACTTTTCATAGTGTTGACCTATGTTATCCAAGAGAATAACTCCTTATTGAAGACTATGATCTACATTGAGAGCCATGTGCCTCTTGCACTGGGAAATGAACTCAAGGGAAAGAAAAAGATTTACTATGGGTGCTGGTCCAATAGTAAAAGATTTTCTCGGGGCAAAACTCAAAATTCACGTCTTTGTTTTAGCTTTTCCGCAACAATTGATGTGCAACTGAAGATGAAGGAGCTAAAGGTGGAAAAAGAGCAAAGACGAAGCAGATTGTCATGGGGAAAAGAAAATGCTACAGAAAACAAAAAAGCAAGAACTGGTGGATGCACAGTCACCTACATCCACCCCAGACAAGTTCTCCAGACACGAGCACTCAACATTTTCCCAGGGAGCTCCTCCTTGTGAACTCTCTTGTGTCTGATCTCATGTTTCATTCCAACCCTCGGTCTCTTCCACAGCAAGAACATTGTTTTGTTCTTTAGCTGACATTCCATTTCATATAAACCACAGGAACCTCATTTATCCTCATGATCTGCTGTTGAAAATGGTCAAAAAATGTTCAACAAATACCAACATCAAGAGGACCATCCAAGCACATGTTTAGAGAAGGCTCCTTTCCTCAAGGAAAGAGCTTAAAATAGAAAGGCAAATGTAAGATAATGAAAGAAGCCGCACTGTGTCTGTCATTGCAAAAGTTGTTCCTGGCATGCAAGCTTAGGAGGTTTTTATTTCCTCTTGGGGAAATTTGAGTGAAATAAGTGATAAAGGGAAACGTAAGCAAAAAATCACACTTAACAGGCAACATGCTTTTCATCAGCATTCGAAAATGTGATGCTGTTTCACATAGCAATATTCCGAAGATTTTTACTAAGGATTTTTGCAGTGATTGCAAAAGACCTGGGTCTTCTCGGCATGGCCACAACTCAAAGAAGGAATACCAAGGAGATTACACGTTTAACCAATGGGATGAAGCTGGTGTTGGCATCAGTCCTCTTCCAACCCTCATTCTCACAGAGTGGGGTCAGTGTATTCCAGAACTCAATTAACTATGGGTTAACTTGGGGTCTCTGTTGGCATTAAGACTCAAACTCCTGGTTTTTGGTTTTGTTTTGTTTTTGAAATTCCCTTCCTGGTTTGGCCAAGTTCTCCTGAACATACACAATAAAATTTTCCTAGTTTTAAGAAATGAATCCTTACCTGAAGGCATCTCAGTCAGAAGAACCCGTTTCATCCAACCCATGTGAGAGAGAGATGTGTTTAGGCAGCGAAGTACTTGCCTCCTCCTCCTTTCCACAAGAGAAAACTGAGAAGTCAGGAGGTCTCTTGCCCCATGGCCTTGCCCTGAAGAAGTATGTTACTCCCACCTTACTTCCCCACCAGATACACTAACATAAAAAATATAGAGAAAATGAGAAAAAAATATTTAAAAAACCTAACCAATTTTTTTCTTTGAAAGACCTACTGCAGCTATAGCAAGCTGACCAGAGGAGACAGAGATTTTATAATTTTTAAGCACTGTTGAGTGCAGCACCCAAATTCAAATGAAACCTAAGAAGGTAAAGCAGGTAGGGAGAATCATTTCAGGTTGGTAAGGATCCCACCTAGGGATGTATGTTTTCCTTCTGCTCTCCAAAGCAGATTTTCTATACATTAACATTCGTAAAGCCTCTGAGATTGTGCTTTAGTCAACATGTCCCCAGAGAAGTAATTGTAATACACGGTCTCCCCAACACAAGTGTTCCTGGTAGAGATGGTAAGTTTTAACTAGAGATCAGCATGGCTCTTTCTTGAAAGATCCTCAGAAAAAAATAAAGCTATGAATATAAATACAATACATATCTCTGAAAGGGATAATAAATACAGAACCTATGTCAAGGAAAGCCTAAGAAGCCAAGGACAGAGGCTATTCAGACAAAAGGTTTCCATGTAGCTGAGATCTGGGACAGTGGGACCAAAACTTTGCAGCCTGGCAAGTGTCAGTGCTCTGCTGGCACAGGGAGAATGGCAACAGACAGCCCAGGCATGGAGAACGATCCCTTCCATAAATCAAGAGAAAACAAAGGGTGAGCACTGACTTGCAGTGAAAGTCAACCTCAGAAATTAGAGGAGATACAGCATTAAGACACTACCTCTGATGAGATGCTGGAAAGCATCTCTGTAGAGAGGGATCTGGGGACGATGGTTGACAGCAAGTTGAACATGAGCCAACAGTGTCCCTGGCAGCCAAGAGGGACCCGTGTCCTGGTGTATCCAGCACAGCATGGCCAGCCAGACAGGGAGGGGATTGTCCCGCTCTGCTCTGCACTGGTGCAGCCTCACCTAGAGCACTGTGTGCAGGGCTGGAGACAGAGGATAAAAAGGACATAAAGCTACTGGAAAGTGTCCAGAAGAGGTTACAAAGTTGATGAAGGCTTTCGAAAGGAAGCTGTATGAGAAGCGGCTAATGTCACTTCGTTTGTTCAGCCTGGAGAAGAGGAGAGTGAGAGGAGACCTCATGGTGGTTACAGCTTCCTCACAAGGGGAGCAGGAAGGGCAGGTGCTGAGCTCTTCTCTTTAATGACCAATGACAGAACCTGAGGGAATGGCAGGAAGATGTGCCAGGGGAGGTTTAGGTTGGACATGAGGAAAAGGTTCTTCACCTAGAGGGTGCTGGACACTGGAACAGGCTCCCCAGGAAGGTGTCACAGCCCCAAGCCTGACAGTGTTAAAAAAGAGACTGAACAAGGTCCTCAGACACATGGTGTGAACTGTGGGGTTGTCCTGTGCAGGGACAGGAGTTGGACTTGATGTTCCTTGTGGGTCCCTTCCAACTCGGGACATTCTATGATTCCTCCACTACCTAGCTGAGGAAAGGGGCTCCATGCAATCTGCCAGCTCCCATTTTACATCGGCCAAGAGAGAAGTATTTTTTTTTCCCCTAAACTAATTGGATGGAGCATTATACCCTGTGGTGTTTTGTCATTTCCCCATCCTCCTTGTCCCTACCATGAAGGAAACCACCCCCTGCAACTCCAATCACAACGCCAAGTCCTCAATCACCAAAACGCAAATCCGCACACCCTCAACAAGTGGTTCCCAGAGAAAAGGAAACATTAGTTATCTTTTTTTAACAGTGCAATCAATATTCAATCAGATTTGCTTTGCATTATTTCTCATTGAGATGTTTTTTATTCTCTTTTGTTTCCTTATTTAGCTTATATGCTAATAAGCAACTGCTGAGGAAGAAAGAAGCAAGACACTCTATGTACCCAGGTAGTGCTGGTGTCTTCTCAGCCCTGAAGCTCACCCTGTATGTCCAGGAGAACAGACAGTGCCCACGTATCAGCTCAGCCAGGCCAAGGAGATTTGTAGTTGTGCCCACAATAGCTTTGCCAAACCACCTCAGGTCCACATCCCAAAGGGGACATCTCCACCAATCTCATAGCAGTAGTCAGCAAAAACAGCCCTCCAAACCATCTGCACAGTGTTAAGGCAAACAAGAGACATATCCAAGTAGTCCACCAAGAGAAGTTGTCTCTCGAGTCAACCCTGGGATGTGCACATTCATTCTGCCCCCACTGACTCTTGGCCAAGTAAAGAGGTGTCATAGATTCATAGAATGTCCTGAGTTGGAAGGGACCCACAAGGATCAAGTCTAACCCCTGTCCCTGCATATGACAACCCCACAGTTCACACCATGTGTCTAAGGACATTGTCCAATCTCTTCTTGAATAATGTCAGGTGTCCTCCTTGGTGAGGAGGACACACATCATTCCATGAAGCCAGACATGAGCAATAGTAGTCCTGCCTGAATATGCTCCAGCTCTAAAGGTCCATTTCATGACCGAACAGCAAAGTTATGACCAAACACCTGGAGAGACTGAAGGCATAATCTTGGCAAAGAGCAGAGACATCCAAGATAGCATCAGAAACAACATTAGAGAAAGATGCTGGCACGTAGTGTCACCCAGAAGATGGGACATACCACAAAGTAAAACAAAAGGGGTGAAATCATAGAATCATGGAATCATTTTGGTTGGAAAAGACCTTTAAGATCATCAAGTCCAACCATTAACCTAACACTGCCATGTCCATCACTAAATCATGTCCCTAAGAAGCACATCTACATGTCTTTTAAACACCTCCAGGGATGGTGACTCCACCACTGCCTTGGGCAACCTGTTCCAATGCCTGACAACCCTTTCCATAAATAATTTTTTCATAATATCCAATCTAAACCCCTCCTGGTGCAACTTGATGCCATTTCCTCTCATCCTGTCACTTGCTACCTGGGAGAAGAGACCAACCCCCTCCATGCTTCAAGCTCCTTTCAGGCAGTTCAGAGATCAGAAGGTCTCCCCTCAGCTCCTGTTCTCCAGGCTGAACCCCCCAGGTCCCTCAGCTGCTCCCATCACACTTGTGCTCCAGCCCCTTCCCCAGCTCCATTCCCTTCTCTGAAGCAAAGATGCTGGAGAGAAGCTGCTTCCAGCTCACAGTGGAGGGAAAAGACCCAACAAAAGTCAACAAAAATGTCCCACTCAACCAACAAACTTTAATACATATTACCCTAACAGTTTATTTTAATGTATTATTAATAGGTTCCTTTCTTTTGCAAGAACACTCAAAATACATACGATTTTTTTCCAGCAGCATGTTACAGTTTGTGGTTTTCAGTCTTTTTTTCTCTAGCTTGTTAAAGATGCTTGAAAGCGAATGGTGGCTTGCAGTACAAAACCTGATATTCTCTACATCTGCATTAAACCATATTGCTGCTAGAAAAATCTGTTCTCGTCCTGTGCTTCTTTATAAGCAGCAGTGAAAAAAAAAATGAGAACCAACGAACTAAATAAAAACACACACACGGCTTTCTAATTTCTGCAACAAGGAGAACACAAGAAAAACAGCAGCTCTTGTTGATGTACTAGAAGTAAATGTCAAAGATTCACAAGAGCGTTACTAAAATAATAAGTCCATCACTTAATCACAGTAACATGATAGCGAAGAATGATTTGAAGGTCAGGGGAGCTTGGCGGCCTATTGGAAATGATTTGGTGGTATTCTCAGTCCTGTTTCACCCGCTCAAATCTCTATGAAATTAATAAAGTAACTGAGAAAACAACGAGGACTCTCACTACAGACATCCTCATTTGTAGAGGCATTTTTGTCAAGACAAGAGAGTTAGGGACAATGTTGATTTTTCCATGATGGTTCACTGCAAAGTAGACTTAATATTGTAAGTAAAATTTCATGAAGAATAAGCATAGAGTGGACCTGTGTAATGGATTAAGAAGCTGCTAATTCTGGCAGAGTGTGGAGTTTTGGCTTTGGTTGGACAATTTTACAATTAAGGGTTTTTCTCCATTTATAAGTAAATGAAAGACAAACTTTAAGAGATTTTGCATAATTCTGATGTATTAATAAGATGCAGTTAAGGAGCTTTTAATAAAACAAAACACTTTGGGTTTTTTTTTCTGGTAGTGGATTAGGAGAGAATAAAAAAAGTCCACTCATTTTTGACTGAAACAAATCAATGTACTGGAAAATACCAATGAACTTGAAAAATTTCCCTATCAAATCCCATTGCTTCCTGCTTTCCAGGATGGAAAGTCTAATCATGTCCCCTTCTTCATGCTCCAAAGCGGGAGCAGAAACCAGTATTAAGGTGGTGCAAGCCTCTATTTTTAACAGGATACCTATATTTTTTAATTTTAAAAAGGTAATCTAGCATGTTTGGTGTTTTTTGGTTTGCTTTTTGGCTAATGATGATGTGGTATGAGTATATAAATAAATCTGAGTGAAAGCACATTCTGTTTGCACTGTTGTATTCCCAGGACAGTCTGCAGTCCCGCGCTAATGCAAACAAAGACACCAGCACTAACGCGCTGTGAAAATGCAAAAGAATTGCCTGAAAAACAAAGTGGAAAAGATTAATCTCACACCCAAGCTGTTGGAAACTTAACATGAAAAGAGCCATCAAAAAAACCCAAAATATGTTGTTATTTAAAGGTTCATTGATGATATAAATTACAAAATACTGGTTTTATTTTTAAACTGGCTCTTAATCAGTCTCTCCTCTGGTATTATTAATGGACTCAGCAATTAGAAAACATCTTTTCCTTTCCCTTTCCCTTTCCCTTTCCCTTTCCCTTTCCCTTTCCCTTTCCCTTTCCCTTTCCCTTTCCCTTTCCTTTTTTCCATGTTTTGCGAGGAAGTGGTATCAGAAAAATCAGTTATATGAATGAAAGGCAGAGAACTTTAAAAACATCTTACCACAGCCTTCCAGTTGAAAACATCCAGGTAAATGGGTGACTGCACCACTGCCCTGCCCAACAACCCTTTCCATGAATAATTTTTTTCACAATATCCAATTGAAAATCTACATCTGTTGAGACAGAAGTAGAGGGGAACATAATCCTACTGCTCTTTATTGATTAGAAAAAAAAATACCTTGCTTTTTTGAAGAATTTTGGGCATAATCTCATGGATCTGTTAACCTACAAAGCAACCTCTAACCCATGCAGAACAACAGAGCCCACGACAGTGCTAAAAACTAAAACAGAAATAAAAGAGAAGTTCCTTAGAAGCTTATGTAAAGCTACAGAAGAAATGTATTTACTCTATGTGTAATGTGATTTGGACAATGAACTTTATATCCATGTTTAGAAAAAAAATAATAATAATTAAAAAAAAAAAAAAAAGATTGCATGGGTCTTAATGCCCTGTTTACCTGAAAATGAGACAGAGTCATATATTAATTTTTGTTCCAAAAGATGTTTTATTTTTTGTTTTGTTTTGTTTTTTACATGTATAGCTTCCTGGGCACTATTTAAATTGACTTTTTTAATGAACTGTAACTCAGGCTTATTTTTGGAGTAGGGCTTATATTTCGAGCATCCTCAAAAATCCTGAAAAATCATGCTAGGGCTTATTTTCAGGGTAGGTCTTATTTTCAGGGAAACAGGTTATCTTAATATTTATTAGAGATTGCCCTCTGCATCTTGCATAATAAAAGCTAGAATATTCCTTCCGTATGTGTAGACATGTGTAATGCAACAGGGCTCAGTGTTCAGTTGCGAGTCAAAAATTGGCCTTTTGTTTAATTCAGCAGAACTTTGCTCTCTTTCTCAGTCTCATCATGTCTCATTAAATATCTGCAGACCAGATTTTGCTCTTCATCTTAATCAAAAAGACTCTATTATGTGCTTGAAAGCAGACTTTCTCCCTTTCTTCCAAAATAAAACTGAGACATGGGCTGAAGTATTTGCCTAAAAAAAACCCAAAATCCGTGGCACTGCGATACTGATGAGTATGTGAAAGTGGAAGTGACAGAAGAAAAGACTGAAGTGAATTTTTCAGACAACTGGTTTCTCAGCTAAACCATTTTGGTTTAGGTCGACACATACAAATGCCAAACTCAGTAAGCCAAAAGTGGTTTTTTTATCTTCGTCCCTTGACCATACTTGAAGCAAACCATTGCAAGCTTTCAGAGCAAAATGTTTTGACATTTTTTACCAAAATACTGTGCATTCTCAAAAATTGCTCACATTTAAATCCCCAAAACAAGAAAACTAGAAAAAAAAAGAAAAAAAAAGTTTTTTTCCTCCCAAAAATATTTCAGTGAGTACAACTCTTTGTTCTTTTTTTTACCATTTTCAGATAAATTCTAAACATGTTTATTTGCCATTGGGAGGAAAAACTTAAAAAGTAAACAAAAAACAATTATTGTGTTCAATTTTGGGTCCCTCAGTTCAGGAAAGATATTGAAGTGCTGGAGCGGGTCCAGAGAAGAGCAACAAGACTGGGGAAGGGACTTGAACACAAGCCTTATGGGGAGAGGCTGAGGGAGCTGGGCTTGTTTAGTCTGGAGAAGAGGAGGCTTAGAGGGGAGCTCATCACTCTCTAGAACTACCTGAAAGGCAGTTCTAGCCAGGTGGGGATCGGTCTCTTCTCCCAGGCAGTCAGCAATAGGACAAGAGGGCATGGGCTTCAACTCTGCCAGGGGAAATTGAGGCTGCCTATTAGAAAGCAATTCTTTGCAGAGAGAGTGGTCAGGCATTGGAATGGCTGCCCAGGGAGGTGCTGGACTCATGGTCCCTGGAGGTTTTTAAACTGAGATTGGGCATGACACTTATTGCCATGATCTAGTCAATGGACGGGAGTTGGACGGAGGGTTGGACTTGATGATCTCTGAGGTCTTTTCCAACCCAGTCGATTCTGTACTTACATCACCCCACAAAGTACCAGCATTGCTGCAGAAAGAAATGCACATACAAGACAGAGCAAAGTGGTGAAAACCAAAATGCATCTCAAAATGCATTCTGGAGATGTAAAACCTCCATGGGAGTTAACTCTTTAGTGCCTTTGCTCATTTCAAGGAATCCCAAAGCAGTCCTTCATTTTAGGGCTGTAGCTCTCAACAAATACCATTTTGAAGTCTTCCATGTCCCTCTACTTATTGTGATATCTCTCCAAACATCCTCGCAAAGTGCTGGAATCATTTTCTGACACTTTTTTGCATGAAATGTTGCTGCAGTTCAGGTCAAAGGAACTCATCCCACGCACACTCTCTATCAAATGTTATTAAAGGGTTAACACGCTGATTTTCTGCACACATGCAACAATTGCCTTTCGTACACACTGTTGGAAATGGTAAATCTGACCATGGCTCTCTGGATTTTCACAGAATCACAGAATGGGGGTTGGGGTTGGAAGGGACCTCTGGAGATCATCTAGTTCAACCCACTGGCTAAAGCAGGTTCACCTGAGCAGATCACACAGGAAGGTGTCCAGGTGGGTTTGAATGTCTCCAGAGAAGGAGACTCCACAACTCTCTGGGCAGCCTGTTCCAGGCTCTGGCACCTCAAAGGAAAGAAGTTTCTCCTCATGTTTAGATGGAACCTCCTGTGCTTCAGCCTGTGCCCATTGCCCCTCATCCTATTGTTGGGCACCACTGAAAAGAGTCTGGACCATCCTCTTGACACCCACCCTGGAGATATTTATAAACATTGATGATATCCCCTCTCAGCTTCTCTTCTCCAGGCTGAACAGACCCAGCTCTCTCAGTCTCTCCTCATAAGAAAGGTGTTCTAGGCCCCCTCAGCATCTTCATAGCCACTGGACTCTCTCCAGTAATTCCTTGTCCTTCTTAACCTGGGGAGCCCAGAACTGGACACAGGACTCCAGATGTGGCTTCACCAGGGCAGAGTAGAGGGGGAGGAACAACCTCCCTCAACCTGCTGGTCACACTCTTCCCTAATGCACCCCATGATACCATTGGCCTTTTTGGCCACAAGAGCACATTGTTGACTCGTGATCAACCTGTTGTCCACCAGAACTTCCAAGTTCTTCTCTGCAGAGCTGCTTTCCAGCAGGTCCATCCCAACCTGTACTGATTCCTAGAGTTATTCCTCCCCAGGTGCAGGACCCTACACTTGCTCCTGTTAAACTTCATCAGGTTCTTCTCCACCCCGCCCTCCAGTCTGTCCAGGTCTCATTGAATAGCAGCACAGCCTCTGGTGTGTTAGCCCTTCCTCCCAGTTTGGTATCATCAGCAAACTTGCCGAGGGTACACTCAGTCTCTTCATCCAGGTCATTGATGAAAAGGTTGAATAGGACTGGACCCAGCATTGACCCCTGGGGAACCCCACTAGCTACAGGCCTCCGCACCATTGATTACAACCCTCTGAGCTCTGCCATCCAGCCAGTTCGTGATCCATTTCAATTCGTTTGCAGCGACATCAGGACTTCAATAATAAAATATAATGTTTTAGCAGAAGAAACAGGAGTGCTGCCAAATTCCTCCCCCCGCCATGTTCTCATGTGCTCTTGTTGCATCAAACACCATTAAATGGTTGGAAACAAGCAGTCAGAGCCTGTGCCTAGCGTGGCTGGGGCAGGGGATTTATTCATCTATGAGCCAAGTGGAGCAACTCCACAGGTGGCCAAGGTGTGTGTGCATGTGTGCACCTGTGTGTGTGGATGTGTTTTTTTCTTCTCATGACTTGAGACTGTAAGACAAAACCAGTTATGTTTTTAGTTAATGCCTGGTGGCATCATTACAGAGGCTTTCTTCCTGAATATGAAAGCTTTTCTCCCCAGACATGCACACAACACCTTTCTGAGAAAGATGCATTTTAGAGATGTCATTCTCCTTACAAATTGCTTCTCTCTTGATGTGCTCTAATTATAGAAGTTGCAGTGATGTGTGTGCACGTGTGAAGGCGGCAGCAGGAATTTCAGATAAAATCAATTCACTTTAACTAACTGATGTTAACTGCTTGGGCTGCTCATTACGATGAACTGAAAAAGAAGTGCTGATTGACCTCCTCCTCAGTTCTCTGGGGGATCTTAAACCATCTCAAGTGTGGAATTAGCACAGTGCAAGGATAGGAGTGTGAGTGAGAGTGCCAAACTCTGATTTCCACCTGTTTTGGGGGAAGTTGCCAGATCTTGAATTATCCAACTAGACCATGAATTCACTGGAACTGAATGGGTGCTTAGGGGCTGATCTCTGCCTTCTAGACAAGCCTTTGAGACCTTCAAGACTTCTTTTATTTGTGTCCAGCAGGAGATATTTTCTGTTTTCAGGGATAATTGAGTACTGTGGCTTTTGCATGCCCAGTGTGATCTTGCCTATGCTCTCCTGGACTTTATTTATCCAATACTGACCATCAACAGAGAAGTTGGCCTGCAAAACATCTTCTTTCCCAGCAGGTCCATGCACATCACAGTCTACATAATTCGTCTTGTGTTCACCCAGTGGTGCTGGTGCAAGGATAACACGTAGTTGATGCAAGGTGATGAATAGTATGTGGAAGGCAGCTTTTCACTACTTAAGGATTGGTAGTTGCTCCCGAGCAGTATCATTTTTACCCATTTGAGCAGCAACATGGGCCAACTCCTGCAATTTATGCTGCACAGGGTCTGTCCCCTCCGCACAGCGCAATGTGGGGGGAGGATATGTTTATGAAATAAGACTATAGCAGTCCTGATCCTTGGGTCTTCATCACTGTTTCTTTCAAGAAAGAGGATGAATAGCATGTTGAGGAAACAGACAATGGCTGAGGTTGGAAGGGACCTGGACCGGCTGGATTGATGGGCTGATACCAGTTGTATGAGGTTCTACAAGGCCAAGTGCCAGGTCCTGCAGTTGGGTCACAACAGGCTCGGGGAAGAGTAGCCGGAAAGTGCCTGGAGGAAAAGGACCTGGGGGTGTTGGTGACAGAGACTGAACATGGGCCACTGTGTGCTGAGGTGACCAAAAGGACGAGTACCCTGGTGTGCATCAATAGTGTGGCCAGTAGAACCAGAGCAGTGATTGTCCCATTGTACTTGGTGCTGATGAGACCCAACCTCGAATCCTGGGAGCAGTTTTTGAGCCCCTTACTCTTCCTGGAAAGGGTTGTCAGGCATTGGAACAGGCTGCCCAGGGATGTGTTTGAGTCACCATCCCTTGAAGCATTTAAAACACATGGAGATGAGGTTCTTATGGACATGGTTTACTGCTACATTTATGTTATGGTTGGACTCAATGATCTTAAGGGTCTCTTCCAACCAAAATGATTCTATGACTCTATGCAGCAGAACTGCATTGATCTCTGGGCTACCACACATCAAAGTTGGAGTTATCTTTGTCAGCAGGAAGAGCAGACCTCCCCAGACCACGGGCCATTCTCTGCATATGCTGCAAGATGGTCCCATTCCTGGTCCCAGCCCTGCATGCACAACCCAAAACATCTGAAACTCTGTCCTTGCTCCGGTGAATCTCATCTCCTGTTGTTATAGAGGTTGGAGGGAAAAAATTCCCTCCAATCCTGTCTGCAAGAGTTGGGGGGCAACAGCTTTACGTTCTAGTTCCCCTGGCTGAAAACAGGATGGAGCATCTCCCATCCATCCCACAGGTAGATCCGAACAACCTGCTGATGAAGGAGCTGAATATGCCCCAAATAATACTGCAGTAAGTTCTTAGTGTACAGGTGATCTGAAAAGACTGACAAAATAATCTCATGATCCCTTCTAGCTTTAAAATCCATGATTGCGAGAGCTGGAAGACATGCCAGAAAAAATAAATATAATGCTGCTTACTGTTAATGCCAAGACAAGACGTATTTCCACCCAAGATCACAGCTAAACAACAGAATTTCAAAACTTTCAGTAAACTTTTGTACCTACAAACTGGATAATTAGGTGGAAAACAACACTTTAAAAAGGACTATTTTCCAGCAGGAATGTGTAATTAAAAGTGTATTCTAAGCGTGCTGGGATTATGTCCAGGGACTTCTGTGCCATTGTCTTAAAACACGGTAAAAAGAAAAAAACAAAAGGAGCTTCACAGACAAAGAAAGTTAAACTTCTTGTACCTCTGTTAACGTTGGAGGCTTACATTTCTCAAGTGGTTTTTGGTTTGTTTTAAAAACAAAGTCTATCCATGCACTGGCATCTGAATACCTTGCCTTTGTACACTTTTTAAACTTGTTAATTCAATCAGAGCTGTATTACAATCCCTCTGTCCTCACACAGCAATTGACTACTTAATGCTCAACCTCAACGGCCATAAGCAAGATCCATCTGACTGCTACAGGGTATTATTTAGCACACAGTAATTAAAGCATGGATATTTAGCATTGCACTCTAAGTCACAACATGAGGAAAGCACAATCCTATTTATTTTTGAACCCTGAGCTCCCATCATGCCATTACTAATGACACTTCACACAGCAACGATGAAATTCTCCCAAAGTTTTGTGCACTCCCCTACTACAGAGAGATGTGAGGAATCACCAAAAATCCTTCTTCCCACAAAAAAGAGCTTCATAGATCCAGTGTACACCAGCAGTCCATAGCATCGCACTAGCGGGTGACCAGATTATCCAGGTAGTCTGCAAATGGAGCTCTTGGGATGTAGCATCTGTACTGAAGATGCTCCAGAAGATCCCAAGGGATGCGCCTACCCTGGCACCAGGTTACACATCACAGAATTGATTTGTACAGCTACAACAAAACTCCCTTTTACATGCATTGATGCTAGAGCATCAACATCAACAACAACAACAACAAAAGAATTACCAAATAAGAAATATCACGGTATCACACAGTATCACAGTATGTTTGGGATTGGAAGGGACTTCAAAAGATCATCTAGTCCAATCCTCATGTTTGCTGCATGCATGAAGGAGCCACAGTCCCACCTTCCTTGGTTGCATTTTGGTATTGCTAGAAAACACCTCCCAGCAGCTGGTGAGCTCCAAAGACATATTATTAGATAGAAGAGCTCTCTTACCCCAGCCTGGCATCTGAACCCAGGTCAGATGTCACCTATGTCAAGGCTGGTCAACCTAATACCACAGCAATGTGGTAAAGCCCAGGTTGCAGCACACAAACAACTGTATAAAATGCTGATCTCTTAGAGAAAACTAATAAGGATCCCCAAAACGCCTGTAAAGATTTTGTCCCTTGTTTAGCTATCATCTGATTGCAGCTCCTCTTCATCCATCTCATGGAGGGCAATATTTTTGAAGAAACTGGAACACCTCAGATAGAGGATGGAAGACACACCTGAGCTGTAGAGAGCAACACCACACATGCACAAGGCAAATCTCCCTGAGTGGAATGTCCACGCCACAGAGGTGGGCAGCAATACGGCACAGGGTCTGTAAGTCATAGAATCATAGGATCATTTTGGTTGGAAGAGACCTTCAAGATCATTGAGTCCAACCATAACCTAAATCTAGCACTAAACCACGTCCCTAAGAAGCTATTTGACAAGTCTTTTAAACCCCTCCAGGGATGGTGACTCCACCACTGCCCTGGGCAGCCTGTTCCAATGCCTGACAACCCTTTCCATGAAGAAACTTTTTCCCAATATCCAATCTGAACCTCCCCTGGTGCAATTTGAGGCCATTTCCTCACATCCTATTACTTGCTACTTGGGAAAAGACACCAACCCCCTCCATGCTCCAAGCTCCTTTCAGGCAGTTCAGAGATTAGAAGGTCTCCCCACAGCTCCTGTTCTCCAGCTGAATCCCCCAAGTCTCTCAGCCGCTCCCATCACACTTGTGCTCCAGCCCCTTCCCCAGCTCTGTTCCCTTCTCTCAACTGGCTCCAGCACCTTAAGGGGTTTCTCGTTGTGAAAGTCCTCCAAGTAAACATGCCTTCAGCTTGGTATGGGCATCCCTACCCTACCACTGGAGGTCAACAGTTGCCCCCATCTCTCCCCCCAGCCAGATCTGGCAGCACTGCACTGAGTAGCATAGCATTCAATTAGGAAAGCAGCCCGCGAGCCGAAAGAGAGCTGAAACACAGAGGGAGGAAGAAGCCAGCTCAAATAAATGGATAATTGCCATTTAATTGCCACATATTAGATTTGGCAATACTTGCATTACGGTTAAGTCAATTAAGCAACTTTGACTCAAGCTTGATTTGACAACGGGACAGACGGATCAATCTGTCTGAGATGCAGGCTCCTGGCCCTGCCAGGGAGATCTCGGGGTGGGGGGAGAGGAAAGGTCACCGCCTGTCTACCATGTGTTGAGGGTAATAGTCCTTTATGTGCCAAAATCAGTGTCAACTAAAGATCCCATTCATGCTTTTCCTAAATTCTCCTTATTCCTACAGCTCAATTATGCTCTACAGCAACAACCAGCCTCCTTGCTGGAAAGGTGTTGCTGTGCCAAGCACGTCTGCCCATCATGTCCACATGAACACAACTTAGGAGGCAAGGCCATGTAGGAGATTCGCTGTCAGGCAATCGGTTCAAGAAAGTGAGTTAATTAAATCTGCAGCAGAGAGACAAAAACCTCCCTGCGATGATTGTCTCACAGCTTGCGACTCCAACCTGCCTGCCCATAGTAAGGGAAGGATGTTTATGCAACCTGCCACTGACAGTGAGCAACGGCAAAGGGCGGTGACGGAACAACCCCTGCCGATGTTTGGAGCCCAAATCAATACTAATAAACATATTTCCTGGCTCCTGACATCTATCTATCTATCTATCTATCTATCTATCTATCTATCTATCTATCTAGAAATAGAATTCATCTGGTTTACAGGTGTAGTTCCCTTTCCTTTAGACACAGAATCATAGAATCATTTGGGTTGGAAGGAACCTACAAAAGTCATCTAGTCAAACCCCCTGCCATGAGCAGGGACATCTTCACCAGCTCTGGTTGCTCAGAGCCCCATTCAGCCTGGCCTGGGACGTCTCCAGGGATGGGGCATCTACCACCTCTCTGGGCAACCTGGTTTGCTTTTTTATTGCCAAGCTTTGAGCTGGACAAACTCTCTACCGCAACACAAAGGTTCTCATAAGAGTAGAAGAAAACCAGATGAAAACACGGGAGTTTGAGTTCAGCAAAATATATACCAACACATCAATTCAACTAAAATAGAGATGTGCATTGTTTTGTATTGCACTTCGTTGTATACAGTAGAATTACACATTATATATGGTTGCTTTAGCGACTTGCAAGACACCTGCCCAACACCCAAAATAAACTTTGAAAAGCAGAACAGAAAACCATTGTGTTTTTTCAAGTGAGAAAACAACCAATACAGTCTCTCAGGCTCTTTATTCTGCGAAACATGGAAATACCTGGAGATACTGCCATTCCTTTCAGTAGATTTAACATCCATAGGGCAAAGGGGTTTGCATTCCACAGGAGAATGCATCATAACAGTATTTACCCATATAGACTGAAACTTTGCCCATGTAGAACGAAACTGTTCATCCCCTCTTGCTTTTAAAAAACAAACAAACAACACACCCTCCTGCCTCCCCCTTGCCAAAAAAAATAACCTGATATTATCTAGGAATTTGAAAGCAAGGCAGTAAATTAACAAAAATATCAGAATTCCTCTGTTTATTTGTTAACATTAGAGTTTTAGTGATAATTCTTCATCTTACAGTAGTTATATGCATGTTATGTGGCTATGCATGCTCCTAGACACATGTAAACCATCTTTTATAGCATATTACTTTTTCATTGCAAATATTTTTCTGTGTTGTCCTAGAATGAGAGCACATCGAAAGCACCTGCTACTAAATCTCTGCTAAAACCTCCAAATTTCTCATGAAAACCCAAAGTGTGTTGTTAATGAAATTGTTGAGTTTTTAATACACGTGTCATTTTGATGAATGTAGAACATCATTTCCATAATGTCTTATGTGTTTAATGCACTTCTGGGTATTACACCATCTTCTTGATATCCCAGGAAAACAGATTATTAGCACAAGTAGGAAGGAAAACAGAATCATGGAGCCACATATGGTTACAGAGAATTTGTTTCCAGGTAAGAATTGCTGTGCAAAACTTCCCAAGCACTTGCTCAGTTCTCCAATCATGAGATTAATACTTTCCAGTCCTTGCAATAATTTAATTAAAATGATCAGCAGATGAGAAGTAATACTGCACCACTGAATCTAATTAAATTTCAAGTTTATCCTCTAGAAATCAAGAAATATATGTATTTCTTCAAGAAAAGACATTTATTTTGTTCTGACAAAGGAAAGGATAAAAGAAAAAGAAAAAACAATCAGTTTTGTTGATAACATCTCTCTCTTCTCTCTCTCTTCCCTGCCTTCCAAATGGCAATGCTTGTCTGGCTAAATAATAAAATAATAAGCTTTCTGCAAAGCTAATCTTCCTGTTCTGAGCTGTCTGAGCCACTTTGTCCTTCCCACCCCTGCCATTGTATGGCAAAACAATAGCGCCTTTGTAAAAATGACAACAAAAACCCAGTGGAGGGGAGGTCTCTGCCATCTTGGAACCTGCCAAAAAGAAGAATAAAAATTTAGACCTTCTTACCTCTATTTGGCAATTGTACATCTTACAAAAGGCTTCTCCTTCATCACTGTCCCATGCAAGTATTAATTCTCCAAGCTTGATTGGAGCTTTGTGCAAAATTAAAGTAGGGATAGTGAAAGGGAAGAGAATCTACCCTAAGTGAGCAGCAACAAAGCAACCTATAGAGAGTATTCCCTCTTGCCCCTGCCAAAACCAATGCCATGGCCTAGATGTAGCTGTTGTCCAGCACCTCCTCACTATGGAAGCATGTAGGCATGGTAATGGTCTCTGGAGACATTCAAGACCCACCTGGACACATTCCTGTGCAATCTACTCCAGGTGTACCTGCTTGAACAGATGGCTTGGACTGGATGATCTCCAGAGGTCCCTTCAAATCCCAACCATTCTGTGATTCTGTAACAAGCTGTGCTTGCAGACAAGACCATCATCTCTCCACTTGGCCTTCTTGAAAAATCACACTAAGGAGCTTTATTACTGTAAGCACAAGACTGAACACTGTTAACTAGTGCAAAAATGCAAATACTAAGCATTTAACTAAATATGTATAATTTCTGAAGAAGGTTTGCTCAATTAACATTTTACTGCAGTGATCTCCAGGGCATACGGTCTGACTAATTAAGCATTTTTCTCTCCATCTCTTTACTGAGGACAGGCTGGTTTTACTCTGCCTTTTCTCATGGACAAAGAGCAAGTGGATGGACAATAAAAGAGAAACAGCTGTATTAAAAGTTTCATTTGGATGACTCAGACCTTCCCTAGCAGCAACTTTTCCTCCTGACGCTACACCTCCTTGTAGACAACGCTGCATTAAGTGGGCATGGGTTGCGCATCTACATCAGTAAAGCCCTCAACACAACTGGTTGTCTCTGAGGACAGGTGGCCAGGAACTGACCCAACTGACCCACAAAACAGGAACAGGCACGTTGGGGAAGATCAAAGGTCTACAGCAGTGAACAGCAGATGCCTAGAAGGAGTAGGAAGGTGGAAAGCACACATGTTACTGAACAAGCACCTTTCCAGCTACTGACCACTTGCATCTCAGGGACTTCTACAGCAAAAAGTGCTTTCTGTGGAGTACTCCATCATATTTAGTCTCCCCAAAAAGCCACATACACTTTCAGAACCTGTAACAAACGACAACAAACTTCAATTACATAATTGGAGCTGATTCTGGCTCCTCTCCTTCTGTTTGTTCTGAACGTGACACCTGTGACCTTCATCTGATATGTGGAGACCACACATGACTTTTCATCTTCATAGTGAGGAGATGGGTTCAATATCAGAATAAAGATTAAATTGCTACCCAAAAACTGTGCAGAGAACCACTTTGTTAGTGAAATATCATTGCCCCAAACCTTGTAGCTCTAAATCTTAGCAACTCTTCAGGGGAGAAAAAGGGAATGAAGGAAAGAATGACAAAAAAAGGTTTCAATGAAAGGCTCTTCGTAGCTTTTGAGAGATTTCTACCATGTCTACCATAATGCTACTGCTGTCCACATACTTGTAGGGTGAGCCATACAACCACCTTAAGGAAGATGATTCAACAACTTTCTGAGTCAACAGGTCAACAGGGCAGATCCCAACTGAGCAACCTACTCAGTGAATCATAAAACAGAAAGAAAAGAGACTCTCCAGGTCAGCTCGTCGCCTCCCAAAGAGGGAAGCAGCACAAAAATGCCCCTCCACATACCTCCTGTCATCACCTACTCTCATTTTAATGCTCTTCAAGCAGCAAAGCTTGCTCTTCATTTCTTAAAAGACTATTCCAGTGTAAAACATCCCAGCGGTGATTTATTATCACTGCAGAGTGGAGAATGACACTGATGTCTCCATAAAAGTCTAAATTTGCTTGAGGGTCTTTCTAATTAATTGGCCTTAACATTTCTATTGTGGTGCTACCCAAAAAACCCTAGATTGCACCTCCCACGCTAAGAGCTACAATTGACTTTAACCCCTTACAAGCTGTTGTTTGCAGGTCTCTCATGGCCCTCTTGGCAGTTCAGATGTATTTCACAGACATCTCTTTCTTTCTCAGTCAAGACCTGAAAACAGACATCTCCTTATCTACAAACTGGTAAATTCCCTTCTGAATGTCTTACAAGGAAGAAGGAAAATGTATTAGCCTATAGACCGATAAGCCAAAACCTCTCATATTTTATTCTTGTCTGACAACACCTCAGGAAAATTGATTCACTTCTCTTTGAGTTGGCTACTGCATCCATAAAACAGTGATGATAAATCCTGGACTATTGCTCTGGGGTGGCATGAAGGTTAAATTCATTAATGTCTGTAGAGTGGCTGAGATGTTTGCATGAATGGTGCTAACCATGGCAAAATTATTATTATTTATTTTCACAGTGGCAGATCACAGCTTCATTAACTCTACTTGAAGAAATGTGTTTCACAGTAAGTGTAGGCAAACCTTTCTCCTGCAATGCCCAGATCCCGTACATGCTGAACACAGTCTGAATCACTTACTGTTACAGAAACCAGGCAGAAAATACACGCTGCCCTCCATTAGGATCAACCTGCAGACGGAACATGGTCTAATGCAGAATGTCAAGATTACATTTGATCTACATATGCATTTCAGCTCTTTAGGGAGAGGTATGCAAGAGAAATAAGCAGGTGGAAAGAGAAAAGCTGTCATCACGCTATTAAAGAGAATATACAAAGTATATTCATCTATATATTCATGCCAGGAGGGCAAGAATAGGCAGAGCTGGGCACTTCCACACCGGTTCCTGCTCAGCCACTGATTTATTGTGTGGCATTAGGAAACTCGCCTTCATACTCATTTTCAGTTTGCTTTTGTGTGGCTCCATGGATGCCAGAAGACTCCCACAGAGTGCTAGAAGGAGCAGATAAAAAACTGGCAACAGAAACATAATTCTCAGCCTGGTCACCACTCAGCAGCAAAACATCTCTCCACAAGGCAAAGAGAAAGTTTTTGGTACCTCCTGCCAAGATGCCACATGGATGATGTGAAAAGAGCAGAATCACAGAGAGGCTGAGGTTAAAAGCAACTTCTGGAAGTCATCTGGTCCAAAGGGTCAAGTAGGGCCACCTAGAGCAGGGTGCCCATGCCCATGTTCAGACAGCCTCTGGCTAACTTCAAGGATGGAGACTCCACAACTTTTTGGGCAACTTGTGTCACTCTCATAGGAAAAATACTCTTTTCAGACTAGATGGACCCCTGGCCTTATGCAGGATGGAAGGTTCTTCATTCTCCTTGCTGTTTCCACCTTTGCCTGCCACACAAGTCCACTGTGTAGCACATCTTCATCTCTTCTCCTGCATGGAGGGTTGGAGCACACTCTATTTGGACAAATCATCAGCCTGGGCAGCAGAACTGCAAGCTCCACTGCTATGTACTTAGTAAAAATACTCAACATGGGAACATGAGATGTGGCAAAGGAGATCTTTGAGGAAGGCTGAGCCCACTCAGGTCTCCAATGAGAACTTAATTTCAGACTCAATGAACCAAAGCTCCTTTTCATTATGACATAGCGAAGGATAAACACCACTGCATTAGTCAGCTCCTGGCAGTCAGCTTTTGAAGGACATTGAGTGGGTGGCAGAGAAAACCTGAAGGCAAAAGGAAATAATCAGATTCTGCAGTGTGGCATTATTTGGAGCTGGTCTTCTGGCATGCAGCACCGTTCCTGCTGTTGTCTGGAGGACTCTGCCTGATAAATCATATCACTGTGCCACACTGCAGCTCCCAGGCCTAAAAAATGAAGACCAGAAATGCTCAGCCTTACTTCACAGAATCGTAGAATCAAAAAAATCACAGAATCCCAGAATGGTTGGGGTTGGAAGGAACCTCTGGAGATCATCCAGTCCAATCCACCTGCTAAAGCAGGTCCACCAGAGCAGATCACACAGGAATGTGGCCAGGTGGGTTTGAATGTCTCCAGAGAAGGAGACTCCACAACCTCTCTGGGCAGCCTGTTCCAGGGCTCTGGCACCTCAAGGGAAAGAAGTTTCTCCTCATATTCAGATGGAACCTCCTGTGCTTCAGTCTGTGCCTATTGCCCCTCATCCTATCATTGGGCACCACTGAGAAGAGTCTGGTCCATCCTCTTGACACCTACTCTTCAGATATTTATAAGCATTGATGAGATTCCCTCTAAGCTTCTCTTCTCCAGGCTGAACAGACCCAGCTCTCTCAGTCTCTCCTCCTAAGAAAGGTGCTCTAGGCCCCTCATCATCTTCGTAGCTGCTGGACTCCCTCCAGTAATTTCTTGTCCTTCTTAAACTGGGGAGCCCAAAACTGGACACAACTACAGATGTTGCCTCATCTGGGGGGAGGAACAACCTCTCTCGATCTGCTGGTCACACTCTTCCTAATGCACCCCAGGTACCATTGGCCTTCTCGGCCACTATGACACATTGTTGACTCATGGTCAACCTGTTGTCCACCAGAACTCCCAAGTACATCTCTCTGTTGAACAGCTCCCAGATATTTATCTGCATCTTCTTAAGAGTAAGGCACAAAATAAAAGTTATCAAAGCATCAGTTTGCAGAGGGAAACATGGGATATACCCCCTTCTCCACTAAACAGGAGATGAGAGCTTTGTAATAGCTGACACTACTTGTTAAACCTTTTCAAGGGACTAACATTTTTCCAGCAGGACAGAATTAAGCATCCATCAGATCATGCAGTTTGTCAGAAATGCTAAAAAACAAATTGGAGCACATTTTTTCCTGGTAGAACAACTGAGCTCTGTGGAGATAAGTCTGGTTCTGGTTCATGCAAACTGTGGCTGGTAAACCACTACCACTATTCCCAGGTAGACAGAGATCTTCCCAGCTAAGACCCTGCAGTGCTGGGGAAACACTGTTCCCACTCATGTCAAATAACTAGCAAAGTAGAAGCAGACAAAAGCAGCGCTTCAGGAGTGCAAAGGACACTCAAGATGTCCTTTTGTTCATATGCTAGAACTTCTTCAAACTTCTTCAATACCACCTCTGCCTGGTGGCCATCTCCCACCAGAGCTTGGAGCTTCATGGTGGAAAACCAGCAAGTGATTCATGATTGATACACTTGTTTGTGTATTGGGTTTGAGTGGCAAGGTTTGGGCAGGAGGGGGCTAAAGGGGTGGCTTCTGTAAGAAGTTAGTAGCATGGAGGCTGTTGGTCTCTTCTCCCAGGTAGCAAGTGATAGGTGTGGCAGAATGCAAACCCCCCTCTCTCCCCCTCCCTCCTTCAGTATGGAAGGAGTAGGCACATCTCCCTCTCTCTCTCCTACTTGAGGCTATCAGCTTCTTTTGTTTGGCCCCAGAGCCCCCTGGCCAGGGCCATTAGGAGAAAAGAGCCCCGAGGCACCACTGAGCCGCTGGGCACCTGCGGCCAGTGTGGGGGATGTTTGGAGGCTTCAGAGGCACCCACAGCCAGTGTGGGGGTGCAGAGAAGCTTCTAGAATGCCCACAGTCAGATCTGATCAGCCAGTATAAAAACGGGATTCTTGTCGAGACTCCGCCCATTGTCGCGGGTCTCTCTGAGCACGAGCAAGATGGTGCCGCCGAGAGCCCCCCTCCCCGGGATGGAGACTCACTTGCCTTGCTGGCATGGGTGTGAGTAAAACTTCTCGCAGGTTTGCGAGTATATTTATACTTTTTGTGCACATATGCACATGTAACTTTCCATGCTCAATATGAGCACGTGTGAAATTAATCCTCGCATAATCGCGGGTGTATTTTCCTTCCGTGCACATTTGCACGTGTGACCTTCCATGCACATTTGCACGCATACTTTCCATGCTTAATACAAGCACGTGTACTTTCCATGCACAACACAAGCACGTGTATAAATTATTTCCTTGCACAATCGCGAGTGTATTTTCCTCCCGTGCTTCCACATAAGCACGTGTAATATTCCGTGCACATTTGCACATGTAAGTAAATTAACCCTCGCAGGATTGCGAGTGTATTATAAATTTACCCTCGCACAATCGCGAGTGTACACTTCCTGTACTCACTACGAGTACGTGTACCTCTTTTAAAATAATCCCACACCGTGTTTAGGCAAGTGTGTACTTCTCCAGGACTCAGGGATGGCTCCAGCATTGTTTTGGGTGAAGCCATGTGCATGCACTCTGTGGACCACCTGTTGTATTAGTTGCTGCCCCTTAATAATTTTCCTCAACTGATATCCGAACCTGTATTTAAGTCACTTTTGGAGTGCTAAACCGCTCTTTCTCACTGGTTTAATAAAAGTTGTTTTGGACCCTGTTGTCCCTTAAACTAACCTCGGGGTGCCTTCGTGACAATAGGAGAAGAGAAAATGGCCTCAAGTTGTGCCAGGGGACGTTTAGATTGGATATTAGGAAAAAAATCTTCATGGAAAGGGTTGTCAGGCATTGGAATAGGCTGCCCAGGGCAGTGGTGGAGTCACCATCCCTGGAGGGGTTTCAAAGGTGTTTAGATGAGGTTCTTAGGGACATGGTTTAGTGCTAGAGTTAGGTTATGGTTGGACTCTATGATCCTGAGGGTCTCTTGCAACTGAAATGGTTCTGTGATTCTAAGCCTCCCTTATGTCCAATAGAGCCAATACCAGTCACGTCCGAGATGGATCCACTGCTGGTCAAGGCCAAGCCTGACAGTAATGCTGGTAAAGTGTCTGTGATAACATATTTAAGATTGTGGAAAAAGACCACATACAAACAAACAAACAAACAAAAAATACAAAACAAAACACTGTGCAACACCAACCAGAGAGAGGAATGAGAATATGTGAGAGAAACAGCTCTGCAGACACCAAGGTCAGGGAAGAAGAAGGAGCAGGAGCTGCTCCAGGTTCCAGAGCAGCGGTTTCCATGCAGCCTGTGGTGCAGCCCATGGTGAAGCAGGTTGTCCACCTTCCACAAACAGCAAAAAACAGGAGAGAAACAAGCACCGGAGATCGCCAGGGTGGCTCCCAGATAGCGCAATACTTTGCACCGATAATTGGAGGAATGATGAGAAAAAAGTACAAGGAAGTGCTAATCTTACAACATCTGGGTCTGTAAATCAAAATGTATTTCTAAACCTCACTTTCCAATATACCTCGGAATTGTGAGGAAGGCAATAATTATGTCTAATTTCCTGAGGGAACTGTAGCAGAGAGAATTAAAGGCTCTGACTCACACAACTAAAGCAAATGGCGGCAGAAGCAGACACGGTTCTATCCCAGCAAATAGCTGACCCACTGGTGTGGCTTATGCCCTGTGCAGATGCATGTTACACAAAATATTAACAGAAACTCTCTTTTGTTGGTGCTTTAAGATAACATCCTGGTGGAAGCCACATGTTATAGTGCTCAGTTGGGAAAGAACATCTTCCAGGGGTGCACTAGACATCTACAGCCAACCACGAACAACAATATAATAAATTTTGTCAAGAGTCATCCCTGAGCCCAAACTGATGTGCATAAAGCCAGCAATTAAATATTCAGCATTGTAATCACAGAGATTAGCACACCAAGCATTCAGATTATCAAAGCACCCACCATGAATTCCCCAGCTACCAGAACAAAATCAAACTTGTCCAAGGCTGTAGGACCAGAGATGGTTGACACAACCAAGTTCCCAAAGTTGGCTGGAAACGTCTAAAGGTATTAACCAGGTTCTGAGCTACCATAAAAACTGCTCTGATGGGGAAAGGAGTCAAAGAGATCTGAGGGTGAGGAGATAATAGATGTTTTATGGGTTTTTTTTTGCTTTCTTAACTGAACTCAGGGGATTATCTACAAAATAACTATCTACAATCTCGGTATAAAATGATATTTTATTTTATTTTATTTTATTTTATTTTATTTTATTTTATTTTATTTTATTTTACTTTTTTACAGGATTTCATGTTCTTTCAGACTTCAAAAATGCATCTTTTTGGTAGGTTTTCCCATCACTTAAGACATGAAAAAAGGGTCCTTTCCTTTCCTTTCCTTTCCTTTCCTTTCCTTTCCTTTCCTTTCCTTTCCTTTCCTTTCCTTTCCTTTCCTTTCCTTTCCTTTCCTTTCCTTTCCTTTCCTTTCCTTTCCTTTCCTTTCCTTTCCTTTCCTTTCCTTTCCTTTCCTTTCCTTTCCTTTCCTCTTTCCTCCTTCCTTCTTCCCTTCCCTTCCCTTCCCTTCCCTTCCCTTCCCTTCCCTTCCCTTCCCTTCCCTTCCCTTCCCTTCCCTTCCCTTCCCTTCCCTTCCCTTTCCCTTTCCCTTTCCCTTTCCCTTTCCCTTTCCCTTTCCCAACAATCATGCACCTTCTCCCATCTTTGGGACCAGAGATGTGAAAGGCTGAGTACACTTTCTGTTAACAAAAGCAAAGCTGATGTAATTTGTGCTTCTACAAAAAAACTTATTTTATCATAAATGGGTCAAATTAACCCATTTATGAAACTAAAGTTCCAACTCAAATTCATTCAGAAGTCCATCAACACAAATTCATTCTTATTAAACAACTCTAAACAACCCACCAGTAATCTCACTGTTAAACAACCCGATATTTTAAAGTAGGAGAAACTGTTGATCCTTTATATTACACTGTTTTCAGAACTTGCTAAAAGGATGACTAACAAGATCTGAAAAAAAGAAACCAGGGCTCCTCAGCTCCTCAAAATAAATATGTGCCTTCAGCAGAGCAGCAATGGTAGCATTGGCTTATTATAAGAAATACATCTCTTCCCTTATCAATACTGATGATAGGCATGTTTTCCAGAGGTTTGGCTGGACTAAAATATCCATCCAGAGTTGCTCTTATTATCTTCAATACCACACAGAGAACATCAATGCATGCTGAAGAGCCTTGTAACCACTTTTTTCTCATATCAGGACATATGCAGAATCCCACCCTTAATTATGTTGCATCTATTCCTTGTATTTAGACCCCATCCAGAGATCACTCATCTTGCAAGAAACTCCAGAGAAGGCAAAACTGTTATTCAAAGAGTATCAAAATTAGTCCCGATGCCTATGTAAAAAGATAGTTTTTTGTTTGTTTGTTTTTTAATTCAGGCAGTCTTTGTCCTTAATCAGTAAAAGAAGTTATTGTCTGTTCTTTTTAAGTAGACACTTATCTTCCCAAGTCTAGCAAGGTATTTCTTAAACATTGACAAAGTTCCTCACTTCATATTAATATTTTTATACTTAAGCTGTACCCTTGAATAGTAACCAATTATTTCTTCAAACGCTCTTACGATACCAGTGCCTAAAGCGCATGTTTATATAATAATACCACAAAGACGTTACTAAATTCAGTCTTGTGTTCAGAAAAGATTTCCAAATATTTTGCATCTCAAAAGTAGTTTACATCAAAGTCAACTTCTGAAGGCTGATAATATCGCCCGGCTTTTGCAGAAGGATGCGACCCAGACGCCATCCACATCTTGCACAAGGCTACATCCAACCATTAAGACACGTCTGAAATTTAATAACCACTCTTACAAAATCAGATTCAGGGAGATATTTGCAGAATAGCTTGTGCAGTTTTAAAGTGAGTTCTTTGTGAGACATGAGCAATCGCTGTAACTGTAAAGCAAAACCAAGTTATTTCATTGAGCTGATGTAACTAACGGCATGTGTGCCAACAGCAAACCAAGATAAATTAGACTTGCTTACACCCATGTGAAAGATTTAGTTGTGTTTTATCCCATATTTGCATCAGGCTCAGCGGACAAACCACAGTCCCGCTAATAAGTGGTACCTTGTTGAACGGATGTGTCTTTTCTGCGCTTCAAAGCCTTTGGAGAGTGAGGGAAAAAGACAAAATACATTCTTTGATCTCAGCAAAGAGCATCTCCATTCCTTTTATTCACCCTGGCCTTTCTTCTAGATCATAAGTCCATTTTTTTTGAGGTAGAGATCACATGCATACAAGGATCTGCATTGCTGAGAAGAGTTAACTAACCACCTAATAACACCTTCCCCAACAAACCAAAGTCCCAAATCCTACCTTTATTCACCACGTTTGAAACTCGTTGGCAACAAAAGGCATCTATGAGTCACACTGTGAGCAACACAAAGTTGTTTTAGTCACCTTTCAAAACATAAAAGGAAATCTTATCTGCTGTTTCAGTTTTGCTATGATATTCAAGATGTGTCACGCAGCACACAGACATTGCGCATGTGTTGCCTTCTGGCCTGATATATATATATATATATATATATATATATATATATATAATTTTTTAGTAGCAAGGTACAAGTTATCTTCTGAAAAACTTGGCATATTCCTGGTTGACAGAGGTAGGGGTTTCCCCAAGTATTTCTTAAACTAACTTGACATTGCATATAATTAAATCAGTGACTAGAGAGTAAGCATTCGAGCTATCATATTATCTGAGTTTCACTTATACGAAAATAATTGTACTATCACCCAAATCAGGGAAAGACACAACCAGACTGGTTAAAACCTAGTATTAGAAGCATAAATGGTTATAATTTTATTAATCACCATTTTTGCACTGGTGCTGGGAATGAATTGCTCCCTGACGTTCCATCACGCCGAGCGCTGCACAAAACACGCATGATTAAACGCTTCCTCCCCAGAAGAGCTTACACTGGATGTTTCTTTGTTCAAGCAAGTACATGAACTTGCCATGCGTATAATTAAATCTGCTCTTTCGGGGGGGCCTGATCCCACAGACATATGTCTATTAACAGTTCCTCCAAGAATAACAAGCTTACCCGTGTGTGAAGCAAGACTGGAGCCCCAATATAAATAGATGGGATTACAAGCAGGTATTAAATAATACAGTATTTATTCCCTTTAGGCAGCTAGGCCTATCTTTCTCTATCCAGTGTACAAAACCTGTTTTCTTAAAATGGAAATTATCCTCACACCACACTGGTGTCCTTGAGAAGGGGACATACACAACCCTCTCTTGGAAAATACCGTTCTTCTGTTTCGAGCAGATTTAAGTTCTAGCAGTCCTTCTATGCAAAGAACAAAACCTCATATCTGTTATACCCAAATATGTGCATTACATGTATTTCTTTGCATGATTCTCAGCTTTGGGCAAATTGCAAATGATGTCAAGTTTTCCTCTCCCAGTGCTGGAAACAAATTAAGCCCTCAAAATGTAGCTGTTCTTTTGACATCTCATAGTTTTTTGCAGGTTGCTGTGATTGGTGTCTAGCCATGTTTTGCATTGCAAAAGCACAAGGAAGAAGACTGTCCAACTTCAACAACTCCTCCAGAGTCTCCAAAGGCAAGAACTTAATTTTACTGGCATAGCTGGCAGCACCAATGGAGACTGCGAGGGAGCACCTGTATTGAGCTGGTGCCACTTTTCTTACCTCCTCCTTTTCTTTCCTTACAATATGTGATAAATGACTCTGATGCATATTTTTTTCACTATTTTCAGACCTGGCAGTATGTCTTGTTGTGTCTTGTTGTATGACATTGAGGTGCTGGAGTGAGTTCAGAGAAGGGAACAGAGCTGGTGAGGGGCTGGAGCACAAGTGTGATGGGGGTGCCTGAGGGACCTGGGGGGTTCAGCCTGGAGAACAGGAGCTGAGGGGAGACCTTCTGATCTCTGAACTGCCTGAAAGGAGCTTGCAGCATGGAGGGGGTTGGTCTCTTCTTCCAAGTAGCAAGTGACAGGATGAGACAAAACGGCCTCAACTTGGGCCAGAGGAGGTTTAGATTGGATGTTAGGAAAAAAATCTTCATTGAAAGGGTTGTCAGGCATTGGAACAGGCTGCCCAGGGATTTTGGTGGAGTCACCATCCCTGAAGGGGTTTAAAAGATGCAGAGATGAGGTTCTTAGAGACACGAGTTAGTGCCAGTGTTAGGTTAATTATTGCACTCCATGATATTGAGGGTTTTTTCCAACTACAATGATTCTATAATTCAATGATTCTATGATTATCACAACTATTAAAAATGCTGGCAAGCAGATGAGACCTAAACATGGTCTCTTCTCCATCAAAGAGACACAAACCTGGCAGAAGCAGACCAAAGGCTTGTAGCCACATTAGGACAGCTTGTCCAAGCTAAACAGCTCTGCCCGTATTAGCTTAGGAGCAGCACTAAACCAAATGCAACCATCCTAAACAGGCAGCTGAGCTGGTGGTTCACAGGAGCTAATGCACCGTTAGGAGAACATACCTAATTAGCCTCTTCAGCTTCTAAAGAGATGCGAAAATGAGAGCTGGATGCTCTGCAGTTTCTTAGAGCTACTCTCCAGCAAAGTGCACAAAGTGACTTGATATCACTTCTGATTAAGCCACTTATACCTCTGTTTTCTTCTCTCCAAGGGGAGAGATGTATTTGTAACACAGCGCCTTGCTTTGCTCGAGTGCTTAACACTCAGGGTTTTCTTAAGAGTTAACAAATGCTGCTGAGCATATTTATAACCAACATAAATAGTGTTTAAAAAATAAAAATCCCCCTTCCCTCTCCTTCTGCTATGGAGCAGCATTGCAGGCAATGGAAGGGGAAATTCATCCCAAAGCTCCCTTTACTGCAGTTGTCCTTGAAAAGAAGGAAAACTTATTTTCAGCACATGGGTATCACTTATATTGGGGAAAAACAATTGTAATTCCCTCCAAAGAAATTCAGCTAAATCCACTCTATAGTCCTGGAAATACCTGATGGAACAGATCACATATATTACATTCCCAGTCGTTTTTTAACAAACTTCAATTTTGTTTTAACAAACCTCGGTATCACAACAGAACACCCTAAGCATCAGCAAGATCTCTTCTCTATTTGCCTTTCCAAAAGACACCACTACCTGTCCTACTCTGTTTTCACTGCCTGTCCTTCTGTGGAGGTAAAGCACAACTTGTAAGTCTAAGTCTTTGCTGAGAATATAAAGCAACCAATAAATTCACCAGAACCTCAGTGGAAAAGGGATGATAGAGGCACCTATAATCCCTATTTTCGAGGGAATTAATACTGATACCCCCTGTTAGGTTTGGTCACTGGTGTTCACATAAATATTAACCTTTATCGTTTTCTCATTTCTCTTTTATGGCAGTTGTCTCTTTGAGGAAACTACTTTTTCCCCCAAATTTCCCAGCTGGAGCTGTAAAGCAAAAGCAAGAAGGTTCCCAGAAAGCAAATAGCTCTGGCTGAGTTTTTATTTGCTTGTTTATTCTAACCCTATAAAATATGGGCACACAAGTTTTCATACGTGAGAAATTATGGGTTTTTTTCCATTGCTCTCAATTTATATGAGACAAAAGATGATAGAGATGATGCAATGGTACCTCTCTCATCATGATAGAATTCCAACAGAAAGAGGTCTCTCTGTCTTAGTCTCTTCAAAAATTGGAAGATTTTCTCTTTACCATTAAGATCCCAAAGCACAGTCATCCCTGCATCACACTATGCAACTACCACATATATTCATCTTGCAATGGGATGTTCACCATCACTTTTTGCAGCACACAAAACTAATTCAGGTTAATGCCGTTAGAGACAAAAGGTGAGTCCCAAGACCTTTCTGAAGCCATACTTTGTTAGGCCAGCATTAAGGAGGAGAAGTAACTTGGGGAGGATCAGAGCAAGAAACAGTAAATGTGAAAGAACCAGACTTAAAGGAAAGATTGGGTTGCACTTCAGGGAGAATTTCTCAATGCTAAGATCTGTATTAATCTCCCTGGAGAAATAATTGAGGACTGATGATGAAGAACATGTAGAAGCACAATGGACACCTTTGGTGGGGTTGGACTACAGGCCTGCTATTGGCCATGAAGATTCCTTCGTTTAAGAATATCCCCATCACCTGTTGTCACATCCATGTTGTCAGGCCTCATTTCAGGCCTCACTGAAGTCTAGAAGAACATGAGATGGGAAAGAGTTTGGTTTCCCATTCAATATCTGGCGTCCTTTTGGCAACTACATGCAACGCTCAGCACTTTGCCGGGGCCTCACAGGCTGCATCATGTTTTATGAAGCACTCAAGTCTTTAATTGCCTTTAAAATGTGGAACACTTCAATTCCACTACCAACAGAATTAGTGACTAATAAAAGTAGCATATGTTATATGAATATTAAACCAATACTAACGACTGAGACCCCTACGCAGTGCCAGTGTGGCTTTGGGAGCCACTTACCCTCTTGGCAGGTCTGTGGCTCTCAAAGACCCTGGGGAAGAGTTTTAGATAAACACACTGGCTGATTCCATCACCAAACAAGCAGATTAGCTGTAAAAATCTGGCAGCACTGCAGGGGAGGGGTTTAGAACCCTGGAGGGGTTTAGAAGACATGTAGATGTGGTGCTTAGGGACACGGTTTAGTGACAGGTGAATGTTTGGACTCGAGGGTCTATTCCACCCAAAATTATTCTATGATTCTATGTGAATGCTCCATCATACACATTTAAGAAACAAAAGAAAACGTCCAGTAAATGTATTTCCAGCCCTGGAGACCAGCTCTTCTCTACGGCATGAGTAAAGTCGTGGATTGTCAATCATGCTCTCCCTGAAACACTTCTGGAGAAGCAGAAAATGCACAAAGTCCTCCGTACTGTAAATTCAGCTCAGACATTAAAAAGCTATTAAAAATGGATAATGAAATTAAGAAGGGGAAAGCTAATAGGAACCACTGCGTGGAGGGAGCCCTGCTGGTGCTCAGCAATTCGGCCAGCTGAGCACTGACAAAAAACAAATTGAGTGTTGGGAGGAGGGAAATAAAGCAAGGGCCATAGCTCTGCTTGGCAGGAAAAGTGTAATAGATTCTGTCTCAGAGATGTATCAGCATCTGTGGCTTTTAAATCATGAAGGAAGGCAGAGGGGAGCAAAGCTTTTAGCACTTGAAGCAAAATCTGTGCTGAGACCTTTATGATGATGAAATACATTCAGGAGCAGGGGAATTAACAGGGCAAAATGTCCAGCAGGAGACTGGACACCCCAGACCTTCCCCTGTCCTTTACCAGCCTTGAGATCCCAAAAGAGAAGAAGGTAGGATTTTTTTTCTGCTTCCCTATTGCCTAGTCTGACAGCTTGGAAATACATCAATATTTCTTCGCAATTTTCATAATCACAAATTTTCAAAATTGCAAACGAAAGAGTAATATGTTACACGAATTATCAACACCATTAGGGAAAGAACTGCTTCTCCTGTTTTTGCCCAGAAATAGTGTCAGGCCTGAGGAAACACCTCAAGATATCAAACTCTTTAGTCTTGTCCTGAACACCAGGACAAATAAAATTCCAACATTTCCCATCTGCCTTGTTTCCTCTCCCTGTGAAGGAAAAGGTGGAGACCTTCTTATTGAAAAATGGGGAGACTTCTTCTTAGGCCCTAAATATTTTCGGACAAGCTGCAGACCTAAACTGAACACTTTGGAAATACCTATAAACATCTGATTAAGGAATCACCCATTCAAAATAATGTATCCTCAGTGACAGTGCTTAAGCTGAATTTAATCTCCACGTCAGACAGCAGCTTAACCATCTCATCCTCCCCTTTGTCCACACAAACAGCAAATCAATCAGAGCCATTTTGTATATTTTTCTACACCAGCATCTTCCTAAGAAAATCCATGTTTACACTTCTGCCCGCATAGAACTAGGCTGGTTATGCCAGAGGACTGCACTACATTGGTAAAAACAGCGCATGATTATATTATCCGCCTTTACAGTGGGGGAAAATAAATCATTTACCCTTTAAAATACCCTTGCAACAGTTAGAAGTTAGTGTTTGGTCTCATATATCTACATATGCATCACTACAGACTCTGGCAAAGTGCAGCCGCCCCTGGCATGAAGCAAGAGCTGCTTAACCCCAGAGCTCAAAGCCCACGTGGAACATTCTGTCAAAGGCTGATTGGGACCTTGAGGGTGAAATAATTAATACAGACCGAACAGCACACATTTCTATCTCTACAAGGCCAAGAAAGGTGAAGCTGCATCATTTTCCAATCTCACTCAAGGTAGCTCGTGAGTAGGGAAAGGTGTTAAGAGCCTACAATATTAATTAAGTTAATAGTTTGGGATTTAACACAGGGCATCAAATATGCCTGCTATATTACAGTCTTCCTGCTCCAAAATTCCAGAGCGAAATTATGTCACTGCAGATGCAAGGACACGGGTTATGCTTTGCAGATTTCAATCAAGCAAAATTTCACATTCACCTGAGTCCTTCCCAGACATGAGAAGTTGACCTTGAAGAATTACGATGAAAGCTTTAGAAGATGCTCAGTATTTGATCCTGCATAAAGTGTCATCACCTGGAATATCAGGAGATCACATCTAAGCTCTGTGCTCTGTCCCACTGTAGTCTTTGTTTCCATTCCCACTTCTTTCCTTTCGCACACACAGCACTAAGGTAAAAACCTTTCGAAATCCTTTTCTAAACCTCCTCATGAACACACCAGTGGGTCTCATAAACTACCATAAGATAAATCTCTGATTAAGGCCCAGAGGAGGTTCTCTGCAGCCTCCTTCATTATTCATTGATAAGCTCCCAACCAGATACTGTAACCACTTCTATAAAAGATTATTTTTTTTTGCCTCGTCCTTAACCTCTGTAAATTTATACAATGCTGTTCTGCAGACATCCACTGATTCTTTATCGTTGTTATCCTCCTTGCCCTTCCAAACCACCTTCCAGCAGAGAATCTAGAAAACTTTTTCCCAAATAAAACTTTTCCCAAGGCAAGCACAGGTATTCTACAAGATCTGAGGCAATGAGCCAGGTCAGAAATTCATATACCTTCCTCCAGGACCTATGGAGAACCTACAGAAATTGAGAGATAACCTACACAGGAATGGTCCTTCAAAGCCTTTATTTTTCAGAAGGGTTTTTTTTTTATATATGTACCTTGAAGGTGAAGGGTCTAATGTCTTTATCCTTAAATGTTTACTAATGGTTGTGTATATTCTTTGAGGCCACAGAAATAGCTTGTGGTTCTTGGTCTTCAGATGAACTTTTGGCCATGGTGACGTCTTCCCAAAGTGCATTTCACACGTTGATGAGCCTTCTGTGAGCAACACTGGGCCAAGTAACCCACACCACTCCCTAACAGTTATATCCCAAAGCATAAAAAGTAAGCTATCCACATCATTTTACATTAGACAATGTGATTATAGAGCCTTCTGCTTTAAGGAGCCACATGTGTGCAAGTCAGAGGGAAAAACAAGGTGTCTACAAACATAGTCGGGCACTTCCATCTATTTTTTGGCCTCCCAGCTCAGACGTCCTTCTTTCTCAATGCCTGAAGCAGCAAGTTTCACAAGTTATTTGTGAGCAGAGCAATCACAAGTTTGGTATTTATTTTAGCAGGGAATGGCAGCTACAGAGGAAAAAAGGCGCAAACAAAGAGTGAATAATCCCCATCTTCTCCTGCTGGGCATAGCAAAGGGTGAAGCAGCGCAAGATCTTCCCCTACAGCAGGTAAGCTCCGTCCCCTATCACAGTGTTGCAAAATAAATGGAAAAGATGAGAAACTGATGTATTTGCTGCCAGACCCACAGCCGCAAGGAGCTTTGGGGCAGGGTAGAAACCAGGTTGTCCCTGGTTTGATTTTCCATCCTTGTACTTCCCACCCGCACGTCATTACCTTCCTGATCGCAGCCGCCCTCAACACACCCAAGGTAGTTTGCTGGCCATGCACAAGGTCGTTTCACAATGAAAAGTCACGAGAACCCCACTATCGTTCTTCTGCCAGCTGTGCCTTGAGCTGATAAAAATTGCAGTTTGACAGCAAATGAGCTAAAAATGCAAATTTGTGATGTCTGCAAGTATCAGTCGGCATTTTACCTTTTCCAACTGTTAACCTAGGACTGGAAATATCCTCTCTAAACAAAAAACAAACAAACAAACAAACAAAAACCAAAAGACAAACCCCAAAACAAACAAAAAAACCCCACAAAACCAACAAACAAACGAAGAACAAACAAGCAAAAAACAAAACAAAACAAACGAACAGAAATATGCATTTAGCTCGCCAGAACATCCAAATGCAAAATTAGTTTCAGGCTTCCCCTCAAGCACTGAAGTGAAAAGCTGCAGAACAGCTCCTGCATTAGAGCACACCAACCTTCACATCTTTTATTTTTAAATAATTGCATCTTTAAACCCCGTGGTGCTCCTCCCCGAAGACACAGCCAACATCCTGATCTATTTTTTGATCTTCTAAATCCAGGCACAGGCAGAAGAGAGTAAGCTCGAGACCACAGGGAAGACTTTACATGTCACATCCAGCACTGCAAGAAGGAAATTCCGGTTGGGTCCCAAGTTTGCACTAATGCCTACATTATTTCTTGGTGCTTGGCTCCTAAATAGCCAAGTTCTGTACATGACTCCTGCCGCAGAGCCTTTGATTTTGTGGCTTACATGTTTCTGCAAAGCTGCAGATGAGATAAAACTGATCTTGGCCACTGGGGGTCATTAAAAGGCCTGGTAGAGCCTCCTCACAGGAATGGAGATATTTCTCATGCTGGAATCTGACATCTTTGCTCCTTTAAGTATTTCTCAGGACCTCTGTGTTGTGACCCATTAGGAAAAGCCGCCACTAAATCACCTTGATTTTTCGACTCTACTTAGAGGTTTCCCTTCCTTTCCTGCTGAACTTAGAAAGATATGACACAGTCACTGCTTAACTGCAGATTAGCACCCAAAAAACAACCCAGGCAAATAAATATGCCTTTAAAAAGAGCAGCAGAAGAAATATAACAGCATACGAAGTCTCCTAAGCCTTCAGCTGGTCTCCTGGTCGCTATCCTGTCTGCAGGGTGGGCAAGGACAGAAACCTTCTCCTCCCTTCCCTCTTCCACGTTGATGAAGCAAGACACACATGAAGACACTTGACTTATTGAAGGGAATCCAGTGAGCCATGGTCATAGACTTGAAAACACAAGTCAATGAACCAGCCAGTGAACACTATGCATAGGGCTCCTACAGTTTCATGAGAAATAATCACAACAACCTTGGCCAAGAGGATTCTCTGGAGGACAGTAATACCCTTAGACCTCAGCAGGTAGAGAAAGGAGAAAAATCTATGTATTGTGCTAAAAATGTAGCTCACTCACAAGAATACCAACGATACAAATCTTTTGGCAAGGGCTCCAAGAGACGACAATAAAATAATCCCACACACAGCATTATGTGGGGCAATCCATCCAAGCCTACAAGTAACCACAGAATCACAGAATGGCTGGGGTTGGAAGAGACATCTGGAGATCATCTAATCCAACCCACCTGCTAAAGCAGGTTCACCTGAGCAGATTGCAGAGTAATGTGTCCAGGTGGGTTTGAATGTCTCCAGAGAAGAAACTCCACAACCTCTCTGGGCAGCCTCTTCCAGGGCTCTGGCACCCTCAGAGTAAACAAGTTTCTCCTCAAATTCGGACTGAACCTCCTGTGTTTCAGTCTGTGCCCATTGACCCTCATCCTATCATTGGGCACCACTGAAAAGAGTCTGATCAATCCTCTTGACACCCACCCTAGAGATATTTACAAACATTGCTGAGATCCCCTCTTAGCTTCTCTTCTTCAGGCTGCACAGACCCAGTTCTCTCAGTCTCTCCTCATAAGAAAGGTGCTCTAGGCCCCTCATAATCTTCATAGCCCGATGTTGAACTCTCTCCAGTAATTCCTTGTCCTTCTTAAACTGAGGAGCCCACAATGGGCTCCTCATCTTAGAAGAGAAAATGGAATGAGCTTCTTAAAACTGACCAACATGACCATTCCAGCAGAGGGAAGGGTTTGTATTGATGGTTGAGGACTGTACCACCCAAGCTTTCCGTGAAGATGTGGCTCTGAGCCGGAACCTGTTCCAGGTGACCTCAGATTAATGGTTGGTTTTGAGCACAAAGCTGTTCCGCAGTCCGCACTGTCGGCAACGTGGACATAAATACGCTCATGCCAATCTATTTACACAGCCCTGTAAAACAATGGACTTGGCTTTGGGAAACCTGCCTAAGAAAAGCTGCATGGGCCAGTGAGGAGAAAATTGAAGGGTGTAAAAAAAGGAGAGGAGAGGAGAGGAGAGGAGAGGAGAGGAGAGGAGAGGAGAGGAGAGGAGAGGAGAGGAGAGGAGAGGAGAGGAGAGGAGAGGAGAGGAGAAGAGAAAAGAAAAGAAAAGAAAAGAAAAGAAAAGAAAAGAAAAGAAAAGAAAAGAAAAGAAAAGAAAAGAAAAGAAAAGAAAAGAAAAGAAAAGAAAAGAAAAGAAAAGAAAAGAAAAGAAAAGAAAAGAAAAGAAAAGAAAAATATGATTTTTTTAAAAAAAATAAGCTGAGTCCCTGCTGTGCCTAAACTAATGGATACAGAGTGGGTGGGATTTTTAGAAATAGAGAGACAGCAAATCAAGTGGAATACCCAACATTTCTCCCCAAAAGCAGGCTGGCTTTTGTTTTTTAGCCAAGAAGAGGAATTCACAGTGTGCTACGGCAGTGAAAGCCCCTCGCCAGTGGCAGGGAATCCCTTCTGCCTGAGTCACAGCCACTCCGATGCAAATGCCAAGGAGGAGGGATGCTACAAGGAGTGCCTGGAAGGCTCTCTGCTGTGTGACGCTGAAATGCTGGCCCAGTCCTTGTCCCCATGGCTGGAAGAAGCAAAACCACAGTAAAAGTAATTAAAAAAAAAAAAAAAAGAGATGGACCAAAAAGCAAAGGTTGTTCAACCAGAAAGAGTTTTGAAAGAGGTACTAAGACAGGCAGCCCTATACATCATTGAAATAATAAAAGAAGAGGAGGGAAGGGAAGGGAAGGGAAGGGAAGGGAATGGAAGGGAAGGGAAGGGAAGGGAAGGGAAGGGGGAAGGGGAAAAGGAGAAGAAGAGAGGAAGAGAGGAAGAGGAGAAAGGGAAGGGAAGGGGAAGGGGAAGGGGAAGGGGAAGGGGAAGGGAAGGGAAGGGAAGGGAAGGGAAGGGAAGGGAAGGGAAGGGAAGGGAAGGGAAGGGAAGGGAAGGGAAGGGAAGGGAAGGGAAGGGAAGGGAAGGGAAGGGGAAGGGAAAGGGAAAGGGAAAGGGAAAGGGAAGGGAAGGGAAGGGGAAGGGAAAGGGAAAGGGAAAGGGAAAGGGAAAGGGAAGAGGAAGGGAAGGGGAAGGGAAGGGAAGGGAAAGGGAAGGGAAGGGAAGGGAAGGGAAGGGAAGGGAAGGGAAGGGAAGGGAAGGGAAGGGAAGGGAAGGGAAGGGAAGGGAAGGGAAGGGAAGGGAAGGGAAGGGAAGGGAAGGGAAGGGAAGGGAAGGGAAGGGAAGGGAAGGGAAGGGAAGGGAAGGGAAGGGAAGGGAAAGGGAAGGGAAAGAGAAGGGAAAGCATTGATATAAGACACATTAACAACTCAATTAACATCCTTCATCTAGTTGTAGGGGGGATTCCTGACATCCCCCAAATTCAAAGGGGTCCAACTGTCTGATCTCCAGGAAGTTCAGTCTCCCAAAATCAAGCTCTTGTTTGCAACCATGTCTGTGTTAATTTTGTACCTAAACATGCACTTTTTCTCCCTGTCCAGGATGTCAACAGGGCCTGCTTTCTTCTTCACTGATAAGCAATAAGTGTGAAAACCCCATGAAGAAGAAAATAATAAATTCTGTGTGAAAATATTGATATTCTGTTAACAAATCCATGATTAAAAAATATGAACAAACAGCACTTTGGTTTAGCTTTAAGACTATAAATGGAGAGGTATAAAATGACAGTAAAACCGAAAACTCCAAATTATAATTTAAAAATGTCCTTACGTATACATACACTACACAGGCATACACCTTAGGTAGGTATATAAAGACATTCTAAATAGTTTTAGCCATTTTATTATTATTAGATCCTGACTTGGTATTATTTATGCATTGTTCAAAGGCAGAACCATCTGGCTACTGTCTGGCTGGTAAAACACTTCAGGAAAAGCAGCAGACAACTCCTTTTTCCCAACCTATTTAACTCGTGCAGTATCTGAAATAAATCTAAAATACTGACTACTACATTATTTCAATAAAGGGTTTTTTTTTGCTGCATTTTGTCATAAACTCAAGTTCTTTGCAAACCGTACTTTACTGCAAACCCTCTTTCTAAGTCTGTGCTTTATACCATCTTACAGAATTGAAAATAATAATGAATTTTTAAAAGAGGTGTGAGGAATGAAGGGGAGAAAGTGATACAGAAGTTTCATTTTGCTCAGCCCATCAAGTTGTTTCCATATATGTGGGCAAGTCTGGTAGGTTTGAAATTTTCAGGCACGTGGGACTGACTTTCCCCATTCAAAACCCTTTTTTTTGGGGGGAACAGGATTCCTAGCAGTCTTTCCTCAGCACGGCTTCATATACAACAGACCCATTTCACATGCAATTTCATGGCATGTGCGATTCCCAGCCCAAAAAGGTGGATTTATGACTTAAAAAAATACTCTGTGGGAAACGTGGTGAGACACTTGACCAGGTTGCCCAGAGAAGTTTTGGATGCCCCATTCCTTGAAGAGTTCAAGGTCAGGTTGGACGGGGCTTTGAGAAACCTGATCTAGTGGAAGGTGTCCCTGCCCATGGTAGGGGGTTTGGAACTAGATGATCTTAAGGTCCCTTCCAACCCAAACCATTCTATGATTCTATGATCTTTATCTCTCTGCAAACCCACTCCCAAATCTCTCTGGGTGAAGCTTTCAAAGCAAGGAATGGTCAAACACACCAAAATATTTCTGGCGAATATCCTGTTTCAGCACATTTCTGGGCATCAAAGGATTTAGGAGCCCTCAGATTTGTCTATAAAAGAGCCTTCATTTGAAAGACATTATATCAAGAGACCCTTAAAAACCATCCAGAGTAGAAAGGGGCCTTGGACTATCCACTCTCCTGTCCCTATGTGTATAATCAAATACCTGTTGACCTGTGAGATCAGACCTTAAAAGTGTTTCTGTTGCTGTAAAAGAAGGCCCACTGTGAATATCTTAACCCTGGTACCATACCTCCCAAGAATTATCACCTGCCTACCACTTCACTGTTCTTCCAGGCTTAATTCCCACTAAGAACACTGGGTTTAGAAGGAATTTAAGCATTTTTAATGCATATTTAGGATGTGTTCATATAGAAAAAAAAAGTATCATCATCACACTATGGCCCTCAGATGCCGGAGAAAGACAACACAGAAATTCCAATAAAGTGTTTCTACTTATTTCCCTTATTTAAAGATGTTGCAACACCTATCTCCTGCTCACCCAGCGCATTTCAAAGACAGGGACCCTCTCAACAAGTCCTGTCTGCTTATGAAGCAATTGTGGCCATTATTTCCATGACATTCAACCAAGTTACTGCTACACGGGGCTGGTCTAAAGCCACCACTTTAGTTTGGCTTGTCCCTAGGTGTGTTTTAAGTTCAAAGCGAATGGCAATTGTCACCTGGGAACGTGTGCTGCCAAGCAGAGGAGATGTGACACAGTTGCGCTGGCCACTGTCCTGCCGGCCATCTGGTCAGATGGCATCATGCCTGCCTGCTAGACGTGTGGGTCTTTGCCAGGGACAAAAGGATCAAGTTTTTTTTCAGATAGACTAAGCCTAATTAAAACTAAAAATAGCACATTAGATGAAGGAAGTTGCTCTCTGATTTGGGAGAAATGGGGACATTCCCCAGTGTCACCAGATAAGAGCCATTATGTCAATCTCCCACGACATTGTGGACTGAGAGATGGAGGACAATGGTAAACAGTCTTGAAACAAGAATAAATGTCAGTCTCTGACCCTGACCTCCTCTAGAAAACCAAGTTATTTAGGGCAAGAATGGGTGTGCATTGCAGAAAGACGTGGAATCCAGAGGATAAAATGCATGTATTGCATGGGAAATCACAAGTAAAGTTGTGAGACACAGGCTCTGCTCTTCATAGCTTGAACAACATGATATATGGTTCTTCAAGAAAGTCTTCCAGACTGGTTTCTTCAGCACTGACACCCATATGTGCAGCAACAATACCCCAAATGGCAAAACTTGCCCTAATTCACCCTCCAGAAGCTTTGTTTCCATCACAGCCAAGGGAATAAGATGAAGGCAAATCCGTGTCCATGATGAGAACACGTATCAAACTCCACAGCTACAGGACAGAAGAAATTACAGTTTCTTCAAGTGCTTCTCCAGACTAAGAAATCATCTGAGGAAAAGAGAGAGGAGCAAGTTTTGTTGGTTGTTGTTTTTTGTGTTTTTGTTTGTTTGGTTGGTTGGTTGGCTTTGTGTTGTTTTTGTGTGTGGTTATTTATTTATTTAAAATACTTATTTTAAAATTTAAAAGCAAGTTTACACCTTGTTGGGTTTCTACTGTGCTCATGTTCGAAAATCCCTGTAGCAAAGCTCATGTGTGGTTCTGCTGAAGAATAAGCCCAGGACAGAAATAGCTCAGCTCAAAGGATGGTTGGTACTAGACAGGAGTTGGATTCAATGATCCTTGTGGGTCCATTCCAACTCACGACATTCTATGATTCTATGAAGGGCAAATCAAGAAACCTCAGTGGCTAAAGCAGGCCCTGTTTTAAGGGATTAACCAAGATTTAACAGCAAGGGACTATGGCTAAAGAAAAGGCTACAGCTCAGGAACAGGGAGGAGGATAAAGCCTTTTCCATGGAAATCATATCAGCTTCAAACCTTGCAAAATAATCCCCAAGGGAAACAAAGCAGTTTTAAACTAAAGGATCGAGATTCAGGCTGGACACGAGGAAAAAATTTTTTACTGTGAGGGTGGTGAGACCCTGGCCCAGGTTGCCCAGAGAGGTGGTTGATGCCCCATCGCTGGAGACATCCCAGGCCAGGCTGGACGGGGCTCTGAGCAACCTGAGCTGGTGAAGATGTCCCTGCTCATGGCAGGGGTGGCACTGGGGGAGCTTTGAAGGTCCCTTCCAACCCAAACTCTACTGTGATCCTATGATTTCTATGAATCTCAACCATCAATATCAAAGTCTAACAGAGGAATTCAGGGAATATCTGCAATGCGTACATCCTAACATCCAACTTGAAAACCTCCTTGCTCCTAGATGCTTTCTAATTCACCTTAATCCCCCTCTACCTGCTTACATCTGTCGAGTCCTTCCTCACTGTTGATCGGTGACAACCAACGGCAGGACAAGGGGTAATGGGTTCAAACTGGAACACAAAAGGTTCCACTTAAATTTGAGAAGAAACTTCTTCTCAGTAAGGGTGACAGAGCCTGGAACAGGCTGCCCAGGGAGGTTGTGGAGTCTCCTACTCTGGAAACATTCAAAACCCACCTGGACACCTTCCTGTGTAACCTCATCTGGGTGTTCCTGCTCCGGCGGGGGGATTGGACTAGATGAGCTTTCGAGGTCACTTAAACCCCTGACATTCTGTGATTCTGTGGGATTCTGTAATTCTGTGATCTTTAATCCCTGCCCAGTTCTACCTGCCAGTGTCTGTCTCCAAGTAAACATCAACTTGGAAGAAGAGAGTTAGAACTTATATTTCTAGACCAACAGCAAGGATAAAAGCTTTATTCTTTTTTTTATTATTATTATTTTTTTCCACTCAGCCCAAATTCTGTTTGTGTCACATACATTTTTCAGTCAGCTATGTCTACCCTTCATAGTGCGGAGAAGTGAGTTTGTGTACTTCCTACAAATAAATACATCCTTATAGTTAGGTTTCAGAACAGCAATCCACCACTACAGTATTTTAGTATCTACATAAATCTCCATTCCCATTTTGCTTGCAGGAACAAATACTAAAAACCTCTGCTTGTATCTTCAAAGAGAAAAAGGAAAAAACACGTATACACAAAGGATGCTAAACTCTCTTTTTCTAGTTGATTAAGAAAGATATATTCTGCATCCTTAAGATTTTAATTAATTAGATTAGGCAGCAGGAGGGCAAGGAAACAAGAAAACAGGGAAGTTAAGGCAGGTTTGAATGTCTGCAGAGAAGGAGACTCCACAACCTCCCTGGGCAGCCTGGGCCAGGCTCTGGCACCCTCACTGAGAAGAAGTTTCTTCTCAAATTTAAGTGTTCCAGTTTGAACCCATTACCCCTTGTTCTACCATTGGTTGTCACCGAGAAGAGCCTGGCTCCATCCTCGTGACATTCACCCTTTATATATTTGCAAACATTAATAAGGTCACCTCCCAGTCTCTACTTTTCCAAACTGAAGAGACCCAGCTCCCTCAGCCTTTCATCATAAGGGAGATGCTCCACTCCCTTAATCCACTCCTTTAATTACCACTGATTTCAGATAATAATTACTCTGTTAGCACATCTGCATGGCAAGACATAGTTGAGCATCAGGACGTGCACAGTGAAAAGGCTCTGATGGGAAAGCAAACACCTGCAGTAGAGCTCCAGCCTCAGCCCACTTCCATCAGATCCCCATCCAGTGAGCATGGACAGATGTAAAAGGTCATTGGAATAATCCTATTGTCACCTGAAATTCAATTCCAACTATGCATCCTGCTTCAGACAGAGTTATTTATAGGCACAATGTAAGAAAAGAGGCTCCTGATCCAAATATCTGACACCCTCAAGATGCAAAGAGCAGGATGCAAAGCACACTGCACAAGAGAAGGGGTCCAGAAAATATTAAGGAAGACGTGCAGCACTTGCACGAATGTCATAATACAGCCGAGCACTCATGGCTTGTTGGACAAGGGACCTAAAGCAAAGACCTCTCTACTTTCCTAACTGGAGAAGTGCTCATGAGCAACTGAGAAAGCTGGCAAAAAATCGCATTGAAACAACCTTATTAAAGAAATCTCGAGAGTGCTGATGTCTTGTCGAGGTCTCAATAGCTTAAACAACCCTGTTTCCCCAAAAATAAGACCTACCCCGAAAATAAGCCCTAGCATGATTTTTCAGGATTTTTGAGGATGCCCGAAATATAAGCACTATTCTAAAAATAAGCACTAGTTACAGTTCATTAAAACAGTAAATTTAAATAGTGTCCAGGCAGCTATACATGTAAAAAAGTAAAATTAATTGGCAACAGAATGCAGTAGGACAGATGTGATAGAATGTGATGACATGACTATATTTGAATAAATATTGATTTTTTTGTTGTTGTTCAAGAATAAATGTAGATTGTTGTCCATGGAAAAATAACACATCCCCTGAAAATAAGCCCTAACGCATCTTTTGGAGCTAAAATTAATATAAGACCGTGTCTTATTTTTGGAGAAACAGGGAAGAACTTATCCAAACGTTGCATGATGTGACAGCTGAGTTGTTTGTGTTGGGTTTTTTTTGGTTGGTTGGTTGTTTCTTTGCTTGGTTGTTTTTTCAGCAAAACTTTTCAGGAGCTGAAACTAAAGCACAAGACAATCTCTTCAAATTTAGGAAAATAAATCCACCTGGAAAGACATTCCAGGAGGACAACCTCAGGTCTGGGTTCCCATTAGGAAACTAAAGGAACTGGTAATCAAGTGGAAAATGGAGCAAATTGTTCTGAAAGGGTGAGATGGTTCAATGCATTTCCAGCTAAATGTTGCCTAAGGAGAGGCCAGAATCTTTGCTTTCTGGTTTTCTGTTAAATATTTGGACCACTGGCATGATTTTTACATGTTTACAGTAAAATGGTTTTGGATGACCAAGAAAAAGAAAATAAAATTGGTAGAGAAGAAAGATTTTTATCTTTTTCCAAGAGGTTGTTTTTTCTTGTTCACAGAATCACAGAATGTTAGGGATTGGAAGGGACCTCGAAAGCTCATCCAGTGCAATCCCCCTGCCGGAGTAGGAACACCCAGATGAGGTTACACAGGAAGGTGTCCAGGCAGGTCTTGAATGTCTCGAGAGTAGGAGAATCCACACCTCACCCTGGGCAGCCTGGTCCAGTGTCAAGGCACCCTCACTGAGAAGAAGTTTCTTCTCATATTTAAGTGGACCCTCTTGTGTTCCAAGTTTGAACCCATTACCCTTGTCCTATCATTGGTTGTCACCGAGAAGAGCCTGGCTCCATCCTCCTGACACTCACCCTTTACATATTGATAACCATGAATGAGGTCACCCCTCAGTCTCCTCTTCTCCAAGCTCAAGACCCCCAGGTCCCTCAGCCTTTCCTCACACAGGAGATGCTCCACTCCCTTCAGCATCTTTATTGCCCTGAGCTGGACTCTCTCCAGCAGTTCCCTGTCCTGCTGGAACTGAGGGGCCACAGCTGGACACAATATTCCAGATGTGGTCTCACCAGGGCAGAGTAGAGGGGAAGGAGAACCTCTCTAAACCTACTAACCACCCACCTTTTAATACACCCCAGGATGCCAGTTCGTTTGTTGGTTGGTTGGTTTGGTTTTTTTTGATTTGACTTAAACGCTATGAAGTTGTCAGCTCACCCTCACCTACTTCATTAAAACACTTACTTATTCCAATGGTGCATTCTGGTTTTGCTAGTTATACAAATAAATGCATAACCACTTAACTTCCCTGAAATACTGAGATTATAGTGAAACATTTACTATAATGTTAAAATTGCCAGAAGGGATAGGGCAGAGGTTTTCAAAACAGACATTTTCAAAGTTAATTTGTGTATGAAAGTTAATTCTCCTGGCAATTCCATTTGCTATAAAACATGCTGTCCATTATTCTTTTAATATGTTTTCTTATGTTTAGGTTTATTAATTCATTAAATTACTGCTAAGATTTCTAAGAACTGGATGCAAAACAGAGACTATCCTCTAAATTTACTGAAACTGGACTAAGGAAATAAATTTATAATGCTTGGAAGTCTTGCACAATAGCAAAGTAACAATATGAAATAATTCCTCTGTAGATGGCACAAAGAGTTTTTTGAGGTTGTCTAGTGGGACAGACCATCTTATTATGGGGTTTTTTTGTGTTATTTCCATCTAAGCTTTCACTAGCATTTTATTTCAGGCCAATTAATAATCTATTTAATACAACACCCAAGTTCTCTACCTCCATATCCCCATAAATTCAAGAAAATATGACAGGACCCAAGACTTAGAAGTGAAAGTCAATCATTAAGACTCTCAGAAACATTTTACAGAACATTTGCCAAGTCATTTTATTGTCTAGTGCTGTATAAAATAGAGCAAAGTCCACTTTCTTTACAGTCCATGTGGTAACCCTGGAGTAACATTTGTAAACCCATTTATGCATGACGGATTAAAGGTGCTACACAAGGTCACACTTTCAGTCCTTCCTTCCATTCTACACTTGACCGGACTCCATCTCAAACACAAGCCTTGGTTATATTGTTATACTGAATGTGACAAAGACATGGTCCAATCCTTCAGTTTTAAAGGTTTCAGCTTTTTAAAAGACACCCCTAATATTGCATAATAGCTTTGAATCTCCCTAAAAGATTCTAAAATTGTGGGTTTGCTTTCTTTCACTGCTTTTAACTCAGATAACCCTCTCTACTAAGGATATTTAAGTGTATGGTTGAGTCGCTTATTGCTCCAGTGAGGAACAGTTGCCATGACCAGACCTTGACCGCCTTCTAGACAGTTCGGACAATGTTGTACGCTGCAACAACCAGGGGTTTCAGTGTCCCTTTAATAGTGTTGTAAGAATTGCAAGTAATTTTAGAATCATAGAATCAATTTGGTTGGAAAAGACCCTCAAGATCATCGAGTCCAACTGTTAACCTAACACTGTCACTAAAGCGTGTCCCTAAGAATCTCATCTACGCCTCTACTTTGAGAAGTTAATGAGAAAACAAAGCAGTATTCAGGTCTGAATATAGCGAAAGGATTAACCATCTGCTTAATGTTAATTAACCTCAGGGGGGCTCCTTGTGTAATTAAGAGTGTGTTATATGCTTCAGCACTTTGCATGATCAAGATGTGAAGATGGTGGTGGATTCCTTCCCATGGGTTGCCATCAGATCTGGATCTGCAATGAGACCATGTTGTGGTCAAGCCACAACACTGGTTCATACACCAGCTTTTGAGTGAGATTTGTCTACAGAACATCTACCCAAGCTTTAGCCACTGGGCCTTGGTCTCCAGCAGAGCTCCTGCCATCTCCATCACACCAAAGGCGTCATAACTGGTTTGAACATCTCCCTCACCTGAGCTCTGCAACTTTGCCAGCCTGGAGGCAACAATGAAACCCATGTTGGTTGGTTGGTTGGTTGGTTGTTTTTTTAAGGACAAACCACTTTCCAAAACCATTAAGAAAGAGCAAAATAAGATTGGAGAGGTACGTAGAGAACAGAAGAATGGTCCAACTGTTAAGACAGGACAGAAACAGCATTGCCAGCACTTAGAACTTTCCACCCAAGAGCTGGATGGTGTATCATAGTGGCAGGTAGGTGGTAGAGAGGGGAGGGCAAAGAAGATTATAGACCCAATTCCTGGAAAAAATATGAGAACAAATCAAGTAACAACTGCTAAGTCTCAAAATTATAATTAAGTGATATATACGCAGCGAACACTGCCAAGAATAACTTACACGGACCCATCTAATTTTGTTCTGTGACAAGATAACCAACATAGCAGAGGAGAAAGCTGGACATGTGATATATCTTGAGTACAACTCTGGCCACTGTCCCACATTGTATCTTCACGAGCAAGGGAAAAAAAAAATGATCCAAATGAAGTCATGGTAAAATTAAGCACTGACCCAACGGTCCCTTGAGCGCACCTGGAAACATTGCATCTCTGGAATACGAAATTACCCTCACCCTTTCAAATCTGGTATTTAATGTCCAGGGCACAGTGAGGTTAATAAAAGCAGAGTTAAAAATTTCCCGGCTTGTGGCATTTTAATTCAAACTCTTTGAATTTCCTGACCCCTGCGCCTCCCTTTGCACAGCAGCTTTTGTTCATTTTCCCCACAAAAAGATGGGCTTGGGAGGACAGGTGGAGAGTGGATGTTGCACACATCAAAATCATAACAATTCAGGGTTTAATTCCTACTGCTGTCTAGCATCTGTATTTTAAACACGTCACATTACTTGAAACAAAACAAAAAATCATTTGAAGTCATTTCAATCTTTTCCATTTCTCAGGTTATAAAATAAAAATAATTAAAAAAAACAACTTTCTACTATCTAATTTCCATCTTGCAACAGCAACAGCAAAGCACAGCTGAAGCCCAGGGAAGCTCGTATAAGGAAACAGGGGAACGCTTGGTTTTCAATGGATTTTTGGGAGCAGAAAGAGGAGCAGATGTGGATGCTGCTGGAGGAGGTCACAACTCACAGCTGCAGAGCAGGGATGTGACAGCTCCACTTGCCACTGCCCACTGTTCTGTATTGGCTGTGGGATAACAATGTCAACCCCCAAAACTGCTGCACTCCAAGTCATCCTGATGGTCTTTTTGAGACACCTTATGGTGTTCTCTGATTAAGGCTACATAATATTTGAGTTTTGTTCAGCGTGATCTCTTTCCTCCCAACAATTTCTGATAGAAAAATAAAAATAATGAAAAAGTCTACTGGCTTCTTTTTTCAAGAAATCCTAGATATTCAGCAACACCACCAAAAGTAGAGTTTGAACCAGTGCTGTTTGACATCCAGGAGTCTCAGGCAAACCAAATTCTAAAAAAACCTGCCTCTGGGATTCCTTCCCAAACTGCTGCACATGGAGCCTGTGGATCTCTCTAACAGGACTCGTCAGCAAGGTCAACCACCACATGTGGTGATGGCTGTGAGTCATCACCACATCCTTTCAGGGCCAAGGGAAGCATCTTCAAGTAACTAAGCTTGCCCAGCCTGGAGTGTGTGTTCAGACTGAGCATGGAGGAAATGTAGCCAAGTAGAATAAGAAGAAGAAAAAAGGAAAAGGAAAATAGCAAAAAGAGAAAAGGAAAAGGAAAAAGGAAAGGGAAAAAGAAAGGGAAAGGAGAAGGAGAAGGAGAAGGAGAAGGAGAAGGAGAAGGAGAAGGAGAAGGAGAAGGAGAAGGAGAAGGAGAAGGAGAAGGAGAAGGAGAAGGAGAAGGAGAAGGAGAAGGAGAAGGAGAAGGAGAAGGAGAAGGAGAAGGAAAAGGAAAGGAAAAGGAAGAGAAAGAAAAAGAAAAAGAAAAGGAAAAGGAAAAAGAAAAAGAAAAAGAAAAGGAAAAGGAAAAAGAAAAAGAAAAAGAAAAAGAAAAAGAAAAAGAAAAAGAAAAAGAAAAAGAAAAAGAAAAAGAAAAAGAAAAAGAAAAAGAAAAAGAAAAAGAAAAGAAAAAGAAAAAGAAAAAGAGAAAAAGAAGGAAAAGAAGAAAAATAAGTGAGTTAAGAGGACACCCTCTTGATAAAACGACACTTCTTAAAAAACCAACAGACAAAAGCAAATGTTTTTTCTTTTTTTGAAGTCCCCTTTTCTTTGTTCTCTTTCATGAAATTACAGTTTTCAAGTTTTCTTTCTCCCATCCCAGTATATGACCCCTTGCTGTGAGAAGCCTCCAGCTCCTTGGGCAACCTGGGGCTGCCAAAACCTGCTTGTTTTTTGTATGTGACATCCATGTCAATTTAATACCAAAAAGCTGTTAATCAGTGCCAACCCCATCACCTTTATCCTTATAAGATCTCAGGGTTTCCTGTCGGACACCTGCATATTACTGCTGGACCACACGCTATCCTTGGACAGTAACTATCTGCAGGGATGCTGGTACCTGGTTTTATTTATTTATTAGATATAAAAAGAAGAGGTTTAGAGCACATGCAGAAGATATCCATTACTTTCTGCCCTGCTGCGAGCAGACATTCGCACGCTGGCAGGAATGCCACGCTCTTTTGTTCCAGCTCATACCATTATCTAATACAGCGGGCAGTTTTCTGTTAGCAAGCCGGTCATTGATCTTTCAGGAGAAGGAGGCAGATGATTAGTGTTGCATTACACTCTCCTGACACTTAATGAATAACAATATTTGGGGATAACACAACAAAAAATCATCCAGCATGAGTTACACAGTCTCCCATGGCGAAGGGGCATGAGGAACTACACAAGTTAGATATAACACCTCTGACTGAGACAGACAGAAAGGAATCATAGAATGTCCTGAGTTGGAAGGGATCCACAAGGATCATCGAGTCCAGCTCCTGTCCCTGCACAGAACAACCCCACAGTTCACACCATGTGTCTGAGGACATTGTCCAGTCTCTTCCTGAACACTGTCAGGTTTGGGGCCATGACACCTCCCTGGGGAATCTGTTCAGTGTCCAGCACCCTCTGGGTGAAGAACCTTTTCCTCATGTCCAACCTGACCCTCACCTGGCACATCTTCTTGCCATTCCCTCAGGTTCTGTCATTGGTCACTAAAGAGAAGAGTTCGGTGCCTGCCCCGCCTCCTCCCCTTGTGAGGAACCTGTAACTGCTATGAGCTCTTCTCTCAGTCTCCTCTTGTCCAGGCTGAACAAACCAAGTGACTTTAGCTGCTCCTCATACGGCTTCCTCTCCAAACCCTTCACCAACTTTGTAGCCTCTTCTGGACACTCCCCAGTAGTTTAATACCTTTTTATCCTGCGTCCCCAGCCCTGCACTCAGTGAATGCTCCAGGTGAGGCCACCCCAGTGCAGAGCAGAGCAGGACAATCCCCTCCCTGCCCGGCTGGCCATGCTGTGCTGGATGCACCAGGACATGGGTCCCTCTTGGCTGCCAGGGACACTGTTGGTTCATATTCAACTTGCCATCAACCAGAACCCCCAGATCCCTCTCTGTGGAGCTGCTTTCCAGCATCTTGTCCCTCAGTCTGTATGTACAGCCAGGGTTGCCATGTCCCAGGTGCAAAATCCGGCACTTGCCCTTGTTAAACTTCATGCATTTAAGAAACATTTCTCCAAGTTGCCCTTGGCCAACACAACCAGGTTACTTCCCTTGCAATCCTTTCTAAAAGGATGCTCAGCCAAGGGACTAAGTCAGTATTTAGCAACTTTGCAATGACTTCTGGCTTGCTGGGTAAATCAGCCCTGGAGAACCCTGGTGATGCGCCCGTCGCAATGCATCCGAGATGATGTGTGCTTGTACGGAGGGGAAGCCAGCACTCAACTCCAAGACGTAAGCCAACACGTTAAAAGGCTCCAGCTGAGCATCCGACAGATTGTGGCTGTATGACAAAAAAAAGCTGATGTTTCTACATCAGCTGCTTTTCGCAGTCCACTGAGGGTGGCTTCAGCGTCACGACGGTAACCGCCAAATGGTGGGCAAGCTGGGCACAATGATGCAGCTCTTCAAATATTTAAAGATTGCAAATGTCTTGAATTATTCTGTGCATCTGCAGTAAAAATAGTGATCCTTTCATGCAGCACAATATGTATTCATGTTTTTTTTTTAACCTAAACTATAGTGCACTGAGATTCATCATTCGTCTCGTCCACATTTCAATTCTCTTTTTTTTATGGTTCTTTCATTGTGCCCAAGTATCCCATTCTTCCCTGCTTTTATGTCTTTAATTTTGCCTTGTAGAATAGCCTGAAAATCACTATTTACAACTGAACAGACAACTCTCACTTACTTCAATACCTTCTCCATGTTCAAAGAAAAGAAAAAATTCATAATTACACCCAAACTCGTAAGAAAACAAAAAAAAGAGAAGCCTCTATGCTTCTTTTATATTTCCATCCAGAGGAAACAGCTATTTGCAAACCAGCAAAATGTTTCCCAAAGAACATTTGCAACCCTTTAAACCTGAAAACCAAGCCAGGCTGCCTTAATGAACAGCCCAGCCAAAATCAAAGGCAATTGAAGAGAGGGGTGATGTTCTTCCCTGCTGCAAAGTGACAACGCAGCCCTTTGCCATGTTATAAGGTCACCTTTCTTGATGCTCCTGCAGAGGTCTGAGCTCCCAGTCATGTCTACACCAGACCCAGTACCAAAACTAAATGCAAGAACACGATCCAGCTAACAAGGCTTGCTGAAAGCCAGACTAGATCAACTTAGATCTGGCCCTACAGCAACTGCTCATCTGGATTGGGATCTGGCGCACATCTGGGCAGCTGGAGATATGCTCTCATCTGCCCATGCTCATGTGGGCTGGACTTTTGAACAGCTGCCCAGAATGGGCACGATGAGACTTACCTCTGTGAACAAGCCAACCCTTGTCAACAGGGACAATCAGTGAGCTACCCGGTGTTCTCCTGGCCAAAGATGCTTCATACAACTTGCCTGTGTCAAGAAGGGGACACAGTGGAGCCAACGCTTTACAGACAAAGCTCAACAGACAAAATAATTGTTAGCTACGCTCCACATCACCGTCAGAAATAATCTCTGGAGAGAGTGTGATATTTATACACCAGCCACACTGGACATGAGCAAGTTAAACTTCGGTTGCCAGGGACTCAAATAGAATGAATTACAGTGAGGGATCAATACTTTACCGAGAGGTTGATAGCCTTGTCTTGAAGGGCCTCCAAATGGATTCCTGCTCCCAAATCCACTCCCATCAATGGATCCATAAGACATTTTCTAGATAGCAATGGATGTGGGATTACACTTCAAACCTAAGGAAACAGAGAAAAAAGACAGATACAACACTGTAAAAAGTGAGTTAAACCCAGTATTCTAAGAAAAAAAGGAAAAAAAAAAAGGCAAATGAAAAAAACAGTACTATCTCCAAACTTCATTATGTCTACCTGCAAAAAGAAAAAATAAATAAAAGGCACTAAAATCCAGGTTCCTGGACTACAGCTGGTCTTGGGGGCAAACAAGTCATTTGATCTCCCTGTGCCTTATTTTCTCCAGTGATGAAGGGCAACCATTTATCTGTTTCAGCCATGGCAAGACTTTTAATTCCTCGCTGTTCACAAAGTGCTTTGAGATCCTGAGCTGGTAGGCAAAGACTAGGCACTCGATCAAAAAAAGGTAATGCTGTCTTCTGGAACATTACCATTATGCAGCTGGCTAGGAGTCTATCCATCATACTGCAGTCTTGATGAGCTCTCAAAAGAGACAGTTTACTGCTATATTATAAGCTCCTGGGCCTCTAGTATAAATATTGGAGCCAGAGTTATTTTTTTTCTTGCTATTCAGGAAAAAAAAAGAAGCTGCAAGGCCTAAGGTAACAGCAGTAGAATGAAATCAATGCAGCACTGTCCGAGTACTTCTTCCCACTTTCCAGCTCCCCATCCACAGGTGTTGGCTCACCATGAGGCCCCGATACCCTCCAGCATACCAGCAGGGTCTCAGGACTTTGATATTAAAAATAGTTCAACCCTAAGGCATGGAGGTGATGACGGCAAAGGAAGAGATAAAGGTGCTGCATCACTTGGGGCTTGATACAGGACGAAAACCAGCTACCGCATCCTTACACCAAGACGATGAAAAAATTGCCCCCAAAAGTGAAAATCTGGAGGCTGAGGATGGAAATTGCTCCCTGAAAAAGGTAGAAGACAATGCTGACTACTAGGCAGCCTTTCATCAAGGAGCGCTGCAATGATGCTACAGTAGAGAAGGATGGGAGAGTCCAGTGGAGAGGACATGTTGGTGTGAGGTTATGTGGGGTCTGGAGCACCCTTCTTATGAGGAGAGACTGAGAGAGCTGGGTCTGTTCAGACTGCGGAAGAGAAGCTGAGAGGGGATCTCATCAATGCTTACAAATATCTCAAGGGTGGGTGTCAAGAGGATGGACCAGACTCTGTTCAGTGGTGCCCAATGACAGGATGAGGGGCAACAGGCACAGATTGAAGCACAGGAGAATCAATCTCTAATATGAGGAGGAACTTCTTTCCTTTGATGGTGCCAGAGCCCTGGAACAGGCTGCCCAGAGAGGTTGTGGAGTCTCCTTCTCTGAAGACATTCAAACCCACCTGGACACATTCCTGTGTGATCTGCTCAGGTGAACCTGCTTTAGCAGGTGGGTTGGACTGGATGATCTCCAGAGGTCTCTTCCAACCCCAACTGTTCTGTGATTCTATGATGACTGGTAACATCACCTGCCCTCCATGTAGGGAGCTGCTCTGTCTCATAAATGTCACTTGTTGACTAAAGAACAACTTGGACCATAAACTCATTGTCTCCAACAAGCACTTCCAATACTTTCAGCACAATCCAGAAGATGCTGGGCCATAAGGCGGGATGACATGAGATGCAATGCTCCATCCTGGGTCTAGATACTCAAACTGCACATGTTCTGGCCCAGCAACTTTCCCTCTGACACACAAAAAGCTGGGAACGGCCTCCAACTTGATAAGAGCTTCTTGACACATGTCCACATGTTGCATGATGTCCTGACATATGCACTGATAGATGCCTCAGCAGCAGGTTGAAGTCTCTTTTGTGTTGCACTGACACAGGCGTGTATTTGCAACTGTTCCTTCGGATTGTCCTCCATGGAGAGTAGAGCACCAGAAATTTCCAGTTCTGGACTTTATTGGGAACAGTCTAATGGTTTCAGGCATCTCTTGTACTTCATTCTCCTTTTTCCTTTCAAAGCTTCAAAATCAAGCAAAAAATCACTGCTGAGACTCGCCAGACAGGGAAACTATAAGACTGAAGAAAATCACTCACCATCCTCGCTTAATTGGCCCAGACACATAAAAGAGGATGAAAGTGCAACTGCCTTGAGAGAGCAAGGGACGGGAGTTAAATCCACTAAAAGCAGAAAAACTCCAGAGTACAGCTTCTTCACCCAGGCTCAGCCTAACACGTACACACATAATTGGCATCTGAGGTTGCAGGTACCCCTAGGCCATAAATCTTTCATTTCAGAAAAGCAGCCTTCGGTCCAGACCTATGGCAACCAACCTGCAATAGCTCAAGCAGACAGACAGAAGAATGAATGTGTGTATTTGTGTGTGAATTGAGGAGGCAGAAAATTAAGTAAACAAGAGAGAAAGTTTAAAGGAGCCATCTGCAAACCAAGGGTTCCCAAGACACTCAACAACACAACAGTCGATCATGTCAAGCATGTAAAACTATAAGCACCACGAAAATATATTATCATAGAATCCTTATGGTTGGAAAAGACCCTCAAGGTCATTGAGTCCAACTGTTAACCCAACAATGGCACTAAAACATGTTCCCAAGAACTTCATCTACACATCTGTTCAACCTCCCCAGGGATGGTGACTTCACCACTGCCCTGGGCAGCCTGTTCCAATGCCCAACAACCCTTTCTGGGAAGAAATTTTTCCTAATATCCAGATGAAACCTGGATGAAATATAAACTGTGTATTTATGAAAGTTCTTCATCATAACCACTAAACAGTATTCAAGAAACAGATGAAGATTCAATCGGGAAGTCTGTGGTGGACTTGGGAACAAATCTGGCCTCTCCCAGGTCTCCCGTTAGCCCACAACTACCACGGTAACACAACCTCCATCACAAAATTCAACCCAAGACCCAGCAAAACTCTCACCTGGGAAAATATGGGCTGATAGAAGACAGTTACAAGAAAATTTCCGGGCAGGGATAAGGAGTTATTTTATTTCCTTTACCTTTCTCTTACCTCCCAGCGTGGCTACAAATTAAGACTGTTATTAGCAGGGAAGTGGAACATTAAGACAGCTTAAAAACTGCTTCTGTATGGAGGTTGATCCTGACCCATCCTCCCTTTTTAGAGATAAGGAAGTGGAAGCATTTGCTGCCACAACTTCCCCAAGGCCACATACAACAAGCGTGGAGTAAAACCCTACATCATGTTGTAAGATGACTTGATTATAACTGGGCAAGCGTTTCTTTGGCAAACAGTGAATGCATCTATTTTTTCGCCCAACAGAGTGGTGTGAAAGGGGGAGGGAAGGAAGGCTTTTAAAGCACTCCAAGTGTTTCATGTTGATTTAGCATTTTCAAAGCATGCTTCCATTTTAAAACTTTTCCTTGCTGTTACAGAGCAAAGAAAAAAGAACTGAAAATGAAATATTTTGGTTTAGCTTATCCAACCTTTTTAGAAACAATCACCTCCCGCCCCATCTTTCTAAGCCATTGAAATATCCTTTATTCACAAAGCTCCGGAAACACACTCCTACTCCACAGTAATATATTTACGGGAAAATTTAAGAGCAGATCTAAATACTTTTAATTTGATTGGCAATAAAAGCATTTCCCTCCCCATCCCCATGGCACCTCCCAAGTCTTTTGTCTACTACTCCTCAGGGAGACTTGTCCAATTTACTGTGAAGGCAGTTTGTACAAATTGGAACAAGCATTGCCTAACATACTAGATACAGAAAAAAAGAAACAAAAAAAAACAAGAAATAAGATTTTATCACAGCTTTATCCTCATCATCTGAAATAAAAATGAAGGAACAATCACACCCAAGCAAGCCTGAAAGGACAGGCATGAGTTTCTATTTTAATGACATGCAACTATCTCTTGCTTTGTATATGCTGTAGAAGCCAATCATGTCATGAATATAATAGTAGGATGTAGGATCTCAAGGAAAGGGTTGGTCCATGTTTCTTGGATTGGGAAAGATACTGGCAGGCAAAATTATTTAAAGAGTTCCCCTATATACATAAGTCTCCATTTAGAGGGACATTCAGCATTATTAGTAGTAGGAATGAAAGATAAGATTTCAACATGGAAGAAATACGTTAGAGGGCACTTTAGGTAAGTTTAATGTTTTTAAAGTCGAGTTTGACTGAGAAAGGCATGAGCATACTGGAAAGAAATGGAAAAGGAGGACAGACGTGGACATATTATATTAGGTTAACATTGGGCTTGATGATCTTAAAGGTCTTTTCCAATTAAAACCATTCTATAATTCTATGATTCTGTGATATTGGAGCAAATGCAGTAAAGGGCCATGAAGATGACTAAGGGATGGGAGCATCTAATGTATGAGGAGCAGCGTAAGGAGCTGAGACTGCTCAGTCTGGAGAAGAAAAGGTTTGGGAAGGGTTATTAATGTCTATTATAAACATGTTGGAGCCACACTCTTCTTAGTGGTGCTCGGTGACAGGACAAGAGGCAACAGGGGTTAACTGAAATATGGGAAATTCCATTTAAAAAAGAAAAAAAAAAAAAGTGGGTTTTCATTGATTAGTTCATTTTGATTTTTGGCTTCTTTGGTTGGTTGGTTTTTATGGTAAGGGTTGTCAAACACCAGCAAATGTTGTGCAGAGAGGTTGTGGATTCTCCATCCTTGGAGACATTCAAGCTCTGACTAAACGTGGGTCTGAGCAACCTGCTCGAGGTGGCCCTGCTCTGAGGAGCTGTGTTGGACAAGGTGACCTTCAGAGTTTCCTTCCCACCTCAGTGTTTCTGTCTTAGGAGATTTTCCTCCTCTGATGCATGAAGCAGCTTGAGAGCCATTCACGGCCCCTTTGGCAGCCTGGAGGACCCTTCATAGAGAAATCATAGAATGCTAGGGATTGGAAGGGACCTCGAAAGCTCATCCAGTCCAATCCCCCCACTGGAGCAGGAACACACAGATGAGCCTACACAGGAACGTGTCCAGGCGGGTTTTGAATGTCTCCAGAGTAGGAGACTCCACAATCTCCCTGGGCAGCCTGTTCCAGGCTCTGTTACCCTCACTGAGAAGAATTTTCTTCTCAAGTTTAAGTGGAACCTCTTATGTTCCAGCTTAAACCCATTACCCCTTGTCCTACCATTGTTTGTCACCGAGAACAGCCTGGCTCCATCCTCATGACACTCACCCTTTGTATATTTGTAAACATTAATAAGGTCACCCCTCAGTCTCCTCCAAACTAAAGAGCCCCAGCTACTAACACCAGAGGCAATGTAGGCCCACTGATGAATGAGGTGGGTGCCCTGGTGACAGAAGATACAGAGAAGGCAGAGTTACTGAATGCCTACTTTGTTTCTGCCTACTCTGCCGGAGGCTGTCCTGGGGAGCCCCGTACCCCTGAGACCCCAGAGGAAGTCAGGACGGTGCAAGAATCTGCCTTGGTTGATGGGGACTGGGTTAAGGAACAATTAGGCAATCTGGACATCCACAAATCCATGGGCCCAGATGGGATGCACCCACGGGTACTGAGGGAGCTGGCTGATGTCATTGCTGGACCACTCTCCATCATCTTTGCCAAGTCTTGGGAGACAGGAGAGGTGCCTGAGGACTGGAGGAAAGCTAACATCACCCCAGTCTTCAAAAAGGGCAAGAAGAAAGACCCAGGTAATTATAGACCGGTCAGCCTTACCTCCATCCCCGGGAAAGTAATGGAACGACTTATCCTTGGTGCCATCTCAAGGCATATCTCAAGACCCTTACTGTGCCTGTTTACTAAATACGTGGAGAAAGCAAGAGTAACCAAATAGCAAACTCATCAGCTTCATTTCCACCTCTGGCAAAAACACTAGAATAAATTCACTGAAAGTATCTGATGGTAAAAAAACAGAGTAACAGCCAGCATGCATCTGGCAACAAGTCATATCAAATCTATTATAAACTTCTTTATGCACCAAGTCAGCAGGCAGTGGAGTTAGCAGAAAAACAGCAGATATTACAGCTTTATGCTATTAGATGCTTTCTTGTATGGCAGAAGAAATGGATTGAAGGTGCAGGTGAATTTTCTTTTTTTAATTAGAAAATGTACTGTTATCATAAAAAAAAAGAAGAAACTGTGTGGGGTCCACCAAGCTCTGCTCTCTCCATCTACATTTTTAGTGAGTTGAGTGTTTGAAGGGGGATTAGCCTCATTAAACACTCACATGACATCAAACAAGGATGTTAGACGACAGCTTCAGTGTTCAGAACAATCCTAACAAAACAGAAGTGATGTTTGACAAAGAAAATAAGATGCTACACAATTGAGGTCAACTTTAGGGACCTGAGTTTAGAAGAAGGAAACAAGTGCATGATGGGGAACAACTGGCCAGTGCTGCACAGAAGGACAGAACTGCAAGCCTAACATGAATCCATAATAATATTTCTTGTAAAAGTGGCAGACATCATCATGGGATGTATAAACAGGATTACAGTCTTCTAGACAGGTGAAGTAAACCTGTTGCCAGAGACCGAAGAGAGTCTAGTGGGAACTTGTAGAATGACAACAGGTCAAGAAAACATGACCTGCTAGGAAAGACTGAGTAAATGGGGTTGCATTGCCTATAGAAGGGAAGATTGATGGGAAAATTTGAGCTGCCAAATCTGAGAAAAACCACTGCAAAAAGACAGGGAGGAAAATATTCTCTTCATTTGTGCTGGACAAGACAAGGGAACGGCTCTAAATCAAAGCAGGAAAGATGGAGACATTGGGAGCACCTCTGCAAACTGGCAACATGAGGAAGGTCTTCTTACTTCTGGAGACGATACGACTGGCCAATGCTGGTTGGGGTCCAATACTGGGAAGGGACCTACAAGGATCATCCCATCCAACTCCTGTCCCTGCATATCACAACTCCACAGTTCACACCATGCGTTTGAGGGCATTGTCCAGTCTCTTCTTGAACACTGAAGTGACTTCACTGAGGGCTTCAGAAGGCATTAGTGATGACGACACTTCCATTTCTGCATAACCAACTACAGGTACATTTTTCCAAGGTTTCTAACCCAGAAAAAATCCTTGTACCTACCAGCCTGACTTTCTTCATAGAGAGAGAGCAGATCGTTTCACACAAGTCATCTTTACGCATCAACCCCTCCAGCCTCTGGTCAAACCAGGTCACTTCTTTCCATAAGACCCTCTCTGAGGATCCTGTTAATGAAGGACCAACACCAGTGACTCCGTTAGGAGAGCTGCATCTTCTCAGCTTTTGAACTTCGCTGTTTGATCTCTGTTGCCTCTTAATCTTCCTTCAGACGAACTATATAGATTGGCCCACTTTCATGTCTTGCTAGGAGACCTGTTCACCAGCACACACAAATCACAAAAAGAAGGGAGAATATTCACTTTTTTTTTTTTTCTTTCCATACAGCTGCCTCCATTCCCCTGCCTGTAAAATTGATATAGAGATAGAGAGCCCTACTTTTTGCAGGATTAATTTGATTAATATTGAAGTTTCTTCAAGCCATGAGATGAAAGGCCACACTTGCAAAGCATGCTGCTTTCCCAAATTCCTCGAAATAGTTTGTTCCCCAGACTTGACTCTGTCATTCGTGTCACAGACATGTCACTTTTTAGATTCTCAGGGATTTTCTCAGTTATTAATGTGATGATTTTGGCTGGGATAGAGTTATTTTTCTTCACAGTAGCTTGTATGGGGCTGAGAAAAGAAGAAAGGGGGAGATGTTTGGAGTAACGGTGTTTCCCTTCCAAAGTCACCATTACATGTGATAGAACCTGCCTTACATGGAGATGGCTGAACATCTGCCTGCCCATGGGAAGTAGAGAATTAATTCCTTGTTCTACTTTGTTTGTGTGCATGGCTTTTGCTTTACCTATTCAACTTCCTTTATCTCAAACCATGAATTTTCCCACTTTTTACTTCTGATTCTCTCCCCCATCCCACCAGGGAGTAATGAGTGAGCGGCTGTGTGGTGCTTAGTTGTCACCCAGGGTTAAACCACAACAATTAAAAGCAAATCTCAATAAACCTGCATGCTATTCACCTGGAAAAAAAATGTCCCTTTCCTCTTTCTCAGAGAGGCTGAATTTATCAACAAGGTCTGCTGTTGAAGCACTTTTTTGTTTTTAATCAATGGTTTTAACACTGAGTTGGTGTAATTGCACAAATCCCCGAGTGCTCGCTGAGCCTTGTAACATGACTGTCAGAGGTCAATCAGAATAGCTGTAGGGGATGACTTTCTTCTTTTTCAGTCTGTGCCTTTGAAGTAATTTATTCTCCTCTGGATCTTTTGTGATGTTTTTTAATATTAACACCATGTTCTTGGGCGGCTTTGGGCAGGCAAGGCGAGGAAGCAGTGCTCAGGAGCTGAAGATATGACTGGCAAGAGAGCGGTCCAGCAGCGATGTCCTCCATGCAGTGGGGCCTGGGATGCAGCAATACACATGCTTCCTCACACTTTGCTTCCAAATTAAGTTTTAATGCTGATGGAAGGTCCTTGGAGGCTGAAGTCATCTCTTTCCCCATGGCCTGAGAAGCACACTGTCTAGCCTAGATTGACATGACACAAAATGGGCCAAACCTCAAATACTGTGTTCAGTTTTGGGCCCCTCACGACAAGAAAGCCCTTGAGGTGCTGGAGCGAGTTGAGAGAAGGGAACGGAGCTGGGGAAGGGGCTGGAGCACAAGTGTGATGGGAGCGGCTGAGGGACCTGGGGGGTTCAGCTGGAGAACAGGAGCTGAGGGGAGACCTTCTGATCTCTGAACTGCCTGAAAGGAGCTTGGAGCATGGAGGGGGTTGGTCTCTTCTCCCAAGTGGCAATTGACAGGACGAAAGGAAAAGGCCTCAAGTTGCACCAGGGGAGGTTTAGATTGGATATTAGGAAAATTTCTTCCTGGAAAGCGTTGTCAGGCATTGGAACAGGCTGCCCAGGGCAATGGTGGAGTCACCATCCCTAGAGGGGTTTAAAAGACATGTAGATGAGGTTCTTAGGGACATGGTTTAGTGACACTGCTAGGTTAGCACTTGGACTCGATGATCTTGCTCATCTTTTCCAATGAAAATTATTCATGGATTCTATGATTTTATTTTTGAGGACAGTATATCTATAATCAGATATTATACAAACTGAATTGGCTTCCAGAAACTTCTAGAGACACATATGTAGTACCTGACAGGCACAACGTCACTTATGACTGTAAACAACCTGATTCAACACATCGAAGCACACTCTCATCTACCCTCCTGCAGCTGAAGCATACTACAGAGAGAAGCGAACGCCCACAGCCTTAAGGCATCGTGGAGTAGGTGCAAAATAAAACCAGCAGGGATTATCTCAGAAATGAGCTGCTTCTGCTATTCTGGAGATTTGCTAAGACACAATGAGAAAAATTCTCTTTTTGCTTTCTTCCTCGTTAAAGCCTTATTTCAGGAAAGCATCTGATCACTTTCTAACAGATTTAGTTTTATTTCCCCACGGTATAGCTGCCATCGTAGATGTCTCCAGGAGCAGAGCAGTTTGTCTTCGAAACAGATACTATCAGGACAGGCTTTGAAGTCAGAGATAGTGGAATAAGACATCCATGACATTTCACAGAGATATATACCGAGCCACGAATAGAGTCAGTTGGTTCACTGTGCTGCTAATTGTGATGACACTAAGAGCTCTGGCTGGTCTCAGTGCACTTGATTGCAGCCTCCACTCAATCTCGTTTTTCTACCAGCTCAGTGGCACTATGCAGACCCAACATGAGTGGTTTCTGCCTAACTCCATCTTTCATGAGTCTGTCATTCCCAATATTTGCAGCTAAGAGCGCCCATCAAGTACACCAGACCCCTTCTTGCCAATGACAAGGCACTTCCATCCCCACCAACCTCATGAAGGCTCCATCTAGGACCCCCTATTGACATTAGAAGACTTCAGATCCAACAGACTGTCATGAAACATAAAGGAGAAGAAAACCATAAGCAACAGATATAGGAAGGAATGCATGCTTGCATAGAATCATAGAATCATTTCAGTTGGAAGAGACCCTCAGGATCATCGAGTCCAACCATAACCTAGCACTAAACCACGTCCCTAAGAACCTCGTCTAAATGCCTATTAAACCCCTCCAGGTGACTCCTCCACTGCCCTGGGCAGCCTGTTCCACTGCCTGACATCCCATTCTGGGAAGAAAAGTTTCCTAATACTCAATCTAAACCTCCCCAGGCACAACTTGAGGCCTTTTCCTCTCATCCTATCACTTGTTACTTGGGAGAAAAGACGAAGACACCAACCACCTCCATGCTCCAAGCTCCTTTCAGGCAGTTCAGAGATCAGAAAGTCTCCCCTCATCTCCTATTTTCCAGGCTGAAACTCCCAGGTCCCTCAGTGGCTCGTCATAACACTTATGCTCCAGCCCCTTCACCAGCTTTGTCGCCTCCTTTGCACTTTCTCTAGTTCCTCAATGTCCTTCTTATGATGAGGGGCCCAAAACTGACCCCAGGATTCAAGGTGTGGCCCATTTTGTGCCATGTCAACCTAGGATAGACAGTGTGCTTTTTGTGCCATGTGGACCAAGATGACTTCACATCCAAAGACCTTTCTACCCTCCAGCAGATCAACACTCCCACCCAATTTGGCAAACTTTCTAAGAGTGCACTTAATCCTTTCATCCAGATCATTGATAAAGAGATCATCTGTATTCCTCTCACATCACACAAATGTCTATGTATCAGACTGGAAGAACAGAGGTAAGGCAAGCAATCTGGAAGTCTGTTGTGCTCCTTTCATGTCAGTCCCAGTTGCCACTTCAATACACGGAGTTTTCTTCCACATCGACCTGCCTGCAAGTCTTCTTACAAAAGAAATGAAGACAGCCTTCAAATCCTGCTAAGTGGCACCAGAGACAGGTTGGCCTTAGGCAAACACCAAGAATAAGGATGAGATATATTATGTTTAGCTTGGCAATCTCAGATTCACAGACCCCCTGTTTAAGCTGTATGAACTTCTTGAGAGCAAAAGTAGCTATTTAGGGCTGCTAGAAAAGTCTTCCATCAAAAGAATCACAGACATCATGAGAAGATGGATGTCTTCCATCTTCAAAGTGCAAGGCAGGACACACCGGAACAGTATGGTTCCCAAAAGCATCAACCAAGTGTGATAAATGAAAAAGTGATTGTGCTAGCAAGGTCAACCCTCAGGACTCAAATATATTTTCACCCGGAGAAGTAATCAGGCTTCCTTGATATTGAGGTATTTAGATCAAGAGAAAAGAAGAAGGATTGTCTTTGGGAGCCAAAGACATTTTGGAGTTTACTGCCACAGAATTGTACGTAACATTTTCTACTGTTCAACTCCAGGCTACATGGAGGGAAGCGCTTAGATGACTTAGCCCCAGGTCATTTGCAGCTCAGTTTGATCAAGGTGTGATGTCACCCTTCCTATTTTTAAAATTGACATTAATATAATGGTTAAACAACATTTCTTGTGGATCCTGCAGGAGAAGACCTAGACAGCTACCAACCCTGAATTTCCCAAGTACAAATGTTCTGAAACAGTGCCTGTTTTAGTCCACCAAAGGCTTTCTTTCTCTTTATTTTTTCCTGTATTGCTGCTTTCAATTTACTGTTTTGTGCCATGTTGTCTACTTTTTGTGAACTTTGCATGTAGAATGGTCTTAATCTATCCATATGCTAGACAAACGCAGAAGTATTACATATTTCAGTGAACAGCAAAATTAAATTTCCAGTCAGTTCAGAATCCAGGTTTCATCTGGATTACAACAGATGAATATTAATGTCTATTCAGTGTGAAAAAACAATAGGGAGGAGGTACACAGAGAAGAGTGAACTGGTATCTAGTTTGCTACTATGAAGTTAAGTAAACTTATTATTTATAAAAGATTTACCAGCACAAATGGACAAAGACTGACTGCAACACACCAGATCAGCTTAACAAAATTAGAAAAAGCATCTGTAAATTTATATCGGATTTTAACAGAATAAGGAGAAATACATTTGAGGGCAGCAACCAGTTTTGAGTCCACAGGAACATCTTGATTGACAGACCTGCAATGCTTTAGGTGAAGAAGATGCAAGGTAAAATGGGACACATGAATTAATCAAATAATAGATTCCTAAATCCAGGATCCTGATCCCCCATAACCCAACATCAGTTTTTCCTGTGCACAATTTTCCAAATTAGAAATACTGCTATTCAATGTACACCATCAAAATATACATCAGTCCAAGTTCTCATCTACATGAATGTTCACCAGGAGTCACATCATAAACAACTTATAAATAAATCCTGCAGAAGATTAATTAAAGCATGGTTTAGTGAAAAGACACAGTACACAGTGGCAAATTCAAAAATATACTTCTAACTTTGGTAGTAATTCATCAAGAAACAGAAAACAAGTTGGTACCTTCATTTCAGGTTTCCTACCAAGACCCCAGGAGATGACAGAAGCTGGTTAAGTACGGTATAAATCAATTCAACAGATGGATTTGGAGAGAAGAGGAGAAGAGGAGAAGAGGAGGGGAAGAGGAGAAGAGGAGAAGAGGAGGAGAAAAGGAGAAGAGGAGAAGAGAGAAGAGGAGAAGAGAGAATTAAAAAACACCCCAGCCTATCATACTAACCATATGATGGACAGCAGTCTTGAAGCCTAATGTCTGGGGGAGAAAACTATTTGAGGGGTTGTGTTCAGCTTGGTTTTTTTGGTGGTGGTTTATTTTTTAAGTGGGAACTGAAAGAAAACCAATAAGATACTGTACAGCACTTTCCAAGTTTTTTTCCAGTAAGAGGTCAGGGCTCAGGAAAGCAAAACATGCTCAAAAATCATAAGTCAGTGAACATGGGCAGTCCAAGTCAACCACCAACTGAAGATGCTGAGTCTTGGTAGGCTCTGGGGTGAAGGGTGGCTCTGGGCATCCCCAGAATGCCTTAGAAGCAAAGGCCACTTTTGAAAAGATAGAAAGAGGGAGCCACAAACCCACACAAACAAGGTGAGAAATATGGGTATCTGCAAATACTTCAGGCATATAGAGAGGAGAAAATAGTTCAACACAATTCCAAGCAGTGATTGGCTAGAACATGGGCACAGAGACTACTACTACGTAACCATCAGCAATTATAAAATCATTAGTCCTCATCTTTCCCTGAGAATAACCTCAAAGTGGTTATTCAGGCTATTCAGTATCTTTCTTATGAGGAGAGACTGAGAGCGCTGGGGCTGTTCAGCCGGGAGAAGAGAAGCTGAGAGGGGATCTCATCAATTCTGATAAATATCTCCAGGGTGAGTGTCAAGACGATGAACCAGACTCTGTTAAGTGGTGCTCAACAACAGGATGAGGGGCAACAGGCACAGACTGAAGCACAGGAGGTTCAATCTCTAATATGAGGAGAAACTTCTTTCCTTTGAGGTGCCAGAACCCTGGAACAGGCTGCCCAGAGAGGTTGTGGAGTCTCCTTCTCTGGAGACACTCAAACCCACCTGGACACATTCCTGTGTGATCTGCTCAGGTGAACCTGCTTTAGCAGGTGGGTTGGACTGGATGATCTCCAGAGGTCCCTTCCAACCCCAACCATTCTGTGATTCTGTGATAGGTCAAAAAACCACAGTAGCCACACTTACATATATACTCATGTGAAACACTTTATGAAAACTGCATCAAAACAAGTACTCATCACCTTCCCCTCTTTATAGAAATAATCCAGTTCATGAAGAGGCAAGAAGGACCTGCTTGTGCCCACTACCAGTCTCTGCTGGCAAGTGTCCTTTTGACATTTCTGTTCTTTGCTCTAACTATTGTACTTCTATAATTACTCCAAATATATGCACACAAGGCTACTGAAGACTTCCAAATGATGGCCACCCTGTGAGATGAAATAAAACCAAGCAGCAAAAATACATGTGCTCCAACAATGAGAAAATGCAGAAGGATCCTTGGGATTGCATTAGGTCCTGCAGCCACCCATCGTGAATCACAGCCTGGAGTTAGCAATGGCTGTGAGCCAATTTTCCAAACAAATTAAATTGAATTTGCTGAAAAAACCTCCACTGAACCTGCACTGGGCCACTGTATGTGTTGGAGAAAAAGAACAAGCATGTTCAATTTTCTAACTCACCCACCTTTCACCAAGACCTGCCACTGATGCAGAACATGGCTTGAAAGGGAAATAAACTTCTATTAGTTCCATTTTTCAGGGAAGGTGAAGTGTTTCATGAGGTTCTGCCAAGTTGGAGCAGCTGAGATGAGAAAGTTGGAGGGTCCCAGTCCTCAGTTCAAACTTCTGCTCTTGTTGATGCCTTGATTATTTCCAGTGGTCCTTAACAGCACATCAATTCACTGTTGACAGAAGGAATTTCTGTATTTTTAGCATGATCTCCCTAAGTCAGAAGGAGAGGGGAGCACTTTGGCTAGCTTTATTTCAACTTTCCCTTTCCTCAAATAAAAGCTATCAAAAAAATAAAGTTTTTAAAGCACGGGATGCTCCTCAGTAGGTGCAATCTCACAGGCAGGCAAGAAATTGCTGAGGTTGCTTGTAATAAGGCAACAAGATGAAAATTAAGCAATGTGGATTGAAGAAGAACAAGCAATAGAGGCATTTTTGGCTGCAGACATTCACCAGAGGGATGCTGCGGGAAAATATAGCGACAAATTTGCCTAAATCCTAGGAAAACACGCTAACAAACTCCGTTATCAGCAAGGGAGGTTCTCCATGATGGAGCAGAGCGTGGGGGGCGAGACGCAGGATTAGCATAGCAGGAGAAAAGATTTCACCACATTTGAAGGCTCACAGGCAAGGATGACAAGAAAGCATACACAAAACTAGATGTGTAAATACATGCTGTCAGAGGAGCTTGTCTTCTCCAGGCCAGCTCCGCTCAGAAAGAATTGCTGAGGAGATGAAGATGCGTGAGGAGGGCTAAACTCATCACGATCCCATTTTTTTTTCACCCTAATGACAGATATATTTTGGGGTAAATCCACCATCATGCTGAGAACACCATAACGGTTAGGTTTGCTCTAACACAGCCAACCATCAGTTATGATCTAAAGAGCATAAAAAGCCCCATTTCAGCTCATTTCCCAGCTTTGGTATCGTTTGGCGCACACTTTGCGGCTCCTCCTTCCTGATGATGAGCTAGTGTAGCACATGATGGCACCAAAGGGAACCAAGTGCAAATATCAAGGAGAAAAAAAATCAGCTTTGCTTCAGCGTGTGACTCATGCAAGAAGAACGCCAAGCCCTGAACAAGCCAAACCGAAACAGCTGACTATCAAAACCTCCACGTAAGCACAATGTTGCCCTTAAAAATAAGGGCTGCAATTTTTGCCACCACAAAAATCTGTTTCTTTTTTTATACAATTAATCATGTATAAGAGCCTGATAGAGCACCAAGTACCCCCTGCTATGAGGACAGGCTAAGAGAGATGGGGTGTTTGGCCTGGAGGAGAGAAGGCTCCGGGGAGACCTTATTGCGGCCTTTCTGTACTTAAAAGGGGCCTGTAAGAAAGATGGGGACAGACTTTTTAGCAAGGCCTGTTGCAATAGGATAAGGCTGATAATTTTAAACCAAAAGAGAGGAGATTCAGGACAGACATGGAGAAGAAATTTTTGACACTGAGGGAGGTGAGAACCTGGTCCAGGTTGCCCAGAGAGGTGGTAGATGACCCATCCCTGGAGACATCCCAGGCCAGGCTGGACGGGGCTCTGGGCAACCTGAACTGCGTGAAGATGTCCCTGCTCATGGCAGGGGGTTGGAATAGATGAGCTTTGGAGATCCCTTCCCACCCAAACTATTCCATGATTTTATGATGCTATAATGAGATGCCATGTGAGGTACATATGGGGCTGACAAGGGACCTACTGGTGATTCACATCTTTCTGGGCTGGCAGATGAGTGGGAAATGGCTCCAAATTAAGGTACCTGAATCTCAGGGTGTGCAAAAGGCATTTGAGCACCCACAGCAACTGGTAGAGACTTTAGCCAGTACAGTTAGTGAAGCCTGGAGAGGAAGTCAAAATAAGCTAGAGGTGCCTACTGCTTAAGTTCCTCTTAGTATAGTATAATAGAAGAAACAAAGAGGTGATGTCTCTTCAGGCTAGGAAAATAATGATGGGGTGGTGGAACAGAACAAAAGATAACACTCCTGAGTTGCCTGGAAAAGGCAAACCACCCTGTGCTTTCCAGTGCAAGAACTAGGGAGTAATGAAGAAAATCACAGAGGAGATAGGAGATAGGAAAGGAGATACTCCCTCATGTAAAGACTAGGTAAGCAAGAATTCCATGTCATGGGCTGCTGTGTACACTAGAATCTTACACAAAGTTTAAAAATGCAACAGGACTATGAGAAGAATTAAAAAAAAAAAAAAGTAGAAAAAATAATCCATCATTTGATATTAAATGTACCACCTCTGACTCAAATAAGAAAGGAAAACACTGGGAAAAGCCTTGCTCTATTTGCCCTGTGATGCTCTTCATAAGGTAGCCATGACTAATCAGGACTGGATTTGGTCTGCCTTTCTATCCTGACCCAGTTTGTTTCTTCATATGACAAAACCAGAGGAAATCCTTCAGGTAAGCACAAAACCAGACAGTTAGAGCTGCTAGGATACTTGGAATTCGCCTCCTTTGGTCAACTGCTGTTTCTTGCTTCTTTCCATGACCATGGCGACTATGCCCTCCACTCAACCCAGGTATCTTCGTCTTATAAACTAGGTTAGAACCAGCCCTAAGAGCCATATTTCAAGATAACCATATTATCAAGAATCACCAGGTCTCTATTATCCAAGAGAAAAGAGAAATCCTTAGTAGAAAGGAGAGAGCAAAGAATCATAGAATGTCCTGAGTTGGAAGGGACCCACAAGGATCATCAAGTCCAACTCTGTCCCTGCACAGGACAACCCCACAGTTCACACCGTGTGTCTGAGGATGTTGTCCAGTCTCTTCTTGAACTCTGTCAGGCTTGGGGCTGTGACACCTCCCTGGGAAGCCTGTTCCAGTGTCCAGCACCCTCTGGGTGAAGAACCTTTTCCTCATGTCCAAACTGATCCTCCCCTTGCACATCTTCCTGCCATTCCCTCGGGTTCTGTCATTGGTCACTAAAGAGAAGAGTTCAGCCCTGTGCCTCCTCCTCCCCTTGTGAGGAAGCTGTAACTGCCATGAGCTCTTCCCTCAGTCTCCTCCAGGCTGAATAAACCAAGTGACTTTAGTTGCCCCTCATAAGGCTTCCTCTCCAAACCCTTTACCAACTTCGTAACCTCTTCTGGACACTCTCCAGTAGCTTTATATCTTTTTTATCCTGTGTCCCCAGCCCTTCACACAGTGCTCCAGGTGAGGCCGCCCCAGTGCAGAGGAGAGCGGGACAATCTGCTCCCTGCCCGGCTGGTGATGCTGTGCTGGATGCACCAGGACATGGGTCCCTCTTGGCTGCCAGGGACACTGTTGGCTCATGTTCAACTTGCCGCCAACCATCATCCCCAGATCCCTCTCCATGGAGCTGCTATGCAGCATCTCGTCCCTCAGTCTGTATGTACAGCCAGGGTTGCTGTGTCCCAGGTGCATCACCAGTGGCCAACCGGCCACCAAGGGCTGATGTCTGAGCATCCTTCTGTGTTTAGGCAGGCTCAAATCTAAATCCGTCTGTGCATTTCTGAAGGTAAACAGTCCTTTGAGACTAAAGTTGGGAACAGGCATGAAGAATTAACAGATGCTAAGTTCACACCTGATGAAAAGTGTGCAAAAGACGCATCTGTGCTATGCTTCATTTTACTGCTCTTAACAGAAATGTTGTAATTATGCTGTATAATTGCACACCAGTAAAGGATGCACGTGAATCAAGTTGGTTATAAGGCATAAAAATAGTTACGTCCCAAATAAGGTGGGGCAAGAGACAGACCCTGTTCTCCTAAATCTGCTCTCAGCCTGTGACGGTAGCACCCACGGCACTTTCACCACCTAGGCATTCTCATTACAACATCATTACACAGAACTGCAACACTGAGTAGAAATACACACTCCCACATGTTATTTCTTTTAATTCCCTACCCACATTTGTCTAAATTCCTTGGCACCATTTTTTATTGTTTAGTGGTGTGTTTTTTTAGGTGGCTCAATTCTACATAAAGGATAGGATCTACATTTGAGGAAAATCGTTTCCTCTCACTCTTTGTATGCATACGGTCAGTTATTAACTTGTGTTTCTCTGTCTCACAAACATTTTCAGTGTGAAGAAAGCAGCACTCTGAAAATGAAATAAATAAAACATAAAATGAAGGAGAGTCTGTAAAGGAGTTGGGACATGGACCAAAATAACTTGTATTTCAAATGTTCTATTGCACCGTTGCTTGTGTTACATTCAAAGCTTTGGGAAGCCATCCAAACCTATACAGACACAAAATAATCCATGGAAATTACAGCTGCAAGGTGCCAGTGCCAGAGAAAAATGTTTTGATCAGAAAATGAAACTGAAAACTTGAGGATGAGGTGAAAAGTGCTCAGTAGCTTACCAGGAAGAGAAAGGTCCAAAAAACTAATAGTGATCAGAGAAGGACTGATACCCTCAAAAAAGAAAAAAGTGACAAAGGGCTCGAAAGAAGACCTGTGCAAAAATGAATTAGACAAATGTGGGAGGAGTTTCCAACCCTTCCACAGGTTTTTGCCTTTGTTTCCCCTCTTAGTGAAGGATCTAGGACATCTCTAATGGGCTTGGCCACTTCCCTCCCCCTCTGAATCCACCTCAGGGAAGTCCAAACTCCTGAAAGAACAGGAAAGCACAAGGAAATAGAGACTGTATGGTTCTTATATGGATTCAATCCAGACAAAAATCCGTGGCTGAAGTGATCACAGCCGTAGGGAATGGTCACCCAACTCAGATCACCCCAAGGAGCACAAAGTCCACATCCCTTCCCACCTCTCCTGCAGAGCTGAATATCTTTGGAGAGCTCTTAGAAGAACCACGATGGCTGGTGAGTCCCAAAACACCTAAAGCTCTTCAGAAGACCCATCAGAGAAAGCCCAAGGACATCTCTTAGTTTCCAGAACCACTCACAAGTTCATGGCTCCTCTTGTCTCTTTATATTCTCGCTGGTAAATATCCTGATTAAATCACATTTAACTTGAAAAAACAAACAAACAAACAAACCAACAAAAACCCTTAAAAGACAAAATCAGCTGTGCAAACATGAAAACTCAGGCTTTAAATTTAAAAAGATAGAAAAGCTTATCTGTTGTACCTTTCAAATCAAAACCTAATCTCACTAAGTTATAAGGAAGGAAATGAAAACACTGCAACTGGAGCATAACTGGAATAGTTTAAGGTCAAATAAAAAAACAAACAATTCTGGCAATTAAGTTCACGGGAGCACAGGGAGTGTGCACAGAGTTGTATCTAATGGGTTTGTTCCAGGATGAGACCAGAAATATTTATTCAAATTGAACAGTGCCTCCCTCTTTGTGCTGCCTTAATCCAAGGATTAAATTTGTTATCCACAAAAGGTATGAGAATCTGGCCCCTAATGATTACATGCTCATAAAAATCAGAAGATATTGTTGCTATTTCAACTAAATATCATGAACAACTGCATCAATTAAATTTTGCAAGGCTCTATGCATATTGCAGATGATTCGGAATAAATTGTTTCACTGCAAAATAGAGTATGTGCAAGCTCCAGCAGAGACAGGTAGTTCCACTTGAAATTGCTCTAAGGAAATACGTGCCCCTACCAGGCCATTATTTTGCAGGGAACGCTTTGAAATCCATTTTCAAATACTCAATTCAAAAAGCTGAGATAGCCGCTCTCTGTAGATAAAATTAAGAGAAACTCTAAAAGGAACAAAAGGCTAAAAAAAGAAATCTGGTCCAGATGGATTCCCGGCTGAATTCTATAAAATATTTACAGATCATCTGTCACCAAAACTTACATTTCCTTTTGATGAGGTGGAAACCAAAGGCTCTCTACCTGTCTTTTTTTTTAAACCCTCAAAGAAGATGTAATAAAGTTATATAGGGAAAAAAAAAGAAAACCAAAACCCACAACAGACTTTAATCTCAGCTGCAATTACTGCAAGTGACTCCAATTAATCAATGTTGATTCTAAAATTCTGTGAAGAGATAAATTGTCCCTTTGCTTAATTTTGCCCAAAGTTGTTCTGTAAATTCCAAGTTCAAGAGTATGTTCATTCAAATAGACTTAGCTCAGATAAGCACAGGCTCATACAACCATCATTCACAAAATAAATTAACAGCCTAGACCCATGACAGTGCTGTCTCTAGATACCAAAAGATACTTCATCATGTGTCATAAGGGTAAAGTATCCACTTTTTCATTTGAAGATCAGTCAAAAAAGTTCTCAATTTAACACATCTAAAAATGTATGTTCCATTTGCCAATAACCAGACTGCTGGACCACAGTTCCCCAAGAAGGAGGGAGCAGTTTATATATAAATGACATGCAGATCAATTTGATGTTTCCTGTGGTCCTATAGATCAGGGGTGTCAAACTCATTTTCACTGGAGGCCACAACAGCCTTGCAGTTGACTTCAAAGGGCCGAATATAATTTTAGGGCTGTAAAAATGTAGGAGTGATTTCATGTGTACAGTCCTAAAATTACATTCAGCCCTTTGGAGGCAACTGTGAGGCTGCTGTGGCCCCCGGTGAAAATGAGCTTGACACCCCTGTTATAGATGAAAGAGTAGATGAACATAGAACCATAGAATAGAATTGTAAAATAGTTTGGGTTGGAAGGGACCTTCCAAGCTCATCCAGTCCCACCCCTGCCATGAGCAGGGACATCTTCACCAGCTCAGGTTGCTCAGAGCCCCGTCCAGCCTGGCCTGGGATGTCTCCAGGGACGGTTCATCCATCACCTCTCTGGGCAACCTCGGTGAGGGTTTTACCACCCTCAGTGTAAAAAATTTCTTCTTCGTGTCTAACCTGAATCTTCCTTTCTTTAGCTTAAAACCATTACCCTTGTCCTATCATAACAGGCCCTACTAAAAGGTCTGTCCCCACCTTTCTCACAGGCCCCTTTTAAGTATGGAAAGGCTGCAATAAGGTTTCCCCGGATCCTTCTCTTCTCCAGGCTGAACACCCCAACTCTCTCAGCCTGTCCTCCCAGCAGAGCTGTTCCATCCCTCTGATCATTTTGGTGGTCTCCTCTGGCCACTCTCCAACAGGTCCATGTCTGTCCTGCACTGAGGGCTCCAGGGTTGGATGTAATAACATGGAACATCCCTTTAAAACTGAAAATAATCCCATGGTTCCTGGCAGGACTTTTGGAGAAGGATGTGACAGAGCATCAGCAACTACATCAGTAATTCAACCCTTTTGTTTCAGTGCTCGCATCCAGGCAACGCTTGGTAACATGGTGAAGGCAGTGGGCTGAACCCAGGGGATGAAGATCAAGTTCATGGCTCTTGGAGTTCTTGCTCAAAGCTGTGCATCTTTGTTCTTCACCCAACCCTAGTATGGAGCTAAAGATCCTAAAACACAAATTCCTTCAATAACAATGCATGCATTAAACCTGAATATTGATCTCTGTTGGATCTTCTCAGCTCTATGCAGCACAAGTGACTAGCTCCTCTTATATTTTTTCAGATTAAAAGGGGAAAAAACCCAAACAAACAAACAAAAAAAACCCACACTCTGGTCTGTTTCCAAACCCATTTCACGTATTACCACAAGAGATAAGAATTTATAACATATTAGATGTTAGGGGTGTATCCCAATTTTTGTTAAGCTGACCTTTGATTCATTGTTCAATGCAGCTCTATGCTTTTTAGAATCAAAAGAAAAGACTACATAATGAATTGGTTTCCACTGGATGTTGACTTGATAAGCACTACAATTAATTCAAATTAGCATGTTGCCCTTCCTTTCCCTTCACACTTTCAGAAATGTCTCTCTAAACCAATCTATGATTACCAGTCATACATAAAAGCTTCAGAAAAATACTCCTCCACAAGCATATGGCAGTGCAAATTTGTCCAGCGTTGCAGGCTTTTCATGGTATTTATCTTGAAAAGGTATTACACAGCTATATACATGTTGGTTACACTCAGAAAGGCACAGAGCTATTCCTTATCCCATTTGGGTGTGTACCGTCTTCTTAGGAGAGCATCTTGCTCCCCAGAGATGCTCCAGGCAGATGAGAACTGGAATCAACCATCCAGGATCTCGGCTCTAACATCCATCCTTAAAGACAAGGCTGTGCTTTCTAGGATCTGTACTAGACCTCAGTTGCATGCCATGGCAACCAAATTCAAGTGCACTTCTTCAAAACTATCACTTATTTAGGAAGAAAAAAGGGAAAAAGCACCAAGCTTAGCTAAGCCCCTTATAAATAACTCCCATATGCAATGGTCAATGTTAACAACATGGCAATAGTTAGCACGTTCTCAGAACAAACACACTGTTGATGATATTGATGGAGTTTTTGTGGTTGAGGGACCTGGGGGGTTCACCCTGGAGAACAGAAGCTGAAGGGAGACCTTCTGATCTCTGAACTGCCTGAAAGGAGCTTGGAGCATGGAGGGGATTGGTCTCTTCTCCCAGGGAACAAGTGATAGGACGAGAGGAAATTGCCTCAAGTTGCACCAGGGGAGGTTTAGGTTGGATATTAGGAAAGTTTATTCCTGGAAAGGGCTGTCAGGCATTGGAACAGGCTGCTCAGGGCAGTGGTGGAGTCACCATCCCTGAAGGTGTTTGAAAGATGCGTAGATGAGGTTCTCAGGGACATGGGTTAGTGACAGGGTTGACTTAATGGTTGGACTCAATGATCTTGAAGGTTTCTTCCACCACAATGATTCTATGTTCTCCTGTCTAAGAGTAGGAAGAACACAGTGCACAGCATGTTAGCTGTCAAAACATAAAAGCAGACACTGTTACAGTTTAACCTTAACCATTAAGGTATCCCTCCTACATCAGGATATTGTCTCAGAGCACAACGAACTGATTCAGCCTCCCTCATTTAACAGTGTGACACCTGACGCTCAGGCACAGTGAGATGGAATAGGTCTTAAAATAACAACCTCAAACGATGTAATTTCATTAAGGCAGGCTGACCCTTGCTGCTTCTGCTCGTGTTCCTCCATAGTATCATCTTCAGTGATATAATTCACTCTCTCGCAAACCTTTTTCTTTCTGTCTTCCTAGTTGCATATGTATTTATAAATATAGAAGACTAAAGAGAACACAGATAAACCCTCAAGGTGTTTCCCTCTATGCTGGTCCAAACAAGAACATAAGAAGAACAAAAATATTCTAAGTGTTACAACCAGCAGTTTGCAAGAGTGTGCATAGCCTTCCTTTAGTGGTGATGTATACACAGAAAACTCTTCTAGCTCAGCTGACAGTTCTGAGAATTCAAGGTCCAAAAGTAATTAAAACAAAACCTACAAAACTACCAAATCCAAATCTAGCTTTTCAATTTGCAGGGTTAAAAATCTTCCCTGTACAGATATCTTGCACAGTCCTGAGGTCCAGATGGACCACAGACTCTCAGAGATGTTGCTTTTTCTTCCTCCCTGAATCTACTCACTATTTTAAGAAGCCTCGTATTCTATCTCAATGCTGTTGAAGCATCCAGATGATGCTCTGAAGGGGCATTAGTTAAAAAAAATAATACTCACGTAGGTTCTCTGTCACTGAAGCCAACACAGACAAATTAAACTTGAAAGACTCTCAGGATCTGAAAGATCAAGATTGGCTTTATGTTGTAAAACCTGAATGGTCAGAAAGCTGCATTTTCCGAAAGGAGAAGACCTGCTTAGCTTTCAGGCATTTCATTCTCTAGTTGTTCTCCAGCAGTTCTGCACAAGTTTCTCCTGCAGTGGAAAACATTCTGGTTTTGCACATAGGTGAACCTATGTATTTAAAATTACAACATGCAAACTTGTTTTCTTTTCATTATTATAACCTAAATAACTTTTAAAATAACCTGAAAATTAGACACCTTTCAGCATATCTTTAAAACATTTGGATTTCTCACATGAGTCTGAATACATTATTCAAACCACAGTATGGATTTGTTCATCTCTAAGACAAGCCTATAATGAACAAACTGGACAGAGGCACAAGAATCCCAAACACAGTTCATTCCCAAAATCCTCTGGAGAGGGTGAACACCACCCTGTGATTTCAAGATGTGGTCTCCAGAGAGCTTCTTTCTCTCTTAATTCTGCCAGAACTCTCTCACACTATTTTTTACCCGTGGGGCAAACCAGAAAACACATCCAATAACCTTTGCGGAAATCTGTCAAACTTTTTAACTTCTTGGACTAAAATTCTAAAGCATTTGAGTAATTTTTTGACACATGACATGACAAAGTCAACCAAGAACTTTTCAGCCAACGTCGTAGATGGGGATGCAACTTCATTACAGTTCAGTACAACTATCAGAAAGGAAAGATTTTATTAAAAGGGTTGATTCAGGAGGTTAGTGTCAACCTTTCAGACAGGACTGAGTTATTTCACCCATCAGCTCCTCAAAGGAATAATCAGATGGTCACAATTTTGGATCATGGTCTAGAGTGAAGGTCAACTCTCCCATTAGGGAAGCCTTGATAGACCCACATGGATGGACACCATCAAAATGTGGAGAGGACTTTGCAGACTCAGGACATGACTTTTTCAAGCTTTATCGTCTTCAAGAGGGACCCAAAAAGCTAAAGCATTTAAAGTCATGTGTATTTCCACACTAGTAACAAACCAATCAACATGCAGAACAAGAAGACACACCAAAGAAGACCAACACTTGCCTATGAAGTGCAAGGAAAAATGTTCCCTGAAGGTACTTCAGTCTGACTGGCATATGCTTGAAGTCTCCTGCTGCCAGGACTAAAACATCCTTAGAATTATTTAATATTACAGCTGACAATTTTTCTACCTCAGAAAGCATTCTGCACTGCTCAAGGGAATTTTACGTTAGACCTCATCTTGATATAAAGGAGTTGATCAAAGAAATGAAAATTAGTGGCTGCTTAGGTAATCGTGACTCGTTCATTTAAAAAAAAAAAAGCAGCATTAAAAAATCCAACCTACATCAGTAATATAAACCCTCGCTGGTTTAAAAAGGTCTGTTTTATAAAGTGGAAAAAGAGAAGGGAAAACTGGATGTGAGTGAGCTGATAAAAATACCGACAACGTGTAGGAATTTCATGGCTACATCTTCCTGGATGTCCACAACTCTCATTTAGGGAAGAACAGTCCAAAACACTTCAAAACTCAATGCTCAGATATGAACTAGGGGAAAAAAAAAGAAGGAAAACCAAACAAACAGCTACAAAAAAAACCCCAGAACCTCACAAAATACCACACACACCCCAACAACAAAAAACAATTGAGCTGGTGCAGGGCAGGACTGGAAAAGACTGAACTCATAAATAATTCCCCAAAATCAAGAATGTTTGTAACTTTTTTCTACCTTTGGAAAATCTCTGGAAAGCTTTCAAATATAAAATTTGACTGAAAGCCGGTGGAAAGTATTGTCCACCCTATCAGTTGCTCAGAAAAGTTCAAAAATAGCAGCTCAGATGTGATTAAATACAGCAAGCATTGGTAACGTAAGCACTAATGCTGTGAAAGAGCAGGGCAAGCAGTGATTTGGCTCATTAGTGCTGATTTTTGACACCATTTGGAAGAAATCAAGGAAATTCCAGAAGAAAAGCTGACGGTGAATCAAAGTTAAAGGGTAAAACAGATAATAGAGTGTTCAGTAATGGTCTGCCAGCCCAATAACAACAAATCCAGGAAAATAAATGAAATGGGGGGGGGGAGGGGGGGGGCGGGAAGAAAAGGAAAAAAGGAAAAGAAAGAGGGGAGGGGAGGGGAGGGGAGGGGAGGGGAGGGGAGGGGAGGGGAGGGGAGGGGAGGGGAGGGGAGGGGAGGGGAGGGGAGGGGAGGGGAGGGGAGGGGAGGGGAGGGGAGGGGAGGGGAGGGGAGGGAGAGAAAACCAGCTCATGTTGGACTAAATTATTGAAGGAGAATATTACAATTTCCTGATGCAGTGGACAATTTAATTCTCAGTTTCTCTCCAGCAGGAGATGGCCCAATGCATTGGTTGTACAACTTCTGGTAATCTAATGCTCAGCCACGATAAATGGTTGTTAAATATTCAAATCAGTATGGATCTATGGAAACTATGGCTTATTGAACTCAGTGACTTGTTTTTCTCAATGACATCACAAGTTACACTGATAAAGGTGACAACATCAAAGCCTACAAGGCAGAGCACTATCTTGAGTGACCAAATAAAACCAACATATACCAGAATAAAACCTCATTGACCACAAGATATGAGGCTATAATTGCATGCATGTAATTACCAGAGACGGGACATGGTTCCAGAACAGGAAGGTCAGGCTGGACAGGGCTCTGAGCAACCAGACCTAGTTGAAGATGATCCTGCTCATGGCAGGGGTTGGACTAGATGAGCTTTGAAGGTCCCTTCCAACCCAAACTATTCTATGATTCTATGAGAAGTCCAGCGGGGAAGGATTCTTACTGGCCCTGAGTCACTTCTACTAATGACTTTGTAGAAACAGTCATGTAAGGATCAGTGGAATTGGTTAAAAATGTTGTGCCAACAGTTGCTGGCATGGAAAGGACACTTCAGCACTTCTCAGTGCTTCACCCAGTCATGGCCACATTTGGTCCAACTCTACTGCCAAGCATCAAAAAAGAATCTAGAGAACTATTCAAATATTGGAAATCCAGAGTTTTTTTCATGACTGTGATACATTTAGCTTAACCAAAAGGTGGATTTTGATCAATCCCATCTCAATCACAGAATAATTTTGGTTATGAAGGACTTTCAAGATCATTGAGTCCAACCATAACCTAAATCTAGCACTAAACCATGTCCCTAGAAGTCTCATATACATGTCTTCCAAACACCTCCGGGGATGGTGACTCCACCACTGCCTCAGGCAGCCTGTTCCAGTGCTTGACGATCATTTCCATAAAGAAATTTTTCCTAATATCCAATCTGAACCTTCCCTGGTGCAACTTGAGGCCACTCCCTCTCATTCTATCACTTGCTACTTTCGAGAAGAGACCAACCCTCTCCATGCTCCAAGCCCCTTTCAGGCAGTTCAGAGATCAGAAGGTCTCCCCTCAGCTCCTGTTCTCCAGGCTGAGCCCCCTAGGTCCCTCAGCTGCTACTCATAAGACTTCTTCTCCAGACTCCTCACCAGCTTCATTGCCATGATATAACCATGCTGTGTTGATATACCCTTCATCATCGTATGGGAAAAAAAATAAAAATCTTTAGCTGTCTCTTTGATTAGCCAAACAAGCCAACTTAGCATAGGTTGAACTTTGTGACAAAACAGAAACCAGGTGATAATTTCCATCAAGAGGGATCATTCCTATTGGAAAAATCTACTGTGGAGATTTAAAACAAAAAAAAAAATCAGTGAGGGATAGTCTAAGTATAGCTTTCTCTCCCCCACTTAAATGATATGCTGTAGTTCAGTGGGAAAATAACTTAACAAAAAAAGACAAAGTATTTGCTATATAAACGATCAGACTAGATAATGAGAGTGGTTCCTTCTGGCTTTATCATCTGCTTCTCAGCTGACACTGAAATCACTGGAGCTGCACTCAGTGGCAAAGCTCAGTGCATACATGAATGCAAGGACCGTAACTGCCTTGGTGGATTTTCTGGGTGAGATAGAAGAGATGTGGGGTGGTATCACGCAGTGTCACCCAGCCTTTCCATGGCTGTGAAGTCTGTAGCATCATAGAATCACAGAATGGTTTGGATTGGCAGGGACCTTCGAAGGTCATCCAGTCCCACCCCTGCCATGAGTAGGGACCTCTTCACCCAGATCAGGTTGCTCAGAGCCCCGTCCAGCCTGGCCTGGGATGTCTCCAGGAATGGGGCATCCACCACCGCTCTGGGCAACCTGGGACAGTGTTTTACCACCCTCATTATAAAAAATTCCTTCCTCATGTTTAGCCTGAATCTCTCCTCTTTTAGTTTAAAACCATCTTCACTAGCATCTAGGTACTATTTCAACAACATCGTCTCCAGGGCGATGACTCTGCTGCTGATGTTCCTGATCAGAGCTGAGCTAGCTTGATTATTCTTTGGTAGCCCAACATTATTTTGAAAGAAACAAATGGATTTGGGACACAAATCAGTTTTCTTTTTGGATCAAGTTACTCCAGGATTTCCATAACTCTCTTTGCAGAGCAGCAGGCTGATTGCAAATGTGACAAACAGCTTCTCCCATCTCTGTCCAGCCTATTCATTTCACTTCTCTGCCTTTGCTTCCCCTCCTCAAGCCTTGCCTTCGTTACTGATTCTAAATTAACTGCTTAATTCAGGTGTCCCCTTTGAGGCACCTTGCGGGCACAAAGCACAGTAGCCCTGAGCTTGCATTGACAGATCTTCATTTGATGCACAGAAACCACACATGAACACACCTTACGTATTTTAGCAAGTAATAACAATAGAAACAATTAAAAAAATATCCCTGAAGCAACCAGTTCTCAGGAAGCCCAGTGACTCTCATCTTTTGATAAATCATCCCCTGTCAATTCCAGAATCTTGAAACTTGCCCAATTTTCAACTAATTTATGAGTGTCTATGAAAAAGAAAGCAAAGGCCTTTGAGATGATGCTGCTTCTTCCCTCACTCTTCCTCCCACCTTTTTTTTTTAATAACACGGTCTTCAAACTCCATCTTGGGATGCTCTTTAAATTCAGTGTCAGAGTTCAGTTATTGAAGTCAGGAAGGGTAGGAGTGTTGGGTTCTGTGAGAGTCGGTCCGAAGATGAAGCAGTATTTGCTTGAATATCACCATCAAGAACTTAGAGAACTGAAGCTGAGACCGAAAGAACAGATGGACAATGACTTGGAGAAAGGCCCGAGGAGAAGCATTGTATTGAACTGTTTCTCTGATACGGGGTGGCTCCTGCTAATAATGGCTGTTGTGTGGACTTTGCTTGCTTCTCCAACCAAACCAGCCCCCGCCTCCTGAAAGCTTGTTATGAGGGCCTCTTCAACCCAGAAATGATAGCCACCCTCCAGAAGAATGTGTTCTCACCTGCTGCTTCAGTTACACGTGTCCCTCACCTGTTCCCTCAAACAATGACCAAAGAAGAGGACCATGCCCAGAAGCTCACCAAGGGTCCTGAGGTCACCCAATGGACCAGAGAAAGACCCCTGAATGCTGGACACATAAGCGTTGGCAAAAGAAAGTGTGAATCTTTCGAGCCTGCGCAGTATGAGCCTGGGTTGCGAAATCAAGGCGGAGACTGGCCTAAAACAATGGGAGCAAGGGGGGGTGAAGAAGCATAAAAGGTGACTCCAGAATGGACATCGTCGAACATCTTCCCACCAGAGGATCCCGAACCATGACGGAGGACCGGCAGGACTCCACGGGACTGGAGACCAGAGGGAGCATCTGGAACTGGACTGGTGATAAACGCAATCTCATTTCTCATCTTTTCCTTTACTTTTCCCTGTTTCTTTCCCCTTTCTCTTTCTTACTCTCTCTCTCTCTATCATGTGCCTCTTTACGGGCAAATGAATAAAGTAACACTGCTTGATTGAATCATAACCCCTTGGCATTTTGGTCACCTTAATTTTGCGCTGTGAGATCAAGGTAAAAGAACCATCACGAGTCCATCGCCGAACGGACCGTGACAGCTCCTGAGCCTGTCCCAGTGTGGAAAGACTGCCAAATAAAACTTTTTTCAAAATAAATTAATTTGAAGGCAACAGTCAGCACTTTTATTCTGCAAAACCATTGTTTCCCCTGGGTACAGATGGGATAGAGCTGCTCTGTATCAAAGATATATCTATTCCTTCCACCAGTGCAAAGTAGGAAACAGAGGATGGACACTGAAAAGCTCCATAAATCTCCATATAACAAGAAAGGATAAGAAATTATTTCAGCCCAGGTGACCGTGACCACTTTTGGAACCTGCTTCCTTAGCATGAAAAAAACAGAGCTCTTAAAAGAAAGAAACATCATTTTGCTCCAGATCCTCCCCAAAACCCCAAATCACATGTATACACAGTCTCCTAGCACAGCATTCCTGCTTCATTTCCATCCAGAACGTTGGTCTTTGGTCCTCGCAGCAGCAGCAAAGGCAAATTAAGCAAAAAACTGATGTTCAGCAGAAAATTATGAGCTTATGTCACATGAATCCAGGAAATAAAAAGTCTCCTTTGCCACTAAGCTTGTCAGGGTTTCCAAGCCATGATCTCTAGATCAGTAATGTGTCTTCTGGAGGCTTGTCTTGAACCGGTGGCTGGAGTTAACAGCAGTGTCTACCAACATGCTGGCTTTTCTATCCAAAATCAATAAAAAAGGAAACATCCTCTTCCCCAAGAGTGATTTACATTCTACCCTTGCTTCTGTCTTTGTCGAAATGTTTAAATTATACAAATAAATCTTCTTCATTAAATATTAAAAGAGGAGTTTTTTTGTTTCTCGGGGTTTTTCTGATAATTGTTTTTTGTTTTGTTTTGTTTTTTTTTTTAATTTAGAAACGGAATACAAAGAAACAACCATGTTTAACTTTGCATTAGTGCTGCTCTAACTAAATTATTGTATTACAAACATACATCTTTCTTGTCTTTGCACAAAATTTGTTTGATAATGGGAGTTTACAATACTCTTGGTACCTCACCTAGTAGAGTGTTTCTTCCAGTAAAGCACAACTACAAACAAAATTCTCTTACAGAAAAAAACGTAAGACCCTTATCTAGTGTAATAAATACAGCATTAGAAGGGGAAAACTTAGAAAATTTGGGAAGACTGATCCTATTTTAGGTCGTGGCTTAAAACTACTGCTGGTGTTCTTCATTACAGCAGCTCTGGGACCTAGAAAACAAATGTTGTTACATACAGTTTGAATTTACAGCAGAGGTAAAATGGAAAGAAAGTACAGGCTTGTCATTCTTTCTCTATCTCTCTGTGTAAAGGTGCATAAGGATCTCAACATCTGTATCTGAAAGGATCAGAGAAACACTGTCCTCAGACAAAACTCCCTAAAATGCAGCTGTATCAAAAAAGAGGCAAAATGTGATTCATGAAAGATGTATCACCAGATGGACCCAAATGTGTCTCAAAGTCAAGAGGAACCACAGTGCAGAGGCAGGACAGGGGAGAAGATGGCTCTCTGTGATGGATCAGACATCAGGAGAGCAGGACGGTCCCCGCTTGGAAAACACTGTGCAGAACCACAACTGGGTTATAAAATCATAGAGTGGTTTGGGTTGGAAGGGACCTTCAAAGCTCATCCAGTGCCACCCCTGCCATGAGCAGGGACATCTTCACCAGCTCAGGTTGCTCAGAGCCCCGTCCAGCCTGGCCTGGGATGTCTCCAGGGATGGTTCATCCACCACTTCTCTGGGTAACCGGGGCCAGGCTCTCACCACCCTCAGTGTAAAAAATTTCTTCCTCATGTCTGGCCTGAATCTCCCTCTTTTAGTTTAAAACCATCACCCCTTGTCCTATCGTAACAGGCCCTGCTAAAATGTCTGTCCCCATCTTTCTCACAGGCCCCTTTTAAAAATGGAAAGGCTGCAATAAGGTCTGCCCAGAGCCTTCTCTTCTCCAGGCTGAACAACTCAAAGTGGTTCCCATCAGCAGGACTCTCCCACTGCCAAACCCATCTCCAGCTCTGCTCCTATCACAGCAAGTGCCTTCACTGCCATCTTTACCAAACTTCCCATTTTTAAACCAACTCCTTTCCACATGTTTCTGATTGTCTTTCACCAACAAAGGTTCATGCTCTACCTAAGGAGATCTTCCCACCCTGCCCTCATACCTCAAGGGCACTCTCATTTTTATTTCATGTTCGTGCCTGAGACCCCTAAATGATCCACAAACCAGGAACCAAATCCAAATAAGAAGTCTCAGTCCACCATCCAAACCAATCGACAAACCCTGATCTCCTACTCATTTTCCTAGAAAGATATAGAGATAGACAGCAGAAGAACAAGAAAAACAAACAAACAAACAAACAAATACTGACACAGGACACATGGCCAGATGGAGAAGAATATGCCACTGGAAAGGTCTATGCTCTTGGACACCAGCCTGGGAGCCCGCTAGGTCTTTTCCATCTGTCAAAACCCACCATGCCCAAGTTGAGGGCTGCTGCTCTGGTTTTCAGCACAAGAGCTTTGAGCTCACTGCTCTGAGGAGTGTCATAGGACACTTGGAGCCTGAAAGATGGTATATAAAACCATCATCTCATTTTATTCATTTTACAGCTGACCCAATGCTCCAGAGGAGATTTCATCAGGCTGGGCAGCACATGAGCAACAGCTCAAGGGACACCCAGGGAAGGGAGTCCCCAAAAAGAGGAAAAGACAAAGTTCAGCCTTGCAGATCCAAACAAGCACGTGAAGGTAAGTCAAGGCTCTGGATTCCAGACCAAGCTTCATCCAGCCAGGTAGGAACAACGTAGGAAACATGGTCCATCAGAGGATGCTTCAAAGTCAAACAGAACAACTAATACTGTGGTTCTTGCTGCTGCTCTTTTTATGTCACAACAACCCCAGGCAGCGCTACAGGCACAGGGAAGAGTGGCTGGAAAGTGCCTGGGGGAAAAGGACCTGGGGGTGTTGGTGACAGCAGCTGAACATGAGCCAGTGTGTGCCCAGGTGGTCAAAAAGGCCACCAGCATCCTGGCTTGTGTCAGGAATAGTGTGGCCAGCAGGACTAGGGAAGTGATTGTGCCACTGTACTGGGCACTGGTGAGGCCCCACCTTGAAAACTGTGTTCAGTTTTGGGCCCCTCATCATAAAAAGGACATTGAGGTACTAGAGAGAGTGCAGAGGAGGTGATAACGCTGGTGAAGGGGCTGGAGCACAAGTGTGATGGGAGCGGCTGAGGGACCTGGGGGGTTCAGCTGGAGAACAGGAGCTGAGGGGAGACCTTCTGATCTCTGAATTGCCTGAAAGGAGCTTGCAGCATGGAGGGCATTGGTCTCTTCTCTCAAGTAGCAAGTGATAGGATGAGAGGAAAAGGCTTCAAGTTGTGCCTGGGGAGGTTTAGATTGGATGTTAGGAAAAAATTCTTCCTGGAAAGGTTTGTCAAGCATTGGAACAGGCTGCCCAGGGCAGTGGTGGAGTCACCATCAATGGAGGTGTTTAAAAGGCATTTAGACGAGATTCTTAGGGACATGGTTTAGTGCCAGAGTTATTGTTGGACTCGGTGATCCTAAGTGTCTCTTCCAACTGAAACGATTCTGTGATTCTATGATTCTTCCACTTGCTCCCCATTCTCTTTTAAGACAGTATTTCCCACTTGCAATGCCCCTTTTTGCAATCTATCCCTTCCTCTCTTGAAACATCAAGATATTCAACAGTCCTTAAAACATTCCTCCACTATCTGAAATAAACACTTTCACACAGAAGCTGTTTTTTTTCCTCCTATGTTTATACAGCATCTGGGATTCCCACGTTGTCTTTTTCAAAAAATGGAGCTACAAAGAATTTCACACACACACACAAAAATACTGAAAGACCATAGTAGCACAAAAAGACAGAGATATCATAAAACAAAATAAAATCCACAAATCTGCATTCACTCCAGCTTTGATTTCAGCTATTAATGTGCAAATGATGGCTACTCAGCACATGTTCTACTGCAAATTGCAGATTCATCCACTTTAAAAACAAGTTCATAAGAAAAATTTGTGAAAAATTATGTTTACCTCTAAGTGATGATACAGGCCATAATACAAATGCACATAAAATCACCACTTTTGATTCTTAAAACATGGATATTTAATGGGTTATTTCAGTGCTGTTCTAGCTACAAGCAGCACAACTTTCCTTGGTTCAATGAAATGAGTCCAGGTAGTTTCACTCAAGGATTTTACAAATGTAAATGTAAAATAGAGAGTTCAGTTTGCTCTCTTCTACAACATTAAAAGGTTTTCCAACTCCCATTTATTGCCCTTTAACTAATCTGGGTGAACACAACATTATCTTCCAAATAAAAAGTCCAGCCCCATGCAAGAATATAAAAAATTACTGAATCCATTCACTACTTCTGCAGTTTGTCCTACCAGTTGTAATGTCCATCACTGGATGTGCACACACCTTCTCTCTCCTGTCACTTTCTTTCCTGAACTCATATTTCTGAATAATTTTATACTAGAATATGCATCTAGCATGAGGAGGTGCATAATTAACCTTGTGTGGGTTGTAACACATGTTCTCTATTAAATGTGGCAGCCTATGGTCTGCAGAAACCAGTGAAAACTATTGTTGACTACAAGAAGGTAAGGGTTTGGGTTTTGTCTTCTGTTTGGTTTAGTTTGGGATTTTCTTAGTTGTTTTGGGGTTTTTGTTGTTGTTTTGGTTTGTGTTTGTTTGGTTTTGCTTATTTACTTATTTACTTCTTCTTACAGACTACAAACTTGTATAACCTGCTTTGATTTCTCTGTCCCCACCAACCTCCAGATCGGAAAGAGCACCAGGGGAAGGCTGAAAGACCCAACCCAAAGCAATCAAAATCTTGCAATTTTCAGCTCAAACTCCACTGCAAGTTCTGAATTCTCTGACACATGGTACCTTCCACTGACCTTTTATCAGCTCAGTCTTGGCTAATTAAGTTTGTCCCGGTCGTTTTAACATCCCCATCAGGGGATGCGTCCAGTTCTACCAAATTCCTTTCAAAAGCAGAATTCCCTAATTCCTCTCCTTCATGACATTTAACTCCCATGCACCCCAACAGGGTGACTGATAAATCTTTAAATTTTGAGCAGTAATTCATTTTTATCAGCAGTGAAGACAACTGAAGGTAAGGGATTGGAGGAGAAAGGCATAAAAAAAAAGTAACAAAGCTGCTGATGGGGCAGTGAGGATGAGGCTCCAGATGTTCACATACTGTTGCTGGCCAGAGAGCTACCCCATGTAAGATCATGTTTTCCAGCTTGCAAAAAGAGAGCAAAACAAGTGAAAAACAACCCAGCGAGTGGTGAAGCATCCCTGTTATCTTCACCGTTAGCTCCCTGCTGGGCCAATATGCTGAAGGGCAAGAAAGTGCAAGCCTGGGGGCAAAAATGTGATGGTAGAATCACAGAATCATAGAATAGTTTGGGTTGGAAGGGACCTTCAAAGGTCATCTAGTCCAACACTCCTGCAATGAGCAGGATTGACATGTGGCTCCATCCTATATCCCACAGACCAAAATCACAGAATCACAGAATCACAGAATGTCAGGAATTGCAAGGGACCTTGAAAGATCATCCAGTCCAATCCCCCCACCGGAGCAGGAACACCCAGATGAGGTTACACAGGAAGGCGTCCAGGCAGGTCTTGAATGTCTCCAGAGTAGGAGACTCCACAATCCCCCTGGGCAGCCTGGTCCAGTGTTCTGATACCCTCACTGAGAAGATGTTTCTTCTCAAATTCAAGTGGAACCTCTTGTGTTCCAGCTTGAACCTGTTACCGCTTATCCTACCATTGGTTGTCACTGAGCCTGGCTCCATCCTCACAACTCTCATCATTTATATGTTTGTAAACATTAATGAGTTTACCCCTCAGTCTCCTCCAAGCTCCAGAGCCCCAGCTCCGTCAGCCTTTCCTCACACGGGAGATGCTCCACTCCCTTCAGCATCTTCGTTGTCCTGCGCTGGACTCTCTCCAGCAGTTCCCTGTCCTTCTGGAACTGCGTGGCCCAGAACTGGACACAATATTCCAGGTGTGGTCTCACCAGGGCAGAGTAGAGGGGCAGGAGACCCTCTCTGACCTACTGACCACCCCCCTTCTAATCCACCCCAGGTACCATTGGCCTTCCTGGCCACAAGGGCCCAGTGCTAGCTCATGGTCATCCTGCTGTCACCCAGGACCCCCAGGTCTCTTTCCCCTATGCTGCTCTCTAATAGGTCATTCCCCAACTTATACTGGAACCCGGGGTTGTTCCTGCCCAGATACAAGACTCTACACTTGCCCTTGTTATATTTTAGTCAATTTTTCCCAGCCCAGCCCTCTAGCCTGTCCAGGTCTCTAGATGGCAACACAGCCTCTGGCATGTCAGCCACTCCTCCCAGCTTGGTGTCATCAGCAAACTTGCTGATAGTACACTCTATTCCCTCGTCCAAATCATTGATGAATATATTGAATAATACCAGCCCCAGTACTGACCCTTGAGGCACTCCACTTGATACAGGCCTCCAGCTGGACTCTGCCCCATTGACCACTACTCTCTGGCTCTACATGCACATCCCTCTCCATCTATATTTGGCTTCCCGTGGGAGAAAAGAAGAAAGGAAGAGAAAAGGGAAGGAGAAAATAAAAGCAGGATGAAATTTCCCTGAGGATATTTGTTTCCTCTCTCCTTTTGCCCTACAGCCATTGTCCAGATCCCTACCATGTGCAGCCCCATCTATGCCCACCCCAGAGCCACTAATCAGTTTAAAGAGAAGAGGGGCATTTAATGAAAACCTGCATGATGAAGATGCCACCAATCAACACCCTGTGTGCAACGGCTTTTCATGCAAAACTAAATTCACTTGCAGGATTCCAAATAATTAAGCAAATGCATAAAAATTAGTAGTTTTACCGTCCTTTAATGTTCATAGAAACCCAAGAGACCATCGTGGAAGCTAAGCACTCAGCTAAACTGAGTGTTTTAAATCTGTACAAAGACACTGACTCAAATCACAGAGCTCCAGATGAGCAGTATCCAACTCATCAGAGTCACGGTTTGCCGCTATATTTAATGCATGCTGAGCAGCTGCACTCCCGCATTGCTGCTCACTAAAGGTGCTCGGAGATGCCGATAATTTCCCAAGCAGCAAAATAAACCCAAAGATCACACACAAAATACATCCTTGAGAAAGCAAAGATGAGGATGGGTGAAAATGAAATTAGGAAAAAAAAAGAAAGAAAGAAATAACCTTCCGACCTCCACAGGTTGTCAGTGCACCATTCCTCTTTCCTCTCTGCCCCTGTAACAATCACAAGTTTTAGCCATATTATTAATTAATTATTATTAATTTTAGCAAATTAATGCTTTATAAAATATCAGCATTTCTATATATCGCTACAGAGTTACTCAGAAAAAAAAGCTGTATTTTGGTGGGAAGAGGCAGTAGTGGGTATAGAGTGTAATCAGAAAACCCCAAATCTCCCTATTTCTTTTCCGTAAGAACCTCTCAAGAACTTCAGAATGGAAGACCACCTCTAATACTACTTTTTATTAGTAAATAGCTCGATTTTACAGTCTCTCTGGAGAATTTATGCCTTGGATTCCCACCCAGCCATCCAGGAGCTCCAAAATGTCATGTCTGTTATTAAAAATAACATACAAATGCATTTTTTCTGAGATTGTTCATGGCAAGAGGTGCTACTTTCTGGGTGAACTTCCAGCCCGCTTCAATGAGCAGAAATGGCTCACTCATCTCAAAAACTACTGCATCCCTTTTACATTATTCATAAATCAAATTGCTATTTCTCTGCATTAGCAAACGAGAATGAAACGTCCAGGGTTTCATTGTTATGTCTTTCAATGAGATGAAAAATACTGTCGGTGAAATTCCTCCTGAAGCAAAAAAGTTTGCTGGACCAACAGTCTGCTGTAATTAAGGTTAGAAACCTCAATTAAAAAGAAAATCCAGCTTTAGGTATGTTGTTTCTTCCCCTGCCAGAATCCCTGTTTCTATATGTGATGGGTGAATTACAGAACATTGCCAGATAGAAAGTGTTGCATAAATATAAAGTGAGAGGGATTATTAAAGATTATTCTGAGTTTAAAAAAAAAAAAAATCAACAAGCTGCTGTGGCAGCTTCTTAAAGGTGCTGGACCAACAAAAAGAATTTGAGGTGGAAAAGAAGTAATTAAAGAGGCAACTCCCGTCCTTGGCCTGGCTGGCATCCCAATCTTCAGGGTGTTTTTCATGGCCTGAAGCTCTCGCCAGTTCTATATTGACAGATGGGGAGTGAGAAAACAAGTGAGAAACAAGAAAATAAAAAGAAAAAAAGCTTTATCTAGGACCTTTTCCATATTAATTAAAAACCTGCTGATGAGACAGAAGCAACAAAGCAAACCGCACTGTTGCCTATGGAGCATCCTCAAATGATGGCAGGTGCTGGCAAAAACTGACTTCTTGCTCCGGGGGAACTTCTTGGGATTTGCTCACGTTTGGACAACAAAGGGCAACAAAGATGCTGAAGGGAGTGGAGCATCTCCCGTGTGAGGAAAGGCTGAGGGAGCTGGGGCTCTGGAGCTGGAGAAGAGGAGACTGAGGGGTGACCTCATTAATGTTTACAAACATATAAATGGTGAGTGTCAGGAGGATGGAGCCAGGCTCTTCTTGGTGACAACCAATGATAGGACAAAGGGTAATGGGTTCAAACTGGAACACAAAAGGTTCCACTTAAATTTGAGAAGAAACTTCTCAGTGAGGGTGACAGAACACTGGAACAGGCTGCCCAGGGGGGTTGTGGAGTCTCCTACTCTGGAGGCATTCAAGACCTGCCTGGATGCCTTCCTGTGTAACCTCATCTGGGTGTTCCTGCTCCGGCGGGGGGATTGCACTGGATGATCTTTCGAGGATCCTTCCAACCCCTGACATTCTGTGATTCTGTGATTCTGTGCAGCAGTTGTGCTCCTCTGCCCTTACTTTGCTCTGCATAAAAGAAAAACAAAACAAAACACCCAAAGAAGAACTAATGATGACAAACCACAAAAAATAAGGAAGGGTTGTATTTCTTAGCCAGTCAGGTTGCACTGAGCAATCACCTGTGATTTATTTTGGCACCAGGTTCTCCTCCCGGCTACACCTCCGAGCTCCATGTGCATCACCCCGTGCAGAGCTGCACAGAAGAGCACGTTGTGGAGAAGGACCAAGCAGCACCGACATGCAGGTAGATTCAAATCCACAGGGACGGGAATGAAAATGAATAAGTAAATAATGTGGTAATAAGTAAATAACATGGTTTAGTGCTAGAGTTAGGTTATAGTTGGACTTGATGATCCTGAGAGTCTCTTCCAACCAAAATGATTCTATGGTTCTTTGAAATAAATGTATGCAAATATAATATATAAAATATATATCCTATATATATATATATAAAATCACATCTGTGCAAATATAAATGTATATTTGGGTAACTCCATATTGAATATCTTTGGCTTAGCAGCTTGAGCACCAGCAGATTAACCAGACACACCTGCTCCCAACTGACGCTCATCCCTGGTCACCGGGGATGCTTGAGCAGAATGAGAGGACATCCCAGCTCTCTTCCTACCCCATTCGCTGGCTGCATTTTTAAAGCCAAATTTCACAGCTAAAGACATATTAACTGCAAGGAGATTTTCCATCCCTTCCTGAAAAATGGGTGGGACTGATGCAAAGAACAACAGGAATCCCCTCCTGCCTTTATCACTTTTTTTTTAATTCTGAGTTTGGCTTACAGCAGAACTCGCATATATTATATATTGACTTACAGAATAGTTTGGGTTGGAAAGGACCTTCAAAGCTCATCCAGTCCAACCCCTTCGCTGAGCAGGGACATCTTCACCCAGATCAGGTTGTTCGGACCCCCATCCAACCTGGTCTGGGATGTCTCCAGGGATGGAACAGGGAGAGAAACAGAAGAGGAAGGAGGCTTAATACAATTAGAACACCTTAACCAATCTATTGCAGAGCTGCAGGGGACAAGGACAGAAAGATCAGCACACAACAGCCTTGGATAAAACCTGTTGCTCCCATGTTCTTCATCAGGACAAGCTCCAGCCTCCAACACCTTCAGCATCAGGGGCAGGAGCTGCCTGTCCTATGCATCATGGTTTATGCCAGCTAGATAATGCAGAGAAGCTATTTTGGTCCCCCTGGCCAAGCGTGATGCAGACAAAGCCCAGCAGAGCTTTAATTAGAGAACCGATGAGCATGTTAAGGTGGTGGTGGTGGTGTTATTTTTTCCCACAAAACTGAGTTTTGCAGGACACAGGGCTGTTCGTATGCTGGTTCTACATCTGCCTCCAGCACCGGCCATCTGCGGCCCCCCACTGGAGGTGGGTTCCTGCAGCCAAAGCCAGGATGTGTAAAACACCATTTACCAGGTTCATCTGCTTCCTCTGAGTCACAGCCATCAACTTTTTCCATGAAAAACGGCACTTGCTCCCATTGGCAGAGAAAAAGTGAGTGCCACAACAGAGACAGCAGCCTGTTTTGCCTTGAACTTCATCATAAGAAGCACCAAGACCTCAGGGTGGATGTGGAGCACTGACATTTTGGAAAGGGGGGCAGAAATACAAACTAAATCCAGATTTTCATTGCATGAACAAGGAACGCTGGGAGAATGGAGACGGACGAAATCCTCAACTACGAGCCACTGTGTCACTTCTAGAGGTTATGGGGCTCTCCAGCAAAGCCCTCAATGAACTTTGAGCAAAATGAAAATACATGCATGAACAAGCCAAGGACAAGAGCAACGCAAGGACAAAACTTCCGAGCCATCACCACAAATACCCACAGGGCTGTTGCTTTGCTCAGAAACCCTCCTGCCACCCTGCTTTCTGCAACATTCTCCCAAACTCATTTATTAATACGAGGAGGATCATTCATAACAGCATCCAGGTTCAGTACACAGCGAGGCACATCCTACCACAAGGTCAAGAGCAATCTAGAACTGCAATTTGTATCTGTCCAGCCAGGCAACATGAGTGTACAGCGTAACTTGCATTTTCAGGCAAAAATGTTTCCATTTTCAGATAACTGCTACCGGCAAAGAACCGCTTGCGAATAATCTATCATGATATGAGCTTAGAGAAATTTTTAGAGGAAGCAATTGAGGATAACCAAGTTCAAATGGGGTTTAAAGAAAAATCCTGCTAATTCACACTTGGGAAAACAGCAAACAAGCCATAAATTATGAATTAATCAACTGCATGCAGCCAACCACTCTCACTGCCTCTATCTATATTGACTTGAGCAATAAAATCCTCTATGTTTACATGGTTCTCCAGCAGTCACCATCATCTTGCTGGTGTCTAAATTAGAGTTGCAAGGTGGGCTCAGGCCTTTGTGTGTGCTGGGGACCTTGCGAACATCAAGATGATGTGTGACCTCCTAAAGGCATCACAAGTTGGCACAAAACAATGAGACACAATGTGTCTCTGGGGAAATGGCACAGCGCATGAGAGCAACCAGACAAGTAGGCATCACAAAGGTATCTTAACAAGAGTACAAGATCTACCAGTGCACATTTCTCCAGATGAACCTCCAAACTTCATCTCCCTCTGGAGTGACGGGCTACAAAAATGATGAGGGGCCTAGAGCACCTTTCTTATGAGGAGAAACTGAGAGAGCTGGGGCTGTTCAGCCTGGAGAAGAGAAGCTGAGAGGGGATCTCATCAATGTTTATAAATATCTCAAGGGTGGATGTCAAGAGGACAGACCAGACATTTTTCTGTAGTGCCCAATGATAGGGTGAGGGACAACGGGCACAGACTGAAGCATTGGAGATTTCATCTAAACATGAGGAGAAACTTCTTTCCTTTGAGGGTGCCAAAGCCTTGGAACAGGCTGCCCAGAGAGGTTGTGGAGTCTCATCTGGAAACATTCAAGATCTGCTTGGACACATTCCTGTGTGATCTGCTCTGGTGAACCTGCTTTAGCAGTTGGGTTGGACTAGATGATCTCCAGAGGTTCCTTCCAACCCCAACCATTCTGTGATTCTGTGATCTCAAGACACTTCTCCTTTGGCGTGGCTTATCCCAAGAACTGTTCCACAGCTTCACCTGGTCAGACCATCAGTGGTACCATCACAACCCAATGGTTATGAAACTGGCCATGGGTTGCAGAATCCAAGCTGGAAGCTCCCCGAGAGAAAAGCCAATGGTTAGAAGCACCATCCAGCTAAAAAGCCACACCACGCAGGGGAGGTGCACTCAATCTTGGTGCCATTTCTGGGCTTTTTGGGCTGGGAGTGTTATGTAGAAGTTGTGGCTGGGAGCTGAAGTGAATGACTTCCTATGGGTCGACAGCTGTTTGCACATTACAAATCAGCGGTAGCATATAGTAGTGAGGGAGATGGGCAAGGAAAAAAGAAAATTAAAGAAAACATCCTGTGCTGGTTTGACTGAAAATGAGTTAATTTCCTTCATGCAGTTAGAAACCTTTCTTTTACATAGCCAGCATGGTCATTATTTGGACTTAGTTTGAGAACAAGAGGTAACGCCCCAGCACAGAGTTAATGTTTTCAATTGCTCTGGTCTGAGAGCCAAGGACACTCTGAGCTCTGCTCACAGGTGTAAGGCAGCGAGGAAGGGGGGAATGGATGGGGCAGAGATTGATTGACATCCAGAGTATCAATAAGAATATTCCAGCCCATTAGCATCATGCTTCAGATTTAGGGAGAGTCAGGATCTTCTAATCTCTCTAGCATTCCTCTTTGCTCTTTTTGTCAGAGCCGGGGGAGTTCTGTTAGGGACATTTAGTTTGGCCTTTTGCCATTTTGCAGAGACCTCTGGGCCTTTCTGCCCATTCCCTCTTTTCTCTCTTTGGGATCGGCTGTTCGGGATCAGGTGCTGCTTCCTGGGACTGGTTGCTCAGTGTGAACAGAGCTCATGAAGAATTCCCTTGAGCATATTTTATTCTATATGCTGTTTCTATTACATATATATATATATATATATATATATTTACTAGTAGTGTATTAGTATTTTGCTATTTTATTAAACTGTGTTTATCTCAATCCAAGTTTCTACTTTCCCTTTCAATTCTCTCTCCTATTTGGGGAAGAGAGAGAAGCAGGGTGAGTGAGCGGCTATTATGGTTGTGTTACTAGCTCAGGTTAAACCACAACACAAACACCCAAAAGATAGGACATATTCCACAATAAACAGCAACCCACAGAGGGAAGAAAAATACATATCAAGCCTTTGATGCAGTAGGATTTGAGAAGTTTTCATGCGAGCATTTCACTTTTAAAAGACCATCCTGCAGCCAGAGGAAGCACACTGAGTCCCTTAAACCCGGCAGCAATGTAGCATTTTGTCAGGCTGGGCTGATGAAGAACCCTTCCACCAACATGGGGCTGGTGGGATGAAGAGGCCAAACATACACCTGGGAGCCCTCCTTGTAGAAGGGGAGTTGTGGAGCACAATGTACACAACCCACTGTGCTCACACTGCAAAAATCTCCCCGCATACCTATTGGGGATGCAGAGACGTAAAGAATCAGCCGTGAAACAACAAAATAATCAAACTTTATTCCGTGCCACTTTTGTAAAAGTCTCATGGAAAAGCCTGTTTATAACACAAGCCACGTTTATTCACATGTGTTGCAAGGAGCTCGACAGTCCCTGGCGTTGATACACATTGGAAAGATTTTGACTTGCAATAGGTACTCTGGAGTTGTGATAATATCCTCATCAAGACATCAGTTTCACCACTTAAATATACAAACTGAAAATTTTTATTTCTTTTTCCTTTCCTTTCCTTTCCTTTCCTTTCCTTTCCTTTCCTTTCCTTTCCTTTCCTTTCCTTTCCTTTCCTTTCCTTTCCTTTCCTTTCCCTTTCTCCTTTCCCTTTCTCCTTTCCCTTTCTCCTTTCCCTTTCTCCTTTCCCTTTCTCCTTTCCCTTTCTCCTTTCCCTTTCTCCTTTCCCTTTCTCCTTTCCCTTTCTCCTTTCCCTTTCTCCTTTCCCTTTCTCCTTTCCCTTTCTCCTTTCCCTTTCTCCTTTCCCTTTCTCCTTTCCCTTTCTCCTTTCCCTTTCTCCTTTCCCTTTCTCCTTTCCCTTTCTCCTTTCCCTTTCTCCTTTCCCTTTCTCCTTTCCCTTTCTCCTTTCCCTTTCTCCTTTCCCTTTCTCCTTTCCCTTTCTCCTTTCCCTTTCTCCTTTCCCTTTCTCCTTTCCCTTTCTCCTTTCCCTTTCTCCTTTCCCTTTCTCCTTTCCCTTTCTCCTTTCCCTTTCTCCTTTCCCTTTCTCCTTTCCCTTTCTCCTTTCCCTTTCTCCTTTCCCTTTCTCCTTTCCCTTTCTCCTTTCCCTTTCTCCTTTCCCTTTCTCCTCTCCTCTCCTCTCCTCTCCTCTCCTCTCCTCTCCTCTCCTCTCCTCTCCTCTCCTCTCCTCTCCTCTCCTCTCCTCTCCTCTCCTCTCCTCTCCTCTTTATTCTCCTTTTCTTTAATTGAATCCCACTTGGATTTTATCATTCAGGTAACAAGGATATTGATGCAACAGAAACATCCAAAATCAGAACAGTAAATTTCTTATCCTCTAAAAAGTGGATAAACTGAACTTTGACCTTTAGGCTGAACAGCAAGTGTTTTTTTTTTTTTTGTTGTTTGGCTGGGGCTCTGCATATGTATGTGTGTCCTGGTAGGGGTGGGATAACCATAAAGACATCCCACATGGAAACAGCATTAGCACATTCCCTTCTGATAGATTTTTTCTCCTCCTAACAGAACTATTTCACAGAATAACCCCTCTCACTCACCACACAACATATGTAAACACATTAGCCTATGACTACAAGACTAGAAGGTGAATAACATGAGGTAGTTTAAATCTTGGTTTTCTTGCTTTGTTCCAATGGTTGCAGCTTTTGATGCAGCCAAGTATCTTATTTCAGGTGTCTGCTTTGGGATGAAATGAATTGTTTTCCAGACCAGAGAGGGACTAAAAGCCAGATGCACTTTAATCCCACCTGCTGTGAGTAACAGCTGCCTATTTCCCAGCAAACTGTTTTACTTGTTTCTAAGTGTTCTGTACTTATCTACTTTCAGATATTAAAAAAAATAAAAAAAAATAAAAAAAAATAAAAAGACAAAAAGGGGCAAAGGGATGGTGAGGTATGAGATAAAAGGTTCAAGAGCTGTATCTCTAAGGTGCACCAGTGGCAAGGACACCCATCCATTACCAGTTTGACATCCTCAGCAGAAATCACCTCTTTTTCAAGCAGCAAATAAAATGTTCCCCTTAACCACATGCACACTTTGCATTTTCAGTACAAATGAAGTTTAAGCACGAAAACACACAGGTACGGGGATCTGCAGATGTGAACTAATGTTTGCAGGTTCCCACAGCAGCAATGCTGTCCAGCAAACACGGCACTTGAGATACAAGGAAGAGTTCTCAGAAAAGCCCCAAACCAAACCAAACCAATAAAAATAAAAATTAAAAAACAAAACAAGAACAAAAAACCCCAAAACCTACGCAAATGAACACGGAAACTGGTGTGGGTGCCCAGCAAATCATAGAATTATAGAATCATTTTGGTTGGAAAAGACCCTCAAGATCATAGAGTCCAACCATGAACCCAACATTGACACTAAACCATGTCCCTAAGAACCTCATCTCTGAGTCTTTTAAACTTCTCCAGGGATAGCGACTCCATCACTTCAATCTCTGCCTTGTTTGGGACCAACCACCTGAATCTGTGTTACCACGGGCTTCCAGCAGCCATGCAACCACCAGATCCTCTCTCTATGTTCTCTCTATAATTATTGCTCCACCATTCATCTCTTAGAGGAATAACCCACTCCCAACATCAATTTTTCAATTGCAGACTGGCTAATCCTAATTTAACATCCTTCCGTTTTCCAAAGGCACCATGCCTGTCCAGGTTTGCTCCTTGAGGCAATAACTAGCAAACAAATCAAATTTTGCATACCACATACATGTCTGACACTGTGCAAAGTGTAGTGCAATTAGAAGAAGGGATGCAAATACTCCTCTGAAAAAATACTGGAATCAAGGAAAAGCTGGGGTTTATGTTTTGTGGGCAAAGAGAGGAAAATATGTGTATTGTTTCCATGATAAGAACATTCTGGGGGGCTGAGAACAGTATCTCCTTGCAGCAAACCTTCACTACCTACCCTCGAGCTTATCTGCGTGCTGTCATGTGAAGGTAGCTGTGCTGCTGAAAAGCCATGTGGTTAATGGGAGGAATAAGCCTTTGGCAATAGGAATTAAAAAGCAAAGACATTATAACTGGGAGGAAGGGCTGACACACCTGAAGAGTGTGCTGCAATCCAGCAAGATCTGGACAGGCTGGACTGGGCAGAGAAGAACCTGATGAAGTTCAACAAGGGCAAGTGTAGGGTCCTGCACCTGAAGAGGAACAACCCCAGGAACCAGTACAGGTTGGGGTGGACCTGCTGGAAAGCAGCTCTGCAGAGAAGGACCTGGGAGTTCTGGTGGTCAACAGGTTGACCATGAGTCAACAATGTTCCCTTGTGGCCAAGAGGCCAATGGTACCTGGGGTGCATTAAGAGGAGTGTGAGCAGCAGGTCGAGGGAGGTTGTTCCTCCCCCTCTGCTCTGCCCTTATGAGGCCACATCTGGAGTCCTGTGTCCAGTTCTGGTCTACCCAGTTTAACAAAGACAAGGAATTACTAGAGAAAGTCCAGTGGAGAGACCCAAAGTTGATGAGGGGTCTGGAGCATCTTTGTTAATGAGGAAAAGCTGAGAGAGCTGAGTCTGTTCAGCCTGGATGAGAGAAGCTGAGAGGGGATCTCATCAGTGCTTATAAATATATCAAGGGTGGATGTCAAGAGGATGGATCAGACTCTTTTCAGTGGTGCCCAAGGATAGGATGAGGGGCAACAGGCACAGACTGAAGCACAGGAGGTTCTATCTGAATATGAGGAGAAATTTATTTCATTTGAGGTGCCAGAGCCCTGGAACAGGCTGCCCAGAGAGGCTGTGGAGTTTCCTTCTCTGGAGAAGGAGACCTTCCTGTGTGACCTGCTCTGGTGAACCTGCCTTAGCAGGTGGGTTGGACTGGATGATCTGTAGAGGTTTCTTCCAACCCCAACCATTCTGTGATTCTATGATACCAAAAGCATTATATACTCAGCCATCAAAACCACTTCCCTGTTGACAGACATCCCTGGGCTGAGCGTTCATGCTTGAAAAAAACCACAAATCTGTAGCAACAAATGGAAAATTCTCAATCTCCTCCTTTCCCCAAGCACAAAGACGATGCTATTTAAGTCGAGTGACAATCTACAGCACACAAAGGACAGAGGAACTGAAGTTTGGGAAAGGACAGAGGAACTGAAGTTTGGGAAACAATGACGTAATATGGCGAAAAATAATAATCAAAGGATGAATTTGGCTATTTCCAACAGGCAGCTCAGCATCCCTCCGCCTCCTTCAGTGGCTCCGTCCGTAGCTGTGTTCCCTTAGAACATCCTGTCGAAAACTCACTTTGAGTTTCTACAGCCTATATATAGCCATGACATTTTTATTCTGCTAATCGATCTAAAAAAAAAAAAGGCAAAAAAAAATCAACTTTTGAACTACCTAAGAGCAATAGCTTTTTGGCATGGAATTATGTTATTTAAAATTAGTGTGGAGTCTTTAAAACAGCAAGTCTGCCATGGACAGGGCTCTCTGCAGGCACCTTCTCTTGCCTGCAAGGATGATAATTATTTTCAAAGAAATAAATCTGACTTGTAGTCTGCAACCTATCTTGCAAACCTTTTAAACAGCACGATCTGTATTCTTTCTAGTGCAGCACTGCTGACCTTCACACATATATTATTACATTCATTAAATGCCCTTATTAGAGTTGTTGCTGAGATGTACTAATTCAGACAACTATTCACATCCAAGATGGTAACTTCACATAAAGAGGGGACAGGACCAGGGGTAGTATATATCTCAAAATAGTTTGATGCTTCTACTTTTTATTTTCATGCATGGACTTTCCAAACAGGTTAGATACAATTAGAAAACTTAGCAATTTGCACTGCTGTTATGTTTCCCCTAAAAAGCAACTACAAATCTGTGGCAGGGAAAAGGAAACTTCTCTAGATTTAGTCATTTATCATTCAATTTACGAACAGAGTTGTAGTTGTTTACAATTTTGTAATTCTCTGAAGCTTTTTGATATTGGGGGAAAAGAGGGAGAAGACCGATTTTAACATACACATCCAAAACAAAGAACATTTTAATGCTTAATGGGGACATTTTGATGCATCGGTAGATCTTATGGCTTTGCAATCTGCAGTAAGTGCATGTTCTGGGAATCAACACATCATCACTGCTTCTAGAAGAAGGAGAAATGGACCAAAAATGGAATAGACGTTGATATCTTTTGGCTAGAAAATAAAACAGATTGCTTCTCAGGAAGGCGTTTGGAGCCCAACTTTCCAACCTAGCTGCAAGCAGTGGCATATAGTTATTTACAGACAACAGGGGTCTATACCAAAATTTACTGAGAGCAGTAAATGCTTTCCACTTAATTTCAAATTACTTCAGCTCAGTGTTTTTCAGCCTTTACCCTATATACTACTTTGTCTTTTACTGAAGACACCGTGACACCAAGTCTTTTTGCCCAGGAATCTGGAACATGACATATTAAAGACACCTCGAAGTCCAAAGGACTTACATGTAGCTCCTCTAGATCAGACCAATAGTCCAACCAGAGACTCATTGAATCATTTTGGTTGGAAAGGAGCCTCAAGATCATCGAGTCCAAACATCAACCTAACACTGACAAGTCCACCTCTAAACTATGTCCCTAAGAACCTCATCTCCGTGTCTTTCAAACCCTTCCAGGGATGGTGACTCCACCACTACCCTGGGCAGCCTATTCCAATGACTGACAACCCATTCCAGGAAGAAATATTTCCAAATATCTAATCTAAATGTCCCCTGGCACAACTGGAGGTCTTTTCCTCTCATGCTATCACTTGTTACATGGAAGAAGAGACCAACCCCCTCCATGTTCCAAGCTCCTTTCAGGCAGTTCAGAGATCAGAAGGTCTCCCCGCAGCTCCTGTTCTCCAGGCTGAACCCCCCAGGTCCCTCAGCCGCTCCCATCACACTTGTGCTCCAACCCTTTCCCCAGCTCTGTTCCCTTCTCTCAACTCGCTCCAGCACCTCAAGGGCTTTCTTGGTGTGAGGGGCCCAAAACTCACCCCAAGATTCGAGGTTTGGCCTCCCCAATGCCCAGGACAGGGGGACAGTCACTTCTTCAGGTCCTGGGAACCTGGTTTTATTCAGTCTTGTAAATCGCAGAATCACAGAATCATTTCAGTTGGAAGAAAACCTCAAGATCATCGAGTGCAACCATAACCTAACTCCAGCACTAAACCATGTCCCTAAGAACCTCCTCTCTGGTTGCCAGATTTGGAGTAAGGCATTTCAGAGAAAGCATGAAATAGGTAGGCTGTTTGCAAAATCCAAAATTTTCACATAATAAAATCTCTGTTATCCCACAGACATGGGACCCTTAGAAACACTCTTCCGCTTCTTTTCAAGGGTAACTATGTGGTTAGTAGCACACAGTAGGTGGAGAAAGGGCAGAAGCAGTGTACAGCAAAGAGGAGTAGATGTTCTTTTGGATTGTTCTTGTAGATACCCAACATGGTCTAGAAAGTTATTTTAAAAGTAGTTTAAAATGGTATACAACAACACCAACCATTTCTAAATTCATAAACTTCATAGTAGTCTTTCTTACTCTACCTGCATATTCAAGGATCATTGAAAACCACTCCTCAAAACGCCATGTACTTTGCCCAACCAGGGGCTAAACACACCAAAATGTTGTTTTCCAGTTCTTCTACCAAGAGACTGGTGCAGATTGAACCTCCATTACCATCATAAAACACCCAGTACTCTGTAAGGGGTCAGAGCATCCTCATAGTTTCAAGAGAAATTCAAGAATACCGATCCTCCTGGGGTGCTGTCTGCTGTAAACAGGTTATTTTCCAATCTTCTACTTAGAAAAGGCAACCACTGCTTTACTTCCACTGAAGACCCTTGTCATACGCAAGGGAGAGAGGAGGGAAAATGGGCAGGGGGTTGTATGGAGTGGTGGGTTGCAGCTGAATCTCCCCTTCTGGAGAGGGTCCAGCGTAGGGCAACGAAGATGATTAAGGGAGTGGAGCACCTCCCTTATGAAGAAAGGCTGAGGGAGCTGGGTCTCTTTAGTTTGGAGAAGAGGAGACTAAGGGGGGACCTTATTAATGTTTATAAATATATAAAGGGTGAGTGCCATGAGGATGGAGCCAGACTCTTCTCAGTGGCAAACAATGATAGGACAAGGGGTAATGGGATCAAGCTGGAACACAAGAGGTTCCACTTAAATTTGAGAAGAAACTTCTTCTCAGTGAGGGTGACAGAGCACTGGAACAGGCTGCCCAGGGAAGTTGTGGAGTCTCCTTCTCTGGAGACATTCAAAACCCGCCTGGACATGTTCCTGTGCGACCTCACCTAGGTGTTCCTGCTCCAGCAGGGGGATTGGACTAGATGATCTTTTGAGGTCCCTTCCAATCCCAAACATACTGTGATACTGTGATACTGTGAATTTAAAATCAGACGACGCATAAAAGATAAGAGTCCTTCAAGATGGGAAAATGATGGAAGCAGACAGCTTCTGGGTGAGCCACTCAAAGCGATTTTTGTAGCACTTTGCTAAAGGCAACGAATTCAACAAAAGCATGAGTTATAACAGGGACTGATCCAGGACCTAGTGTAACGCTGCTCCTTCACCTCTAAGTGATGGATCGGCCTCCCCTGGGCAACTCTAAGAACTCGAAAAATAATTACGAAGCGCAAAGAAAAACAAACACAAGGAAAGGTCAGGTTTAATTGCTGCATTTTGAGATAATTTTTCACATTTTCCTTCCCACTCTATGTGGTGCTGAGCATTCCTGGAAACTTAGATGAAGGGATCTTGTAGAGAACAGAAAAAAGAAAATACAATGTGCAAGTTAGGTACCAGCTGATATGACAGCAGGTCTCTACTCAAACATCTCAGAAGTGGTTTGCAATTGCACATGGGAAAGGAGAGGGAGGCTCCAAATTGCAAAATGAAGCTGAGAAATCAGCAACTTGTCCACAGCCAGAACTGCTTGCAAGCAACAAAAAATTGATTGCAGAGAAACCTGAAGACTCAGCCTCTATCTTATAAATGAGAATAACACTGACCTACTTTCTAGCACACTTGCAAAGCTCCTGGAGATGCTACAATGAAATGCACTACAGAAACCTAAAGCAATACTGCTCAAGATATACGGGAATAAGGCTATCACTGAAATGCAGCAATGCACTTGCTACAGTGAAGGTAACAGATAAGAGATCAAATAAAAAGAGAGCTAGACAACTTTTTTTGGAATATATGGTTTTAAAAAGCATTCGGGACATACTCTTGCAAATGGCACCCCAGATCTTTATTAAGCGCAAAATGCAAAATTAACCTTTTTACATAGTAAGGATTGTCTCTGGAAGAACCCCATGCGATAACCTGCATGGACTCTGATTTATTAACTTAAAATATGGTGATGAATTGATCCAGCCAGGAGTCACATCTATATGGGAAAAGGGATTAATCAGGTCTTGCATGACTCAAAGGAATCCTTTTGCAGTAAAGTAGAGCAATGTATAAAGAACAGTAAATTCTATGGTGTAGAGGAAAAGAGGTCTCGGACACTGTACAATATATTTAGCTTTGTTAGGAAAAAGCAAAGCAAGGCTGTTGAGTTCCTTAGAAACGACATGTCTTCTTGATTGCATTTGTACAACCACACAAATGAAACTTCAGCCTCCACCAAGATGTACACTAAAATTTTTGTTTTTTTTAAAAAATGCTGAATTTGCCCTTACCACTTATAGAGACAAGCTTACAAATCTTCTGCTGCAGCATTTATCCCCCACATGCCTATCGTCTATGAAAAGACATTTTTGGTAAGCAGAACTTGAGTGTGCCCGCACAGATTGAACAAAAACAGAGCTAAAGGTAGCGTATTCAACAGGAAAGCCTTGAAAGTGTGAAAAATAACCATCAGGTCTTGTTTCCAAGATCTGTATTGTACCAATAAGCACTTGTCTTTCCATTTGGGCCCTAAGGCCAACCACTTGCACAACTCCTTAAATCCCCGCAGAAGTCCTATTCAGACACGAAAATGGGTACCCAGAAATACCCTCAGGAGTCCATCTCACTTCAAAGTGGATTGTCCTTCAGTATAAAAAAAAAAAATCAGATTTAAAAATAGTTGAGTGATTATCAAACCTTCAGCAACAGGTTATCAGAGCACCTATTGATGCTCATCCAGTGCTATTCAGTGCACAATCCTGTGCTATTAAGAAGGAGAATAAATATTGTCCAGCTCATTTGCACATCAGCTGAATTGCCTGGCAGAGGTGAGGATGTGCTTTTGGTTTGGTTTGGAAGGGACATTCAGAGCTCATCCAGTGCCACCCCTTCCATGAGCAGGGACATCTTCACCCAGATCAGGTTGCCCAGAGCCCTGTCCAGCCTGGCCTGGGGTGTCTCCAGGGATGGTTCATCCACCACCTCTCTTGGCAACCTGGGCCAGGCTCTCACCACCCTCACTGCAAAAAATTTCTTCCTTATATCTAGTCTAAATCTGCCCTTTTTTAGCTTAAAACCATCATCCCTTGTCCTATCACAACAGGTCCTACTAAAAGGTCTGTCCCCATCTTTCTTATGAGCCCCTTTTACGTATTGAAAGGCCACAATGAGGTCTCCTCACAGAGACCGGGCAATTATGTCTTTCAAACAAGCAAGGGAATATCAGTAATTAATCATTCAGAAGCCATGAATAAACGGGAACGCATCCTGCAGTCCAGTAGCGCAGAGGCTTAAGCTGTTATATAGGAAACACATCTCAAAGACATCATGAATCCAACCGAGTTGTTGGCAACAGCCAGTTCTCCTCCCAGCAGGACCCATCCATCCTGCGAGCACCTGCATCTGGAGAAGATGACCCCCAGCATGGGCCAATCCATCCCAGCCAGGTCAACCAGACATCAGTGCCCCCAGGAGGTGTTTTACCATCCTCTGAACCGTTCGCTGTGCAATAACTCAAACCACGGTGCTTCCAGAGCCTCTTCTCACAGAGTATTTCACACCTTCATAGATCTCCCTCTGAAGACATTTTTCCTCCCAGTCTAATCTTCAGGAAAAATTTGACAGCTACAAAAATGTAATAAACCAACCAGTCGGATTATATATATATTACACTTTGAAAAAGATTAAAGGCTATATTGTTAAGAGATATAATTCCAGAGGCTTCCACAATGTAGCCTGTGCATACATAGAGAAAGAAAGGGAACTGAAGCAGCTTATATTTTGTCTTATAAGTCCCCTAAAATAACCCAGCTTCTGATCCTCAGCTCATGTCAAGAGAATGACACTGAAAAGCCTAATAAAGACCTGCGAAAAATCTCATCAGGACAAAATACCTGTGTATTCATACCAGCTCCTGCCAATGCATCAAATGAAGTGATATGAAGAAAGGAAAGAAACTGTCTGCTTAAAAAGAAATAATCAAATATTCAAGAGCAGAAGGAAGTATACACAGAGCTATCATGTCTTGGGTCATTTCAAAAAGAAACCACTGCAATCAGATTGGAATGAGCAGTAACTGTATGACTACAGCACCATGGCAAATTCTCTTAATTTCATTTATGTTTGTATACATTTAAAAAAATACTAAGTCTCAAGGAAAACAAAAATAAAGATTTGGCTACGAGGCTTGGTTGAAGGAACATGAACCAAAGCTTTTATAATAACAGTAATAATTTATTCTACCATGGCACTGAACAGTAGGTGATTAAAGATGAGCAAAGGTCTCCATGTGTTTGGATGTACATTTAATCCATTTGCTTACAGCAACAGCAATTAATCATTGCTCTAGAAGAGAAATCTTAAGAAAATCTTGTGGTTTCCAATTTCAGAAGTGAGTCGTAACACCTTTAGGAGAGCGGTTGATCTCAAGAGAAGTGACATCTTGAAAATGTAGTAATTAATACAATTTTAGCTTACCATTTTACAGAAACTGGTATTGCCCTTCATGTTGAGATTTAGATCTACAAATTCAAATGCAACCAGCACTCACCAAAAACATCAATGGGATACATCTGAAGACAGTGCTAACTAGAATTTGATTGCAAAAGTCTTGGAGCAAAAGGATGAATTGCACTGCTCATCATCGGCTCCCAGATCAATCTACAGAAGACATCTCTTTTGAGTTGATAATCCATTTTTTGGCTGCTTTCTCATCGCACCAACAGCCACATTTTCACCTAGCCTGCAATCCTGCTTGGAGAACTGAAACTCCCAGTCTGGGAATAAAAAGTAAATCTCTTCAGTAGCTTAAGGGGAGAACTGAAAGAAGGATAATTTCACAGTTACCATCAGAGGAGTTTTGTAGAACAGCAATTTCCTGCTGAACATGGGGTAAATCTCTGCAGATTCACTCCATGGGGTAGGAATATCCTGACATTGCCACCTAAAATAAGACAAACTTGGAGTCACTGAATAATTTATGTTGGAAGCAATCGCTGGAAGCCCCTATGTCTACCCTTCTTCTCAAAGTAGCTCTAGTTAGAGCTGCTGAGGTCTTATTCAGTTAATTTTTTAGTATCTCCAAGGACTGAGATCTCACAACCTCTCCAGGTCCCTGCTCCAGTCTTCAAAAACAGTCATGATGAGCTGCAGACAAAAATAAGGTCTCCCCTCTGCCATCCTCTTCTCTCCAAGCTGAAGAAACCCTATTCTCACCATCCGTTCCTAGATGTCTTGGGCCCAAAACCTCAGAGATCTTGGTGGCCTCTCCTGGAGATGTTTCAACATATCAGTGTCTTTATTGTACTGGGAAGCCCAAAACTAGACGCTATGTCCAAACACAGTCTCACAAGCATCAAACAGAGGGGAATTATCATTTCCTTGGACCTGCTGGCTGTTGACCTTCTCTGGCACAACCACGCTCTGCTGACTCATGTTCAGATTCATATTTAGGTCCTTCACCGAGTTTGGGCTTAAAATTTGGACTTTTAAGAGAAGAATGACCTTCCAGTAAACAAACTGAGGGATAAATCACAGGCCTCTGTGTCTTCTTGCTCACTTTGGCTCCGAGTCCTCCTGCTTACCACTCCTTGTCATCAGTTGGCTCTCCAACCTCTATCAACAAAAATAACTTTCCACGGTCTTTAGAGATCAATAGTTCAGCTCTTGGAGTTAACATTTAGTGCTTATTACACAAGGGGAATTGAGAAGGTCCTGTAAAGTCTTGACTACAAAATATATCAAAAAACACTAGTTCATTCAGTGCAAGTGAGAATCTCAGTGATATCCACTTCTTCCCTGAATCAGAAACTCTACAAACATAAAATCTCAAAAAGTCTATTACAATTAAAAATTATAATACGGAAGAATTTGTATTGAATTAAGGCATAGAGGAAAAATTAATTATAATACATATGTAGAACTGTAGTTTTAAGAATTTGTGTTTCCGTTCACTTCACGTACAACCATGCATCTGCTTTCACAGTCCATCACAAAGATGACACAGAAGGTGAAAGCAGAGCGGTGAGATGGGAAAGAAAAGTTAGCAGAATCACAACACAAAATAAAGAACATTTGGAAGAAGCTTTCATAAATTTATTGCTTGAAAAAGAACATTAAAGCCACCTCCCATTCTGCAATTTAATATCCTTGTTCTTCACTCTTGCCTGTCGCTCAACTCCTTCCCCTGGTATCCCTGTCTAAAAAAAAAGCAGTACAAGATGATCACAAAAGGTTAGAAAAAGGCCATATGAACTCCCATCTGCACTCAAACCTTCAAATGGAAGGAGGATCTCCTCCTTCACAAGTATTGTTATTTGACGATATATTTGAAAACACATTTAAGAATAAAACGCAACCAAACAAAAAATAACGATCATTGAGCAACAGCTGCCGCAAGCAGAACGGTGAAGCTAAGCAGGAGATTGATTTTGTGTCATCTTTTACATAGAGAATATTACAAAGGGGAAGTTTGACAGGCAAAATAAATTTGCTTTGGTTTGACTCTTCCACCCCTCATCAAATACTCGTGATCTATGGAGTGAAAGTCAGATAGTGAGACAAGAAAAATGAAAGAAAAAATAAACAACACACCACTAGACCCTAAAATAAAATTCTGTCCTAATAAGGATCTGAATGATAAAGGCTCCTTATAAAAATGAAAAGTTAAGCATGTCTTTATACTAGATAGAAAAACAGCAAGTAATGAAATAAATTCCGTCCTACATCAGTGAGGAAACTTCTTCCCCAAGCGATCGGAGGGAACCTCAGGTGGGAAGCAAAGCTCAAAGGTCTGAGCCAGTTGCCTTGTCTAAGAACTGGGAACATTAGTAACTGACACTCATCCAGAACCTCTAAAAGTTTAAAATTTCTTTTTTTTTTTAAAAAAAAAAAATGCTCATTTTGGCTGCATCATTCAGCAATGCACCAAAAGAAGTTCTAGAAGTCCCAGAATCACAGACTGGTTCAGCTTGGAAGGGACCTCTGGAGATCATCCAGTCCAACCCACCTGCTAAAGCAGGTTCACCAGAGCAGATCACACAGGAATGTGTCCAGGTGGGTTTTGAATGTCTCCAGAGAAGGAGACTCCACAACCTCTCCGGGCAGCCTGTTCCAGGGCTCTGGCACCTCAAAGAAAAGAAGTCTCTCCTCATGTTCAGATGGAAGCTCCTGTGCTTCAGTCTGTACCCATTGTCCCTCATCCTGTCATTGGGCATCACTGAAAAGAGTCTGGTCCATTCTCTTGACCCCCACCCTAGAGATATTTCTAAACATAAATAAGGTCCCCTCTCAGACTTCTCCAGGCTGAACAGACTCAATTCTCTCAGCTCTTCCTCATTAACAAAGATGCTCCAGACCCCTCATCAAATTTGTGTCCCTCCACTGGACTTTCTCCAGTAATTCCTTGTCCTTCTTAAACTGGGCATCCCAGAACTGAAGAGAGAGCAACCTCCCTTGACCTGTCCATGTGGACGCTCACTCCCCCCTGGAAAGGCTGTTTCTCAACACACTTACCAGCTGCAACAGAGATGAGGAACTAGAAGATGCTCACAGATGCTTCAACGTGTGATCTTCAGTCATCCTCTCTCCAAAACCATCAAGTGCTACAAACAGCCACACCAAGAGGGTGCAAGCAAAGGTGTGGGGTTGGCTAATTAATTAATCATTTGACAGAGGAAGAATGAGTCTGTGGGGCAGAGAAAAGCTCTGTGCCATGGAAGGAAAGGGATGCCCAATGCAAAGGCTACAAACATTTTGCCCACAAACTTAAGACCTATAGATTAAATACATACGTACTTCAGACTTCACCTGACAGCTTTTACAACATTAGATGATTTTTTCCCCACCTTTATCTTCATGGAATCTGCATTAGATTCTGTGTTTTGGAGTTGAAAGCTTCAGTGCAGAATTTATTTCACAGCTATTACAAGGTACATTACACTAATTGCAATGCACATTATAGCCTGCTACGTAGCGCACTGTGATAAATCATATAGTGCTCTGGCCTATTGTAAACACCGCCATACATCTCTGGACACTATTGCATGTTTGACCACCCTCATAAATATGGACATTTCTGTAGTACAAGTATGATTGGCTACAGAGACAATTTATTGCAGTTTTCTTTTAGCACATTAACAGAGTAGTAAATTCTGTAGCTTCTGGAGGGGAAAAAAAAGGAACAGTGGGATTTCCTTCAGTTATGTAGCATCAGTAGTTCTTGTTTTGTTTTATTTTCCCTTTGCTAGCATACCAGTCGTTCTTCTTTTTCCAAAAACATATTTGCCGTGTCATGTTTACTGTGCAGAGAGAGGTTTCCAGTTTCCAAGTTTGTCACACCTGAGAAATTGGGGTGAAGGGAGGATAGCAGGTTCATAGTTTCAAAGACTTCAGTGGTACTAAGAGCTTTCCTCCCAACTATCTCAACACAGGTTTGTTCATACACAAAAGCTCCATTTCAGAGGGAAACCTTATCATTCAATCAAATGCTGCTGAAGTTCGCACATCATCAAATGCATAGAGGGGAAATCCTGAGGAAATGTTTCTGCAGAAGAGCAGTAGAGGTCAGATGCTCAATGGCGCATGTAGACATCAAATGTGTCACCATGAACCTGACGTTTTCCCTGGGTGGCAGAGCACTATCCAGACAAATCCAGGCTCCATTTAGAGCAACTGGGACAGTTTTACAAACTGTTTCCTTCTCTGTGATAAAGGGAAAAGTTGGAGCATCATCCAACCAGAGCGACACGTGTGGGTCACAGGACTGGAAGAATTAGATACCCAAACTTAGTGTACTGCTCCAAGTTTGCTGCTGACTTTTGGAGACACAGTATCCATCAATCCTTTTGTCCTTCAGCCCATCCATCCCAAAAGCAATAAAAAATAAATGTGGAAGAGGAAAATGTTCCACTCCAGATGTTACCCCTCATAGAAGACATTTCAAGCCAGGCCCATTCCTAAGGTAAATCTCACCAAAACGGTCAATCACTTAAACAACCAAAAATACTTCCTTTAGCCCCACCAAATGTAATAATGGAAAAACCACCCAGGAGAACAGCAAGACACTAGTTGGGGTTTTGTCCTTCCTTGATACTCCACATTCACCACCAACACAGGAATCTCTGCCATCCGTGTCTCTCTATCAAGACTTTTCTCCTGCCCTACAGACTACACAGAGATTCCTTTAACTTCTTTTAACAAGTAAATGATGCTGGCACAGGTCTAGTAAGATGTTGCTGAGCTTCCATGGACAATTCTGCAGGCAAGACAGCTCTACTGCTCACCACATAGCAAGGAGCCAGCAAAATGTCACCATTTACAAACATGTTCTGGACAAACCTCATAAAGTGACAGTAACTTTGCATCCAGCTCTGCCTCATCCAAGGTGAACTGGACTTGAAAGAAGAAAAAAGTAGGGTCCAAGCTCTCAGAAAAGCCACCAAAAAAAGAAACAGCTTTAAGGTCATGCAAATGGAAGGTAAGCAAGGAGAGGAGAAGGTGTTTTGAAAGGGGAACAGAAAATCCTGTGGCAACACAGGAGCAAAATTCAGAAGGAACATCCTGTCAGGCAGATGTGACAGGACTTACAGGAGATCAGGGAGAATGTCACAGCTGCTTAAACCTTTGAGGAATTGCGATTACAGCTTAGATCCTACACAGTTATGGCCTGGAAATAAAGGGCATTTCCATGTTCCGAACTGTTGATGGATATCTCAGAGAGGTCTATGGCCTTTGGCAAGTCCTAACAAGGGGATGCTGATTAGCTCAGACGGAAGAAATAGTAGGAAATCAGGCTGTTCTTCCCACATACCACATATGAGCACTAAAAACCCCTTGATCCCAACAAGACTCCTGTTCCACAAACTAAGAATCATAGAATCATAGAATGTCCTGAGTTGGAAGGGACCGAAAAGGATCATCGAGTCCAACTCCTGTCTCTGCATATGACAACCCCACAGTTCACAACATGTGTTTGAGAAAGAGAAGAATCCTCTGAAGTTGTCTTGTGCAGGTTCTATAGATAAAGGAGACAACAAGAACCAGCTTCCACAGCCTAGTGGGATGGCATAACATGAGCAAACATGAACAGCATCATGTACAGATTTATTCTTCAGACCTAAACAGATTCAAAAGGTGGGTTCTATATGTGCTTTTACCAGAAGAACATTCTTTGCATTGTGACCATAGTCAGGATTAACATTTCCACTACACTGAATTTTACAGTCAAGAGAGAACACAAATGTCAGCAGTCCAAGCAAGCGGACTAGTCAACATACAAAAGCCAGCTAGCTCAATAAGAACACAAGCCAACAAGTTTTAGCTACGTTGTCATTTCATTTCACAGAATCACAGAATGGTTGGGCTTGGAAGGAACCTCCGCAGATCATCCACACAACCCACCTGCTAAAGCAGGTTCAGCAGAGCAGATCACACAGGAATGTGTCCAGGTGGGTTTGAATGTCTCCAGAGAAGGAGACTCCATGACTTCTCTGGGCAGCCTGTTCCAGGGCTCTGGCACCTCAAAGGAAAGAAGTTTCTCCTCATGTTTAAATGCCCCTCATTGTATCGTTGGGAACCATTTAGGTTCTCCATGGCATTTCAGAGCTCAGCCATGCCTTGAATTGCTATTAAATGTGAATATTTCAAAAGATACCCTGTCAGTAGCTGTTCCCTACAGCTAAGAGTACAGCAACATGGCACAGCTTATAGCAGCAAGCCCTTAGCTTGCCCAAAGACCCAGAGTCCTACAAGAAAGGTCTCAAATAGGGCTCCAGAAGTAGACACCAAAGCTGTGGGCTGCCACTTCACACAGCTCTCTGCAGCTCATCCTACTAACAGCCAGAGCAATGTCCAACTACGAACCATCACCCAATATCCCAAAATGGTCCTGCTCTGGCTGTTAGGAGGTGCTCCCACGTTGAAAGGGTCAGCAAACCACAATACCCCAGCTCAACAGGAAAAGAAAAATGCAGATTAAACCTATGTGAGTCAATGGCTATTAAGGATGTGCACCAGATGCCCAGATGATGAGGTTGGACCACACAGGCAACAGCCACAGGAGTACTATAGATGCACCGAATTATACTCAGACATAATCATGTCAGTCCCAAACCAACAGCGTTTCTCCAGGTTTTGGGCACTGAAGCTTAGGACAGCAGTTTCCAGCTTCTCTTTCCCAGACACCCCGAGGGCCCATGAATTACGCTGGGCAAAGAGCCACAAAAAACAACACTACAGGGAAGATTAGACAATAGTTAGAGACCTGCGAACCAGAAATTTGTTCAGAAAGAGCAAAATCTGCAGCCTTAGACCTCCGACAGGAGTTGGGTTCTTTCCTTCCCTCTATAAATTCATGGCGGTGGTCAAGTTGTGTTGTGTAGGCGGGAAGTTAGAGAGACAATAAGTCAACATTGTGCATCGTGCCAGTGTCTGAAGGGAAGAGTAAGGGGTGGCCAGTCATTCCTGGCTCAGGTGGGCAATGAGCAGATACCTCGGTGTCCAGTTGAGGTTGATGGCTTCACCTGCATGTCCAGCTTCTAGCATCTCCCTCACCACCTCCAACCACTTCACTCAGCCTGTTCTTCCTCAGCTGGAGAAGATAAAATATCCCTGACACGGAGCCAAGTGACACCAGGTTCGACACATAGTGGGGACTGAGCGAAATTAAACTTGCAGAGCACGCGTTGCCACTAGCCAAGAAGCAAAGGAGTTCATAAAATAGCACTTTGCCACAGAGATCCAGGCAGAACAGCTGCCCTCATCCACCGCTGCCAAGAGCTGCTTCCCTCACACTGAGCGCAGGGCTGGCAAGGAGCTATAGTATTTAAAAACTAATTAAAGTTCTCTGTAGTTTTTAATGTGCCTCGTCAGACTATGCGCGGTGAATGGCTAATGTAAGGGTTGAATTTCTAGGTAAGGAAGGGAGGTTCTTTGAAAGCTGAGAAGCAGCAAGGTACCCCACAGCCAACAAGCAACAGACCCATGTCCGTCACAAACATGGAAGAGATCAAGTACACCAGGACATCTTTTCAACAATGTTTTTTTTTGTCAGTGCTGCAACAGTGACACTTTCAGCTTGGCACTAATGAGGACACGTTCATCACCAGTGGATGAACATGCATCTTGGTGAATTAACACATTATTAACAGCCCAGTTGTCTCCCATGAGTTGGGCTAACCCAAAAAGAAGAGCACGAAGATCTGGACCAGTAGATGCAACCACAAAGGCACAACCTGAAATAGGTCTGCCTTGATCGTAAACCCAATTACAAGATATCCAAGATGAGAACATGCAGGAAAATGAGACTTTGACAACAAGCACAAACAGCAAGAAGATCCACGACAATACAAAACTCTCACCAACTAAAAAAATAAGAGAGTGGATGCTCTCTAAATCTCCTAAGACTCTTTTCTTAACTCTCTCACATGCTCACTGATGTCTTTCCATATGGGACAAACCCTCCCAGTTTTCCATTTGAGCAGTGGAATTGAAAAGCTCACACAACTACGTGCACTTAGAAAGCAAGCAGCCCTATAGCTTACACCTCTACTACGGAATAAGATCCAGTGCCACCAGTAAAGCTATTACGTTACCTAAAGGTCTACTGGACATATATATAATTAATATACTAAAATAAAGGTGTAATTACTTTAAGTCAACAGACCTAGAGTATCCAGACAGAGTTCTATTTTATACCAAAGCTCAGTGTTTCCTCAGAACATCTGCAGCAAGAAACAGGACAAAAAAGCCACAGAAGAACTTAATCATAAACGACAGAAAAGTCAAGGTTACTTTTATCCAGGTCATGGCTATTTAAAAGTTGGGATTTTGTTTGTTTTATGCTTGTTAAAGGGAGATGCTACTGCAGAAAACACAGGAAAATTATAGGTGGGTTCATAGCACGAGTCTCTGCCAGCACGCTTTTCCTTGGCTAACAGTAAATACTTACAAACCCTGTCACGACACTGCCAAATCTGATTTAACTGGGTGTGACAGAGCCAGAAAACTCTTTGCCATCAAGATTAGTTATGACATAATAGAAAGTCTATCAGTTTTCAGTTCTGTAAATATTAACTTTCAAAAGCAATTTCAAAACACAATCATTTTTTTTGAGGGAGAAAATTGTTTATCCTTTCAATACCATGAGTCAGCTCCTCTGATTACTACACAACTTTCCCCCCCCCCTTGTTCTCTTATAATTAGATTACAAAATATAATTATTAGAGTATATTGCAAATAACCCATCAGCCTATAGATTTTCCTCCCCCCACTCCCATTCCTCTTTCACCGTATGTAATTACCTACTAATTTAGACAGTAAACTCTCATGGTTTGTTTTTAATTATGGCTACCCTATAGCAACAGCAGCAATTACGTGGCTTGTTGTAAATACAGTTCTTAGGAGACAATTTGCACTCTTCATAAAGAGACATCATGCGTGAGAGCGTTTGTGAGAAAAAAGGGAAATTATCCCAAGTAGAACACTTAGCCCAGCCAAGGCCACCAGCCCGTACAGAGCAGGTCTGGGCAAATTGCAGATCAGCCAAAGAGTATTTTGACCTTCTTCTAAAAAATCTCTAACTGCATTGACTTGCATGTCCAACACAGCCCAATGAACATCCATCATGGAAGCATGGCTCAAGAGTATGTGCTGGACATTCAGAAGTAGCACTTAGGTACCAGCGTTATGCAAGAGCAGGTTTTCATGTTTGGTAGAGCTTTCCAGCATTGAGTTTCTTTGTCCAACCTGCTTTCATTTCTCCCCGCTGTAGACACTGGGAAGTCTCCCTCTACTAAGAAGAAAGCACAAGTCCAAAGAAGAAATAAGGGCAAGAAAGGGGAGCACTGGTGGAGGAGGACAGCATTTCAGCATAATAGTCCTCAGATTTCATTAACTGGAAGAGTAGCTCTGGACAAAGGACCAAACTACCAGAAAGTGTTCGCAGGCTGAGAGCCAAGAAACCAACAAACGGCTGCACCGAAGGAATGAACAAAAGGATCCAAGACGGTCTTGCTTTATAGCACCTTGCACACCACATCTGACAGCATCCTCCAAGTTTTTCTTTCTTCCTTCAGGTATTATCACAAAATCATAAAATTGCAGAATGGTTGAGGTTGGAAGGGACATCTGGAGATCATCCAGTCCAACCCACTTGCTAAAGCAGGTTCATCAGAGCAGATCACACAGGAATGTGTCCAGGTGGGTCTGAATGTCTCCAGAGAAGGAGACTCCACAACCTCTCTGGGAAACCCATTCTAGTGCTCTGGTACCCTCAAAGTAAAGAAGTTTCTCCTCATGTTTAGACAGAACCTCCTGTGCTTCAGTCTGTGCCCGTTGTCCCTCATCCTGTTATTGGGCACCACTGAAAAGAGTCTGGTCCAGCCTCTTCACATGAACCCTCCAGGCATTTATAAGCATTGATGAGATCTCCTCTCAGCTTCTCTTCTCCAGGCTGAACAGACACAGCTCTCTCAGTCTCTTCTTATAAGATACTCTAGGCCCCTAATCATTATATATGGAAACAAGTGAGAACATTTCAAAAAAAAAAAAAAAAAAAAAAGGCTTTGGGATGATATATATACTATCTGAAAGGAGGTTGTAGCGAGGTGGGTGTCAATTCTCTGTCAATTCTCTTCTCCCAAGTAAGAAGCGATGGGATGAGAAGAGATAGCCTCAAGTTGCACCAGGGGAGGTTTAGATTGGATATTAGGAAAAAATTCTTCATGGAAAGTTTTGTCAGTCATTGGAACAGGCTGCCCAGGGCAGTGGTGGAGTCACCATCCCTGGAGGGTTTGAACAGGCATGTGGATGAGGTTCTTAAGGACATGGGTTAGGGGTGGACTTGGGAGTGTTAAGTTAATGATTAGACTCAATAATCTTAAAGCTCTTTTCCAAAGAAAATGATTCTGTGGTTCTGTGACATCTGAAAACGAGACATCAGGCTATTGTCATATGGAAAATATCCATTTACCATAACAGCCAGTAGGGATGTCAATGTTTAAAATGAATCATCTGTTGCCTTCAGCCAACTTTTTTCAACAGAAGAGGTTCAAGAAGGGCAGGTCCAAGGACTCCCAGGGAGCTGAATCCAGAGTCCTCTCCAGAATGAAGACAGAAGTCACCCGTGACAACCTCCCCAAGCCCAGTCCTACAGGCTGCTTTATTGAGACCATCCCCCATGCCTAAAAAAGTCCAACTCCACCTACAAACTCTAGTAGACTCTAAGAAATCATTCACTCCACTGAGACTCCATTAAGTTCATGTGTGGTTTGGAAAAATGTAACGTGAAGCAAAGCTCAACAGGGCTGTGAAAAAATGTGACCCAGAAGTTGTCTCAAATACCCAAGGGAAGCATCACCTTCAGACCCCATCCAGAGGGGTTTAGGACATTCTTAAGTGCCTTTTGTAAGCTCTTATAACTTATATTATTACATGAGTCCAACACACGGCAAATGGTTTTGGAGCTGCAACCTTGTTTTTCCTGTAATAAGTAAAGCAGGCATTTCTCAGATCCAGGAAAGCATTAAAACATCCATATCCCCACAGTCTTCAACTCTCACTACACATTTTTTGGTTATTGTTTTTGCTCTTCCTGGTCCACAGAATTGAAATAGCACCCTTTCCGTAACTGGTATCGTGAGGGTATGGAGTTATTTAAAAATACATTGATATGCCAAATTTACTAATCCCTGGAGAAATCAACATCCTCAGATGCAGCTTGCTGCTTCCCAAGGGAGGTCCTTCCACTTGCTTCAGTTAATTGAGCTTTGGTCGATACATAATATTATTTCATCATAAAAATGCCTACAGTGTGACAATAGGCTTGTTATAAGCACAGGGGAAAAAAACCGACTGTTCAACACCACTGGCAAAAGCTCAATGGGAAAGCACAGATATTTTAAATTACTTTTTAATCACTTCTAGATATTTTTCCCCATTTTTCCCCTGAACTTACTACTTACTGAATCTACTTACTGAATGCTTTGATTACAACGAGGGCTTCAGACTAATATTCACATGCGACAGTACTGAAGTTGAGCCTTTTCAACTCTCTGTTGGTAGGTTTTCTCTATTTCTTTCTGTATCTATTTATTATTTTTTTTTTTGTTCCTTTAAAAAAAAATAAAATGGAAAAATATCTTTATTCTGCCTCCCAGCTGCTCTCACAAAAGAAATAGAACAATTTTTTCTAACTCCAAATATTTTTCTAACTCAAAAGTTTCCAAGACAAGATCCTTCACAGATGATCAGCTGGACCCAGAGTAGATCACCTCAGGCATTTATATTTTTGAGGAGACAAGGACTGAAGGCATGAGCCAACCTGCAGAACTGCCATAAAAGAGCATTTAACCATTTAACCACCACTATTTAAACCACCATTGCCTGTACTCTGTATTGTCTTTGTTTCGATGATTTTATGAACACTCACTCCTTGCTATAGGTTGTATCTGTCTGGAAGACAAGCGGGGCAAGAGGTGTGGAGTTTGGAAGTTGTCAAGAACTTCAGAGTTTCACCAGAATACCAAATTTAATAGAAATTTTACCACTTTAGAATGTTCTTTTCTCTTGGAATTTGTATAACAACAGATTTGGACAATGCCACAAGGTTTCCTTCTCTTACTGTTTGATGCTGGATCAGTATTTTTTTGGGTTCTGGAGACCATTCGTGGGCAATTACTGCCAGACTCCCTTTCCTCTGCTCTGTAGTTGCCAACAAAATGCTCTTCCAAACCTACATTCCATTCTTCATCCTTGTGATCTACATCCCTCAGACCACCTGCTCTAACATGACCCTGCACATGGTACATCCATCCTCCCATATAGTGAGAGGAGAGAATAAAGAGGAAAAATCCCCACTATGGCTCCATAAAATAACTTCAAAGTTTTGCAGGCAAGTAGGTTGGAGAACTACCACCCCATCCAGCTAAAAGATAAATACATTTGGCCTTTTGGATCTCTAAACACAAAAGTAACTTCCATCAGCTTTTCATGCTGACATTCAGCGAGACCTTGAAAGGCTGGAGGACTCGGCAGAGAAGAACCTGATGAAGTTCCACAAGGGCAAGTGTAGGGTCCTGTACCTGGGGAGGAATAACCCCAGGAACCAGTACAGGTTGAGGTGGACCTGCTGGAAAGCAGCTCTGCAGAGAAGGACCTGGGAGTTCTGGTGGACAACATGTTGACCATGAGTGAACAAGGTGCCCTTGTGGCCAAGAAGGCCAATGGTACCTGGGGTGCCTTAAGAAGACTGTGACTAGCAGGTTGAGGGAGGTTGTTCCTCCCCCTCTGCTCTGCCCTTGTGAGGCTGCATCTGAAGTTCTGTGTCCAGTTCAGGGCTCCGCAGTTTAAGGAGGACAAGGAATTACTGGAGGCAGTCCAGCAACAGGCTACGAAGATGATGACGGGCCTAGAGCACCTTTTTTTATGAGACTGAGAGAGCTGGGGCTGTTCAGCCTGGAGAAGAGAAGCTGAGTGGGGATGTCATCAATGCTTATAAATATCTCAAGGATAGACTTCAAGAGGATGACTCAGACTCTTTTCAGTGGTGCCCAACGATAGGGTGAGGTGCAATGGGCACAGACTGAAGCACAGGAGGTTCCATCTGAATATGGGGAGAAACTTCTTTCCTTTGAGGTGCCAGAGCCCTGGAACAGGCTGCCCAGAGAAGTTGTGGAGTCTCCTTCTCTGGAGACATTCAAACCCACCTGAACACACTCCTGTGTGATATGCTCTGGTGAACCTGCTTTAGCAGGTGGGTTGGACTGGACGATCTCCAGAGCTGCCTTCAACCCCAACCATTCTGTGATTTTGTGATTCTTCCTCACTGCTTTGAAAAAAAAGGGACATCTGGATTTGCCTCTTTCACAGAAACCACGCACGATGCTCAACGCACCAGCTGTAGGAACCCTGGCTGCCATCCCAAACCAGCACAGAAACCTGCCCGTGTGCAGAGGCGGAGTTTTTAAAAACACATGGAACAAAAATCCAAAGCTGGCAATGGGAAGCAAAGAGAAAAGTTGTCAAGGCCCAGAGACGCAGATAATTTAAAATACGCCAATGTGAACTGGAAAAAACAGAGGTTCCAGCTGAAAAGTCTGGCCTGACACAGGACAGATTCATTGGCAGCTCGCTGCAGAAATTAAGGTGGTTGCGCAGTTGTCTTTGCTTTCAAGACCAGGAAGCTCTTGATTGTAGAGCCTGAGTTTCTGCAAGTTCCAGTTCAAAACAGCAAAAATCAATCCCTCCACTTTTTTAAAGAAATGAATACATAAATAAATAAAGCTAAATCACCAACCTCATCATAGCATTCTAAGCTGAATTTGGTAGCTATTTGATGGAGGGAGGACAAGGACAGTCGCGTCTTCCCATATCTCACCCAAGCTGCAGAGTAAGACATTGATAACATGGAAAACAGGTGATGGCAACCATCAGCAGATTCTTAATGTCACAGGAGGTGAGGAGTGGCAATAACATCAGATTTCTATAGTTCATGTGTTTTCATGTGCTTGGTCCAGACACCTGCACACCACAGGAAAGGCTTGTCAATCCCTTAACAGGTAGTGGAGATTAAGCTCATTTTTGAAGTTGATAAATATCCAGGAGCCATCCTTAGCAACAGCTACTGCAATAACTACAATTTCACTTCCCTGTATTAGAATCATAGAATGATTTTGCTTGGAAAAGACCCTCAAGATCATCAAGTCCAACCATTAACCAAACACTGTCAATAACCTTGTCCCTAAGAACCTCAGCTACACATCTTTTAAACACCTCCAGGGATGGTGACTCCACCACTTCCCTGGGCAGCCTGTTCCAATGCCCAACAACACTTTCTATGAAAAAAGATTTCCTAATATCCAATCTAAACCTCCCCGGCACAACTTGGCATTTACTCTTGTCCTATTGTTTGTTACTTGGGAGAGGAGACCAACACTCTCCATAGCAAAACTTCCTTTCAGGTATTCTCCCATATCTCAAAAAAGAAAGATAAATTCTTCCTTAACACACAGGTTTTTCCCATTTGAGGAGCGCTCCCAAAACACAAGAAACCTTTTCCCATGCACTGCATGACAGACACCTCCCATGGTCAGATGTCAATGCTGACGTCCAAGCATGGAAAGCTTTCCCTCTAATTGCACGCTCTGCTCTGCCAAATCCAAACCACATTGCCAACGTGGGATAACACCTTCCTACTTCTTCGGGGAAGACCGTGGAATATGTGCAGATCCCAGATTACTTGGAGGCAGCATTTCTCAAGAAACACAACCGAGGAAGCTCACAACGGCAACGCTCTTCAATCTTTTTCAACGCTAAAGAGATTAGGATGATGGCCAAGCGAATCAGCAATCCCAGCGCACCAGTTCAAAATGCTTTTGCCTATGGTTGTCACTTAGTGGAAGGTTTGCTACAAAAACGACATGGCAGTTAACTTGTTCGCCTGCAGGAATGCAAGTGTTGAGATGCAGGGAAAAGCAGCAAGATGGGAGCTGTGGACTTTGTGGAGGCGAAGCCAGCCCTGCTCACTGAGCAGGGACCACCACATCGATGATGTCTGGCCATAAACCAGCCCAGTGCTGAAATGTTGGCCCAGAAATTGGTCTGAGAAAAACAAAAAATATGCTAACAGCCCAGTGGTGGGTGAATGCTAAACACCAGGACATCCAGACAAAGGCAGGTGTGGGTAGATACCAAATTAACCCACCACCCAAGAAGTTTTTTTGAGTCAGCACACCATTCACATCACAGGCTGTCAGCTGGGACAACGGCACAAGAATGTTGCACAATGGCTCCTTTTTCCTACGAAACACACTCAACAGCATCCCACAGAGCAACGCCAAGGCTGGGAACCGCATGTGGGATCAGGATATGGAGCAGCACACTGGGAGAGGAGCAACAGCAACCCAAGTCCACCAGCGAGTCCTCATCACTAGTTTTGAGCTATTGTATCTGCCCTTGGACAAACAACGTCTCCATTCTTTAGCACCCCTAAAGACAAAACATGTATCCACATGGAAAACAGCAGTTCATAGAATCACAGAATGCCCTGAGTTGGAAGGGACCCACAAGGATCATTGAGTCCAACTCCTTTCCCTGCATAGAACAACCCCAGATTTCACACCATGTGTCTGAGGACGTTGTCCAGTCTCTTCTTGAACACTGTCAGGCTTGGGGCTGTGACACCTCCCTGGGGAGCCTGTTCCAGTGTCCAGCACCCTCTGGGTAAAGAACATTTTCCTGCTGTTCAACCTAAAGCTCCCCTGGCACATCTTCCTGTGAGGTTCACTGGTGACACTTGCAAAGAGCAGAAGGACAGGGATAAGGAGAAAATGCAACAAGGTCTCGCAACCTGGGCACAATATGGGCATCAACACATGGATGTTACATCTCCATTTGCTTTAGCAAACAAAGGTATCTTTTATATATAGTCATGTGCATCCATCTGTATTTTTATGCACTGATATAAAAACATTTTTTTTCCAGTCACTGTGCCTCTACCTGAAAGCACAAATGACCAGTCAGAGACAAGAAGAAAGAAAAGCACTCGGTCACACAAGAAAAGTTTGAGCACTGAAGCTGATGCTCACTCCTCCAACTCAGAGAGTAATCCAGGCACAAGCTTAGCTCCAGTCAGCCTTTTCCCTGTGTTACCTGGATGACTGAAGCTTGGGTCAGGCAGTTGAACAACATCCCCAGGGAGGACCTGCTGGCCTACTTAGCATGGACTGGCCTCTCTGGACCTCAGCAGCCTCTGGCAAATGTTCGGCCAAGTGGATGAAGGAGGCCAGGTCCAGGGAGCACACAGCGCTTGCACCCTGGACACTCCTTCCAGCAAAAGTGTCTTCACCAGCACCCACTCAATGCAGATCCCAAGTAGGAAGAATCAGGGAGCTAAAAACAACTCCACTGCCTGGACTTTGAGTGCTATCACGAGGTGAAGAATAGCAAACTTGAACAAGAAGAGATATGGCCTCTCTGCTGGAAGAAGTATCCTTCTGTAGCTTTGCTCCCAAAGCACCAACATGTGGCTACCAAACAATGAGGCTTTCAAGAGCATCCCATGCCCAAACTGCAGCTGGGGTGACCCTCCTCAAACAGTTACCACCTGCTTTCCTCATCATGCAGCATGTACACATCCAGATCCACAGTACACACAGATTAGGGAGAGGATGATCAGCAAGTGTCCACAAACACAAAGACACCATAGAAACAGCTACAAAGTTAGACATGTCAACAAATCAGTGGGGGTCAACACACAGGAAGGGACCATCATGGCAGCTGGTGGAAGATAAATAACTTGACCTCAGCTTGGCTGATGCTATCAAGACATCTCTCAAGGTGTGAAGGGACTTTTCATATTCATTATGTTTGGCATTCTTCATAATTGCCACCACCAAACGACGCCCTGCATCAGGCTCATGACTCCAGATCCAGCAAGAGCAAGAAAAGTCAAAGATACAGAGATGCCACCACAGTTATTTCCCTCCTCGCTGCTAAAACAATCTACCTCACCACGGGTTCATAGAATCATTTCAGTTGGAAAAGACCCGCAAGATCATTGAGTCCAAGTGCTAACCTAACACTGTCATTAAACCATGTCCCTGAGAAGCTCATCTAAATGCCTTTTAAACAACTCCAGGGATGGTGACTCCACCACTGCCCTGGGCAGCCTGTTCCAATGCCTGGCAGCCCTTTCCATGAAGATTTTTTTCCTAATATCCAATCTAAACCTCCCCTGGTGCAACTTGAGGCCATTTCCTCACATCCTATTACTTGTTACTTGGGAGAAGAGACCAACACCCTCCATGCTTCAATCCCCTTTCAGGTAGTTGTCGACTAGAGCTTTCTAACTCATCAGTCTAGGCAGCTCCCAGAGGCCACATTCATAGTATCATAGAATTATAATTTCAGTTGGAAGAGACCCTCATGATCATTGAGTCCAACCATAACCTAACTCTAGCACTAAACCATGTCCCTAAGAAACTCATCTAAACACCTTTTCCCACATAGCCAGTGCCTTCTGCCACACTGAAGAAACTGCACATCAAAGCAAGAGATGGAAAGGGAAAGCTATAAAGCTGAGAAAAGACGCCTTCAGCCAAATTTGTTTTAAGGCATGACTAGCTCATACAGAAAGGCAAATCTTCTAGTTTTCAGCACAGATCCTTGTAGGAGGACAATTTATGTTATCTGTCTCCAGCCAAAAGCGGTGCTGGGGGACTATTCAGGACAGCAGTAACACCACTAATGCTCTTTACTCAGTACTGCTGCAAGGAGGTCCAGGGGCATTGAGCACTGATATTTAGGGAAACATCACCTGTATCAAAAGGGGCACCTGTCCTACTGATTCAGTGCCGGTGCTGCCGCAGGTAATGTGGAAATTACACAAAGCTCTGCTCTCTCCCCAAACATTAGCCTTGTAGGTGATGAATCAGAGTTGCTGTCTCAAGGGACACCATGGAAGAGTCATGTAAATCCACAGCGAGCTCCCTACATCTCCAAGTGGAGGCAAAACAGATGGTGGGGGAAACAAAAGAATAGTCTCAGGAACAGTCAGTGGAGCTTGGCTTTGATTGTCCTGCCCAAGAATGGAGCTGCCACTTGTGAATCTGCTGCTGGAGCAGATAGCAAGTCCCCTGGGAGTGGACTGGTGAGCAGCACAGAATGTCCTGAGTTGGAAGGGACCCACAAGCATCATCAAGTCCAACTCCTGTCCCTGCATAGGACAAGCCCACAGTTCACACCGTGTGTCTGAGGACGTTGCTGTCTCTTCTTGAACACTGTCAGGCTTGGGGCCGTGACACCTCCCTGGGGAGCCTTTTCCAGTGTCCAGCACTCTCTGGGTGAAGAACCTTTTCCTAATGTCCAACCTAAACCGCCCCGGCACATCTTCCTGCCATTCCCTCGGGTCCTGTCGTTGGTCGCCAAGGGGTGCATGCACATTCCACTCCCTGGCTTGCCTTTCACACTGCACAGGAAACCAGCAAGGCTTTACTCACCCTGGCAAGATTTAGCAAGACAAGGAACATTCCAACCCAAACTATTCTATGATTCTATGATTCCAATTCTGCCTGGCATCTTTAAGCACCCATGTTTCAGAACACTGCCATTCTCTATATTTTGGTGTTTGGTTTTTTGGGTTTTTTTTCTGTATACAGCTAACTCTAGACATCAAAGACACAAAACCATCAAAAGACCAGCACGATGACAAAACAGGGAGAAGAGGAAAATACGGCCAAAGCTCTGAGCCAGCTCTTGGATAAGGTTGCTCTCCATATGAGTGAAGGTGAGACACACTGGGACTCCCTCCCCAGCCTTGCCATCACATCAGCACGCAGAAAAGCAACAACATCACCCAAATCCTGCTCACTGGCTCTCCGTAGGATGGTTGTGTACATTCTAGTTTGGCTTGAAAATCAAGGATGTGGGAGTGAAAAAAGACAACTAGCCAGACCACCAGCTATGCTTGAGTAAACAGGTGGCTTTTTAGTTGAGTTAGATAAGTGGTATTTCTAATTACATTAGCACAGCCACTTTAAACAAGGCTACCGGCAGGGTTGTAGCTTGAGAAGAGCTTTGAAGGAATGAAGGCCCTGTTCAGGAAGGTTTTGTTTTGGAAAAGAAGGAGCTCAAAATTTTCATTAGCCAGCTCTCACAACTCAGTCCAAAAGAGGGTGAAGCTTCTGTAAATGAAACAAGGATTTCTCAAGGGCAAAATGTTATTTGCATCTGCCTGAGCCCCATCCTTCCCCATGTAGGTGACCCTCTCCTGAAGAGATGCTCATACCAACCACTCCCAAAATCCCATTCCAACCAGTTGCACAAGACTTGCTTCTAATCTGGAAGCAAAAGTGAGGCAACTGGTCAGTACTGGGAAGAAAACTGCATCACTATGACAGCTGAGGACATGGACACCATCAGTGCCATAAGGTCTGGTGCCCAGGAACAACTTGCAGCCTCTGAGCTGGGCTGTACAAACAGGTACAAAGATGAGCACTGATTCCTCGAAACATCACTGCTCAGCATAATAACAGCATCTCCTTTTTAAAAGGAAGGGGACACAAAGCTCAGAAGCTGCTGAAAAGTTTTAGAACTTTCAGATTAGCAAAGGTGCAAAAGTAGAGGGTTACAAGTGGTTGCAAGATACCTGCAAATAATAACACATTAAAACCTGTAATGAGAAAGGGGAAGCACTTATTTAACTGTTCTGTCTTTAGCATCCTGAATCTGCCACAGGAGGAATGCTCTGGCCACAGTCCAGTTAAGCATTTCAGTTTATGCCAAATTTCAGAGAAGAAGGAGAGTTCTGCTTAATCAAGATCTTGACATTTCTCACCTGCAGGTTGTTTATTTCTCTCACTTGCATATACACACCCCTACCTCACAGGAATTTCCATTTTTAGCTTTTATTCTAAGGACTGTCCTTCTAGAAATGCAACCCTTCTTGCTTGTAAAAGCATCTAATTCCTTCGGGAAGCAAAAATGCTGGTGCAAGCCCAAGACACACGTCCTGCATTCATAAAGAAGCTTTTGAGATGCAACCCAGAGCTACACCCACAAGCTATATGGTGTTACCCACAGAAACTCCAACGATGTAAGATGAGCATTAGCCGCATAAATTGTGGATTCCTTAATATATCCATCTACCTTGCAACAGCTGTTAAGTATGCAGTATTTCCTAATTTACTCCATTACAAAAAAATGCGGTGTCCATTCATCAGCCCAGTATCACAAAAGGTCTTTTAACTAATGTACCTACTTGCTTTGTTCAATTAATGCTAACAAGAGAGCCCTTTATCACTCATTGAGTTTGGTCACCATAAGCAGAATACAATAGTATTTTTAAGGTATTAATAAACACTTCCTATATCAATGTATTAATAAATTCTTATATCAAGTATTAATAAATACTTCCTATATGCATGCTTTGTATACAAAACTCACTAAAAAAAGAAAACAGATGCAATTCCACCAGCCAGAAAAATACATAGATAGAATTACAGCAATGATTTGTATCTGCCAAGAGCACAAACCTCAGCCTTCGGTGACCTCTGTGCAAACACATTGAGCCAATTACCCACTGTGACAGCAGAGTTTTCCCTCCTGGATCAGCAGCAACTCGTTGCTGGCTGCAAGAACCATCAAAAGGCAGCTCAACAAATACACACGTTACCAAGCGCTTTGGGCTAGAGACAATCTAGAGGTTTAATCAAGATTTGGATCAAATTGTGTGAGGTATTTTGTAAATGTTGCTCTTATTGAGTTAGAGCTAGAGGATGTAATTCCCAACCACCTGCCTGTTTAACCTACAAAAATCACCATCAGGCACCTTTAAAACAATCCTCCCCCACATTCCCTCTTGTTAACCACAGTGTTCATAGCCCACCTCATCCTTCAGCATCCTACACGTGGGACATCTCCAGCACCACTCCAGCACCACTCTCGCGTCCTCTTGGCAAGGTAAAACTAGCCCAAGGGGCAAAGAGAAACTTTTAAAAAGCCTCCAACCATGGTTAGAAGCTGACAGAAGAAATGTTATCGCTTCTTACAGACAAATGGGCAGGACAAGGTGATGTACAGGCTGCTGGTTTGTCTTGTATTGCCTATTGTCCTACACCAAACTCATTATTGAGCAATATCCTCACTGCTCTTGTTATAAGGATGCTTGGTTTTCAGCTGGGCATCCCAAAGTACTTTTACTTTAGCCTCTTTCTTTAGAAAAGAAAATGAGCAGTAGGGGCTAAAAGCCAGGGATTAGTAACTTCAGCTGCCAGCTTCTTCCAGCCCAGGAACAGTAATTTAGAATCACAAAATCATTTTGGTTGGAAGAGACCCTCAAGATCATCGAGTCCAACTGTTAACCCAACACTGGCACTAACCCATGTCCCTGAGAACCTCATCTACACATATTTTAAACACCTCCAGGGATGGTCACTCCACCACTGTTTCAGCCTGTTCCAATGACTGACAATCCTTTCTGGGAAGACTTTTTTTTCTTAATATCCCTCTAAAACAAAACAAAACAAAAAACAAACAAACAAACAAACAAAAACAAAACTTGAGGCCATTTCCTCTCATCTTGTCACTTGTTACTTGGGAGAAGAGACCAACCCCCTCCATGCTTCAAGCTCCTTTCAGGCAGTTCAGAGATCAGAAGGTCTCCCCTCAGCTCCTGTTCTCCAGCTGAACCCCCCAGGTCCCTCAGCCGCTCCCATCACACTTGTGCTCCAGCCCCTTCCCCAACTCCATTCCTTTCTCTGAACTTTCTCCAGCACCTTAAGGGCTTTCCTGTAGGAAGAGCATGATGAAGAGCACCTAAGACACTCCCTGATTTCTGAATTTTGACATCAGTGAGAGATGCACTTAGGTCTGAATTTCAACCCTCACATGTTTGTCATCCCTGTTAACTGCCAGGCAGTGCTAGAAGCAGATAAAACCCAGGTGATTCTCCATCAGGAGAAAGAAACACAGGAGCATTTAAGAGAGCTTGAAACCTCACATGGGCTCTCCCAAGCAACAAAATCAAAAAATCAGCTCATCCTACCAGTGCCCACAGAGCACAGTAATTCCAGATCCCATCTGCTACCCAAAAGGGTAACCTATCCCCTCCTGAGATGCTTATGGGGGGAAGCCACTTCAACCACCCATCTCACCAGTCACCCAGGTGCTCTGAGTCTTCTCCAATCTGTTCCACCTACGCTTGCGTGTGCAAAACAAACCCCAGGGCAGCCGTGTTTTCCCCAAAAACAGCAAAACAGCAGACTAGGAGAGGGGAGATCCATCTGGAAAGCAAATGTTGTAAAAAGCATCCCATCGTTCAGCCAGGATGAGTGTGCCCAAGTGTAACATCAATCATTCATGGTGATGGCCAAGGATTGGGAACAGGAAACCTGGTGCAGGAGATGACAGACAGAAACACATGAAGATTCAATGAGAAAGGCAAGGAGGCTGGAAGAACCACACACTGAAGCTTCAGATGGCAGAAGGAAGAGCAGGTCAAAGAAAGTCAATGAAATCACAATGGATTTCAACCCCTATACACTTAATACACGCTACGATGACAGTCAATGGCCACCTGTCCTTCATTTTCCCAGGATGCACTCCGTAGAATCATAGAATAGTTTGGGTTGGAAGTGACATTCAAAACTCATCCAGTGCCACCCCTGCCATGAGAAGGGACATCTTTACCCAGCTCAGGTTGCTCAGAGCCCCGTCCAGCTGGGGTGTCTCCAGGGATGGTTCATCCACCGCTTCTCTGGCCAACCTGGGACAGTGTTTCACCATCCTCATTGTAAAAAATTTCTTCCTCATGTCCAGCCTGAATCTCCCCTCTTTTAGTTTAAAACCATCACCCTTGTCCTATCACAACAGGCCCTGCTAAAAAGTCTGTCCCCATCTTTCTTATAGGCCACTTTTAAGACCAGAAAGGCTGCAATAAGGTCTCCCCAAAGCCTTCTCCTCTACAGGCTGAACACCCCAACTCTCTCAGCCTGTCCCCATAGAAGTGTTCCAACCCCCTGTCCATCATCTGCTAGGAATTGGGAACATGACATCCTGTTCTAAAACTCACAGTAAACGAACCCACTTAATTATTACACTTTGGGCTATGTTTCTTTCTTTTCTTTTCTTTTAATTTTCTGGAGCACTCAGCCACAAAAGGAAACAATTTCTGCCTGTACTGATGGAGGGAATGCTGACTGTTTAGGTGAGAATCATTTCAGGATTGTGGCCAGATTGAGGAAATTGGTGAAGGAAGTCCTTCATAGCTGGATAATGAGGTTGCAGTTTTATGAGTCATTCTGCTGAGTTATGCACCCAGCACCTTGGGTGTGGGTGACACTTTCATTCCTTCCTTTCCTTTTTGAATGAAAAATGCCATCCAAGCACACAAACACAAGCACAGTATTCATGAGGTGGAGGCCCAAATTTCCACTCGCTTGTAAATTGTCCAATACAGCAGCTATCGAGAGGAGTTTGCCTGGTGGGTTCTCCAGGAACATCCCCAAGCTGCAACACAAGCCATTCCCATCAGATACATACCATGCCCCTGAAACCTAAATAGCCCCTGGGGTAGAAACAGGAAAAATGTCAAGAAAAATGAACAGTCAAAGACACTGCCCTGTATACCTCTACTATTAAAAACATTTTTGATGTGAAGAGACCAGCCCAAGTTTCCTCACTCCAATGTTCACATCCTCACTGCTGGGCCACCTTGTGTCTTTGTTCATGGTCCTATGTGTGCTGCAGGGACCAACTGTCTGTACTGACACTGTCTGTACTATGGATGCCCCATCGCTATAGTCATCCCAGGCCAGGCTGAGCAACCTGAGCTGGTGAAGATGTCCCTGATCATGGCATGGGTTGGACTAGATTTGAAGGTCCCTTCCAACCCAAACTATTTGATGGTTGTATGATTCTATGGAGTGTACCCCCTGGAAGCTGGAGGGCAGATGGCCATAGACTTTGCCATCGTAGCATATGTCCTCCTCAGCTTGATATGGCAAAAGTGGATTGCAATCATCTCCCCCTTTTGAGCAAGCAAAGATTTCCACAAGGAGGTTACCTGAAGTTTTAACACTGTCAAAGCTCAGTTGCATAGAAAGCGGAGAGGAGGAAGAGGAGCCCTTTTCTGAAGATCCCTCTGCTCCATCTGGACCCATCACCTTCCATTACTCAACCGCCTTTCTGGGACTTCTCTGTGCCTTCCCCTATGCTGTGCCCAAGCACTAAACATGAAAATCACTTACGACAGTTCCTGATGGCACGACATCAACTCTGTCTCTCCTGGAGGATGAATGAGCAGATGGAAGCAGTGGAAGATGGCTGAGCTAGGGAGCTGCACAACTGGAGTCTTTCCAATCCAGTAACTACAGTCCAAAAGACTGAGGATGCAAAGATGCTCCAGGGTCAGAACCTCTTTCCTAGGGGTAAGAACAAGGTCAGGGAAGATCTGCAGGTGGTTACTGACAGGCTGCGCAGGATAATTTATGCCTGCATAGTTGGTTTCACTGTTCCCCAAATTTCTACTGTGCTCGCTTATTCCCCAGTCAACCCATCACATTATTCCAGCAAAATAACCACAATACCAAAGAGCTTTTGAAATGAATATGATGGGCTTGCAAGCATCTTCCGTCATGCAGAACTAAAATTAAAATGTATGCCCAGCCTCGCCTTACTGGCTGTAATTCATCATGCGGAAAATTCCCTGCATCACGACGACTCCTGACAGCAAAAGAGCTAATGGGAAGTTGCATTTGCAGCAACAAGAGCATCATTCTGCTGCTACCAGACTTCAAACCAGGGTTCCAGATCAATCACCGTGCTTGTCCTAGCAGACCAGTTGCTGCTTGAGACACAACAAGGATGCCTATGGAGCATTGTTCCCTCCATGCACAGGGATGACAGTCATCCTTCAAGGCAAATGGAAGTGGAAGGTGAGGACCAGGAGAAGACAAACATGAGTGTTTGCTCAGAAATCACTCTCATGTGTTCTCTGTCTTTGTCACCACACTGACACATGAGAAGCAAAGTTCAAGCCAGGAAAAAAAGTGAACCAGCCTCAGTAAAAACCTCAGTAATCAGGTGGGAGAAAACACAGTGTCCAGAGGCTATACCACGATGATGCATCACAAGGTTGGGCATCCCCAGCAGTTTCTGGGAACCATCAATGAACGCATCTCTACTCACCACACACATCAACTCCTTACCCTACAAAGGTTTTTGGGAAAAGATATAACACTGGACTACCAGACCAGAGCAAAACCTTGATGTCCACACAACAGCAGGCACTAGTATGTCATGCCAAGTCATTTCCAAGATCTTGCTGTAAACCTCAAAAGATATATTTTTTTTCAAATTACTTCCCTCATGCACATGGTTGACAATCCCTTCATGGCTCCTCACACTATCAGGACCACAGCAAGAAAACTGACAGCATCTCAGACACCTTCTGGCTCAGCAAACACAGCTGCCTGCACTTAGATGCATATTTTGGATTTGAAACTGAGATGCAAACTGCTGCTAAAATAACCACCACAGAGCAGTAGTTGCTTTTTCTCCTGAAATACGGAGATGCTTTCCATTTCTTCCCTCCTTGTCCCTCGGCTGATTTTACCAGCCTATAAAAGGAAATAGGAATTTCATTACTCAGATGGAGAGTCACCTTCTACCCATCCCAGAAACACACACGTGCAACCAAGTACGTGGATGAGACGCTGTCTTGTGTTCCTGGACACTGATATCACACTAATCACCACTGGCACAGCTCTGTGAGGTGCCCATGAGAAAACAAAGATAAGACAAAACAAAGCAAGAACACCAAGAACCAGAAGCTAAAATTGCAGGACGGTCCCAGCTGTGACAAACAAAAGGAGGTTTCCTCACTGCCAGCATCCAAGGGAGCCCTCAAGGAGCCACCAAGCCAAACATGAAGGTCCCTCATCTCATGCACAGAGAAGGTCATGGGAGGAAAAATCTGCAATTTGCTGCACAGAAGACGCTGTGTGGGATCAGGTCAGAATGATCAACGTGGCCAAGGAATGAAAACTATGCCTAAGAATGAAGTGATGGCAACATCCCTCAGTGATGCCCGCAATATCTCATGTACTATGTTGTTTTTCCTGATTTAAACTTTTGGAACATATCTCCAGAAAAACTTATAATTTACTGCCATCTATATTTCACTGTTTCCAGTTTTACTGCATTTTTACTGTGGTGTGCATGTGCAGAGGTGCCAGTAGAAGATGTTTCCTCAACATCTCAACACCAGACGTCAGAACGTGACCTTCTGCAAAATCGCTAAATTCACTTGATGGCGTACAGATATTTCAGTCCTCAGAGCACGTTTCCAACATGGGCTCTTTTCTCAGTTCTGGTTCCTCTTTACCCCTCATACAGCCGACAGCAACACGTGTCGGATCTGGAGATTCACAAAATCACAGAATCACAGAATGTCAGGGATTGGAAGGGATCTGGAAAGCTCATCCAGTCCAATCCCCCTGCTGGAGCAAGAACACCCAGATGAGGTTACACAGGAAAGTGCCCAGGTGGGTTTGAATATCTGCAGTGAAAGAGACTCCACAGCCTCCCTGGGCAGCCTGTTCCAGTGTTCTGTTACCCTCACTGAGAAGAAGTTTCTTCTCAAATTTAAGTAGAACCTCCTGTGTTCCAGTTTGAACCCATTACCCCTTGTCCTACCATTGGTTGTCACCAAGAAGAGCCTGGCTCCATCCTCCTGACACTCACCCTTTGCATATTTGCAAACATTAATGAGGTCACCCCTCAGTCTCCTCCAAGCTAAAGAGCCCCAGCTCCCTCAGCCTTTCCTCACACGGGAGATGCTCCACTCCCTTCAGCATCTTTATTGCCTTGCACTGGTCTCTCTCCAGCAGTTCCCTGTCCTTCTGGAACTCAGGGGCCCAGAACTGGGCACAATATTCCAGGTGTGGTCTCACCAGGGCAGAGTAGAGGGGCAGGAGAACCTCTCTGACCTACTGATCACCCCCCTTCTAATACACCCCAGGATCCCATTGGCTTCCTGGCCACAAGGGCCCAGTGCTGGCTCATGGTCATCCTGCTGTCCCCAGGACCCCCAGGTCCCTTTCCCCTTTGTTGCTCTCTAATAGGTCATTCTGCAACTTATACTGGAAGACGACTCTCAAAAACATAAAGACATCAGCGCGTTTCAGTACAGCCTTTAGAGTCACTTATCTGATGCTTTCGACTCCACTGATCACAGCTTTCGACTCCACTGATGTCATTTACAAATTTAAAAATGCATATAAGGCTTCAGCATCCTCTCCCAGTTGCTCTTTTTATGATGCAAATACAATTTAATACAATGAGGCAGGACAGAAAGCCCAGACCTTTTTACAGAATCAGCTGCATTCCAGTTGTCTGGTGAGATAAAGAACTCAACAGGCGGGATGGACAAAAGCACATTACAACTCCAGATGGTTTTCAGATCAGCACAGGACTTTGCAAGGAGGAACAGAACTTTTCAATCCCTGTTAAAGCTCTACAAGTGGAAATAAAGAAAAATAAAACACCTATCAAGTAATCTTAGATTTGGCAGGAAAACAAAATATTTCATTTAAAAAACAAAATTTTAAAAAAATCTTATCTTTAATACTAGAAAAAGCCAAAACTCCAAGAAAGGTGCCAGGGCACATTGCTCCATTTGGAGTTGTGTGTTACCTGGAATTCTCAAAATTAGGGCAGAAAAGAGAAAGGAGAAAACCCTCAGCATGAGGCTTTGGGATGCTGAAGGCATTTATTTCCACTGCTTAACTTTCAGATTTGAATTGAGATGCTGACAGAATCTTTGGAGGTACCTTGAAACACTTCCCATCACGACTGCTCTTTGCAAAGAAGAAATAGTTTAAAACTGGCATTCAGTAGTTATTTCTGTATAATCTGCTGTCTTCACAGAAAAAATCAGTCATCCCTAATTTCAAGCATTTTTTCTATGAAAAACAGACCCAAAAAAGGCATTTTTGTTATGGCAATTTTCAAAATAAAATAAGATTTTTAAAAGAATAATAGATATATTAAACAAATCTTCTGAATCTACCCTGTAACTCCCCAGTGACTTTAAAGGTCTTTTAGGTGGTAACACAAGATGTTGACAATATTTTTCCAGGAGGAATTCAAGAGCTGATCAACTGATCAGCTTTACCTCTACAAGAATGAATAAGATGAAGAAGCACTAAAGGTCCGAGGTGCCAGATGCTGTGGTTGCACAACCGAGATGCTGAGGATGTTTGGACTGGTCCCGCATCCTTGTACCTTCATCTCCCACCCTAAATCTGGCACAACAGCACCGACCTCTGCAAAATGCTTTGAAATCTCTGGGTCTGTTGCAACAAGTACAGGTGCTACTACCTTGAGTCCAGGTAATCCAAAGTAAATCACTGCAGAAAACTAACGGTGTGGTCTATCTGAAAATAGACAGAAATCCCCACCAAAAAACATTTAAGTCGTCATGATGGAAAAATAAATCCCAGCAGATTGTTGTTAGCTTTATATGAATCATCATGTTGTTATAGCAACTTCATATCTGCATCGAATCTGAAAACCAAGCACAGCTGAAATAATATAACAGCATTAAGTAAAAATGATATATAACAAGATAAAAATGGATCGGCTCGATCTCTGAGGAGCACCCACACTTCTTTCTCACCCTCCTCCCTCCCTTTGAAAACATTGCTTTCCTGTATTTAAACAAAGAGAAGAGGTTTGGAGCTTATGGAGAAGGAGAGCACGAACGAGTTTTTGAATTCACAGTGAACCTTTGAAATGAAGATCCAAATTTAAATGAGATCAAGTGCAACTCCCAGTTATTACCACCAACCCCAGTCAACTGACCCTATTGTTCCTATGTACTGCAAAATTCATGCATTGCATGAATTAGATAAATACATAAATTAATTTATAAAATTTATAGGAATATATACTTTATGTATTCATGCATTGCATGAATTATATAAATATATATGCACATTGTCATCCTGCTCTGTTCAGGGTCCCAAGCAGAGAGTTCACAACCTGAACCGAAGATGCAGAAGCAAGAAAGGGGATGGACAGGGTCTATTTTTAAAACTGCAGGTATATGTGGTTATTTTATTACTGCAGAAAAAGTGAAAAGTGTCACCGAGGTTCCTTCCATCAGAGCAGCGAAGGAAAAAAAGCTAAAGAAACATATTTATTTCAGGGACTTGGCAGAAAAGCACAGCTCCTCTGAAAGGCAAGAGGCTCCCATCAACCTCCAAGACACCGCAGGCGCCTCAAAAGACACGGTTTTGCCCCAATTAGTGCCAAGGATGCCCAGAAAGCATCACAGGGCACTGAACTGCTCCTCCTCCCTGTGGGATGCTGCCAGAATCAAGGAGATTTGAAGGGAGAAGAAGGGAAATTGCTGGGAGACTTGCAAATCTTGCTTTTGATGTTTCAAGCAAATTAAAACCAAAGAAAGAAACAATAAAAAAAAAAATAAAAACAACAAAAAACCCACAAACCCACAACTCTAGTCCCAACAATCTCCTATTAGTCTTAACAACAGCACTAAAGTAACTCAATTAATTAAAAGCTAATGAAAAGAAGCAGCCTAACTTATTCTTCCAGAGTTCAAGACAGCAAAAGCACCACTCTGCCCCAGACAGAAGAAGTCTGTTTTCTTTTTTCTTTTCTTCTTTTTCTTAAATGCATTTATTCATTAAAGTCTCCTCGTAGGCTGTGTAATGAGTCACTACTTGCTTCTCTAGAAAGTGCAAAGGGATGGAGGGGAACGAGATTCAAAGAGAGAATGGAGACAGTCACAAAGCTTCTTAGAAGAGTTTGAAAAGCTTTTGAGGGAGCCACAGATAAAGCGAAGTAGCTCCTCACATGGGCTCCAAAACCTCTTCTGTTGTCACCAGAGTATTCCCAGGGCCTGAGTTCAGCTGTCTGCTTGCTAACAGGCATCACGGAAAGCCACCCCCTCTCCTACACCCAAAAATAACTCAACAAGCCTCCTTCCTCCCCAAAAGAGCTTGGGAAGAGGAATCTGGAGCTACAGTAGCAAGCAGGAGGGATACTGCTCCTGCTGTGGACTTGGTGGCTCACAGATACATTCATAGAATAGAATCATAGAATCATTTTGGTTGGAAGAGACCCTAAAGATCAAGTCCAACCATTAACCCAACACTGGCATTAAGCCATGTCCCTAAGAACCTCATCTACGTGTCTCTTAAACACTTCCAGATGGGACTAACTGCACCAGTGAAATACGGTCATGGGAGATGATATAAGTAGTTATCATCAACATCTTGAGGCCTTTTGTCTCTGTTACACTTGCAGCCAGAGATGGCTCAGCAGGCATGAGATCAGAGTGAGCCCCGTGGGTCCATGTGGGTGGGTGAAGGCTGCAAACAGCTATTTTACAATTGGTTTTCTGGTGGGGAGGAAGAGTCCATCAGATCAGTAACGCCAAGCTCAACAAAAAGCCTAGGAGACACTCTCCCATGGAATCATTGAATCAATTTGGTTAGAAGAGATCCTCAGGATCATAGAATCCAACCGTAACCTAACTCTAGCACTAAACCATGTCACTAAGAACCTCATCTCCATGTCTTCTAAACCCCTCCAGGGATGGTGACTCCACCACTGCCCTGGGGAGCCTGTTCCAATGCCGGACAAATCTTTCTGGGAAGAAATTTTTCCCAATATCCAATCTAAACCTCCCATGGTGCAACTTGAGGCCATTTCCTCTCATCCTGTCACTTGTTACTTGGGAGAAGAGACCAACCCCCTCCATGCTTCAAGCTCCTTTCAGGCAGTTCAGAGATCAGAAGGTCTCCCCTCAGCTCCTGTTCTCCAGCTGAACCCCCACCCAGGTCCCTCAGCCGTTCCCATCACACTTGTGCTCCAGCCCCTTCCCCAGCTCTGTTCCCTTCCCTGAACTCGCTCCAGCACCAGCCTTATCTCAAGTTGGTTCTGAAACATCCTGGTTTGGTTCCACAACAGCTCTCATGAGTCCCCTCTGACTCTCAATCCACCCTGCAAGTCCTCCCCTCATCAACAGAATCTTTGAGGAACCAAAGTCAGTATGGAGGTGTGAAACAAGTTTGCAGAGAGGCGAGGCAATGGGAATAGCACACATTTCAGTGCAATCTTGATTTATATTGAGTGCTGATGTATCAGGGCCAGAATAACCTCCACTGTGAAAGCAAAGGGACATGATACTCTAGCAAAATTCAACAATATACTGCAGACCCAGCTGGGGCCAAGCTCATCAGCCCCATGAAGCTCAGACTGATGAAACTGTAACTTCCTAACACAAGAAACACTCCGTTTGCCAACTCAAATCTCCTCAAATCCATCTGCACAACAGCCACCACCCAAGGACGGCCGGCAAAAGCCCAAGATACTACCCAGAGCATGTTGCGCCACCCATCTCCATGTCTTCAAAAGCCACCTCCTAACTACCAGATGGATGCTGAGCTGATGGCGAATGCGTTCCCTTCAAGCTCTTCCCACCCATTTGCTTAGTCCTTGGGTGAGAAGGACTGTAACCCTTCGGAGCTCACCAACCCCTACTGCAATAAAACCAAATCCCATAAAATCATCCTGAGCCAAATTCCACCACTGCCATGGCTTTCCAGAAAGGGCTTCGTCTTGTAGCAGCAGAGAACGTGAAATTGCTGCGGTGATGCTCATGATCGTGTGTCGTACCTCACGGCAGAGATCTTCTACCTTACTTAGAATGGTGTCTCTCACTTTTTTAACATTTATTCTATCTAGGAAAGAAAAAAATAAAATAAACAAAACATAAAGTGATAAACACAGAAAATACAAAATCAAAAAAATACCTAAAACTGAAGACATAATGTAGAGGAACTTTTTTTGTTGCCACCTAGACTGCTTCCGAAGGGTTCACATGCCAATCTAATAATAAAGCTGTCATACGGGGTGATGTGATTTTAGCTTTCAAGTTGAAGGTTGCTATGGGAGGCTGTTCCCAGCAGCAGCACTGCAAAGTCTTTGTACAAGGCCTTCCCGGCACCAGACACCGCTCTGATTTTTGAGTAGGAAGAAATTCACTATGTTTTATTTTTTCTAAAAAGTCCCTGAAAATGCAGCAGTCCTGGAAAGAGATGGGGAGGAAAAGAATAATAAAGGGGCTGGAATTCAGAAGTGCAGATGCAGTAAAATCCCTCTCCCAAAGCTAAAGCACCAGCTAAACCTCAATCTTGCAAATCACTGCACATCAGCGGAGCCAGGGTTGCTGTATTCACCAAAACCAGGTTTGCTCGGATGAAGGAGAAGTTAAAGATGATCAGAAGACCTCACGTGCAGTACAAGCGAGGAGCAGAGATGTGAATGGTTATTGCAACCCCACTGCAGCGGTGCATTAAACTGCAGGGTATGTTGGCTGTGCATCTAAATCCTGTTTCTTCAATAAAAACAAGGCATTGCTTCACAACCATTTGAGGAAGTTTACCTACAAGCTTTTTAGACTAATAATTAAAAAAACAAACAAACAAACAAAAAAAAAAACATTAAAAAGGAATATATAGAGAGAACTGAGCAAAGAATAAAAATATATCTAGAGAGAGAGAGCTGTGCAAAGCTGGTTAAATACAAATGACTCTCTTAAAAGTAACAAAGATGATATTTTCTATAAGAAATTGAAAGATTTAAAGAGGAAACACAATAAGAAGGAGGTTTATCGAGGACTTAACACAAGGACGTAGCCATGAAGCAGCAGGAGAGGGAGATGCAGCAGCTATTTACCTTTACAGGGTGTGCTGAAAACTACTGAACACTGATTTATAAAAGGCTTTTAATTCATGTCGCCAAAGCTTTCAGCCCTTAGGAGCTTTAATTTTTTGCAGGTTAAGGAAAGCAGAGTTGGTATATGACGTATATATTTATAAGGGTGAATACTTACAGAGCAAATGCACTGCAATTCTGTGGACACGTGCCTACAGGAGCTTAATGTCAAGACAGATATACAACTGTGTTATTTAAAGGACAAACTGAGAATACAATAATATTAACGATGACAAAAATAAAAAGTAGCAAATGACACGTTTTGAGGCACTGCCCAGATGTGAGAAACAGCTGGTGTACACCGCTCCAGAACTAAACCATCTTTTCCTTTGCAAATTGACACCAGGAGATGCTATTTTTGCAAAAATACAGCCAGTTACAGCAAAGCCAATAAACCAGAAAGCCAAATCCTTTGGGGCTTTCTGTTTCTAAGGTTTTCAGGGTATGTTTGCCTCTGTCTCCAAAACCTCTCACACTTGTATCTAAGTGAGCTGCAATAATTAACTCCTGTGCAGACCTTGCTCATCGTGTGGTCCAGCACTCAGGTGGTCAGTTCAGAGAAAAAGCTGGAACTGAGGGGGGTTAAAATGGGCTTATAATGGCAAAAATCAATTTGATTTTGAGCAATTCTCCTCTGTTGCTATTTTAATTTGCCAATGCAAAAAAACCCACCAATGTTATATATTTGTATGTATTTTTAATATATTATTTTTATATTTTAGTTGTAATTTTATTATATATTTACATACTATATATATAATATATAGTATATTCATTTATACATATATGCACACATGTAACATATATTTTTGTATATATACACACTATAAAGAAATATAAATATATTTTCATATTCTACACTGTTGTAATTGTGAAAAAACAAACCTCACTTGCAACATCCCATAGACACAGCTATAAGGTCTCATCAGATCAGGGAGATGATTTTCAATGGCTGTCAGCTCACCAGTGGCATCAGCACCAGTGCATGCCAGAAAAAAAGCTCAGGACCTTGTATCTATCATGAAATGACTCTTCTCCCCCTCTGGCTATGATGATAAACCTTGTTTTTGAAGGATCATTACGCTTGTGCTGTCTATAGGGATGAAGGAAATCTGGTTGATGATGTGGGTGTCTTGAGTTCAGTGGATCAGTGGAACATCTCCTCTACTTGGAAAACAGGGTAACCAAGATGGGGTGAAAACAGAATTGGGTCTGGAGTCAAGAAATCATAGAATCATTTCGGTTGGAAGAGACCCTTAAGATAATAGAGTTCAAGCATAACCTCTAGCGCTAAACCATGTCCCTAAGCACCACATCTACACACCTTTTATATACCTCCAGGGATAATGACTCCACCATTGCCCAAGCCAGTTCCAGTGCTTGACAACCCTTTCAGTGAAGAATTTTTGCCTGGAGTACAAGTGTGATGAGAGCAGCTGAGGGACCTGGGGGGTTCAGCCTGGAGAACAGGAGCTGAGGGGAGACCTTCTGATCTCTGAACTTCCTGACAGGAGTTTGGAGCATGGAGGGAGTTGGTCTCTTCTCCCAAGTAACAAGTGACAGGATGAGAGGAAATGGTTTCAAGTTGCACCAGAGGACGTTCAGATTGGATATTAGGAAACATTTCTTCCTGGAAAGGGTTGTCAGGCATTGGAACAGGCTGCCCAGGGCAGTGGTGGAGTCATCATCTCTGAAGGTGCTTAAAAGGCGTTTAGATGAGGTTCTTAGAGACATGGGTTAGTGCTAGAGTTAGGCTACGGTTGGACTCAATGATCTTGGGGGTCTCTTCCAACCAAAATGATTCTGTGATTCTATAACTATCAACTTCCCTGATGTCAAAGCCTTCAGACCCAATTTAAACTATGGTGGAAGTTATACGTGGGTGCAATCTTAAGACAAGTGAATGAAAATTTGAGTCCAACATTCAGGTACACAACTGAGATGCCAGAGAATAAAGATTTCCAAAGCATGGATCCAGTGCGGGTCCTGCACAACACAGATGAGCATTTCATGGTGTCTGGGTTTGAGATGAAATCCTGCCATGGACCAGAGAATTCTTTGCCAAGGGTAATTTTGCCAGAATATACAAATAACCCTAACAGAAGTCTTTATCAATATATCAGTATTTGTATAAGAGCTCACACACTATTTTTTTTCCTGAAAATGCATCACCAGCAACAATCCTGAGCCCATGGTACCATGCAAAAACAAAAAAACCCAGACATCGAGATGCACCAATTATAGCGGCAGTACCAAGAAGACATCATACTATATTAATTGAAATATTTTGCTAGAAGCAAACCAAATTATTGTACAGTTCACTATTAGAGGAAGGCTTCAGAGCTCAGCCAGCCCACCACCTTCTACCCAACCTTCACATCTCGCTTCGTTCCCAATGTTCCTCCACCCCAGCCGGTCTGTTAATAAGCTCAGGGACGTCCTTCCCATTGGTATCAACACCTTGTCAGCAGAAATTCGCATCAAGCCAGCCCTGCAAGCAGCTTTGACAAATAACTCAATCACGTTCATCATTTTAACTTATCCTTTTTGTCAATCAGGTTAAGCTTGAAATCTCCATTTACATGATCAGCCTTCCTGATATTAAGATAATCACACAGAGGACTGATCAAAGGTTCCTCATTAACTTTGGGAGCACTTTATCTATTCCACTATCCCTTTTTGACTACAAAGAGAACTTTGTTCCCCAGAAATCAGGATGAGGAACACCACGCTGAAGAAGAAAACATTGTCGATACTAAATCTGAGCTCCTCCATTCAGTATCAGGGTGGCATGTACTGCATGTGCATCTCCAAATAACCCAGAAACATACTGGGTTTTAAAACAGAACATCTACTGAAAATCTCTGAGAAAAAGAGATATTCCAGCTGCCTTGAATTACCTTTATTTTACCTAGGCTGGACGGATGAATGGGCATTCTGATTTTTTCCAGATTGATTTTGAAAATCATCCCAAAAATGGTCCTGTTAACAGCATTCATTTCTCTCAGCCTTGCTCTGATGGGGAAATGAACTCTGTAGCCTCTTGAAATGCAGAAATACTCAACTTATGCTCTTACAGCCCTTTCTCTGTTGTCCATGCACTGTCCCAATAATAACTGCGGCATTTGCAAAGCATCACCAGGGCACAGTCACAGCTGGTCCAGTTCTGAGAACATAAAAAATAAGACAGGAAAAAAGCCATTCCTATCTTCCCAAAGAACCTTCACTCTGCTGTTCAACTCCGACTTGCTATTTTTCTTCCTGCGACAAATAAAATGTAACATCATTCTGCTATTTTTGGAAATGGATGTTTTATCCAGAGTGTGGGCAGACAGAAACAATTTGTATCCAGATTTTAGGATTATTTAAAGAGTGAAAATAATGAAAGGACATAAGCTAATAAAACAGTCTTATTTGAAAAAAAAAAAAAAATTGAGAAATATTTTAATTAAAGCACTTCACTTCTGGTACCAGCTATTAAGAAAGCAGATCTAATTGTTTATTTATCTCATATTCATCAACAAAACATTGCAAAAAAACCAATCACATGGGACATAACCCAACGAAAATCTTCCTCATTAACTCAAGAACAATGTTGTATGGAGTATCTCAAGCATGATCACACTGTAACAAAATGGCATCATGCCACCAAGTCCTATAAACTATTCTCTCTCCATACCCCCCTTTCTCAGAAAGATGCCAGGATGCTGGATAAATAGTGTTCTCAGATCAAAGACTGAGAGGCACCGAAGAAATGTGGAGGATTCTTTGAATGACCATGTGTGGGAGGAAGTGGAAAGATGACCTTAATGGCTGGTGTCACAACTTCTAGCCAAGATCTGGCTTCATAATTACTGTGACAATTAGATGCTTTCTGAAAAAAAATGTTTAAAATGATGGGACCCTGCTCCAAGCCTGGCTTGTACCAGAAATAGTGTGGCCAGCAGGACCAGGGCAGTGACCGTACCCCTGCACTGGGCACTGAGGAGGCCAAACCTCAAATCCTGGGTTCAGTTTTGGGCCCATCACACCAAGAAAGCCCTTGAGGTGCTGGAGTGAGTTGAGAGAAGGGAGCGGAGCTGGGGAAGGGGCTGGAGCACAAGTGTGATGGGAGCAGCTGAGGGACCTGGAGGGTTCAGCTGGAGAACAGGAGCTGAGGGGACACCTTCTGATCTCTCAACTGCCCAAAAGGAGCTTGAAGCATGGAGGGAGTTGGTCTCTTCTCCCAGGTAACAAGTGATAGGACGAGAGGAAATGGATTCAGCTTAGTAGGAAGCCAACATAAGCAGAATCACTAATATCGCCATGTCCAGGCAACCAGACTGTCACATGGCTAATTAAACGCTTTGCAAAAGTTTTTCTGATCGTTCAAACAATTGGGATGTGCACAGAAGAGGCTGGCAGAGGTATGAACAGCAGCCAGAGTGCTGAGTAAGCACATCTGAAAGTGTTAAATGCTAACATGAATTCAATTTAAATTCCCTGAACGTCTTCAGGAAAATAAAAAGAAGAAAAATCCATCCTGCGGGCAGGTTAACCCACATAACCCAAGTACTGTGTCTAGGAATCCAGTTTGGCTTCTTTACAGTCAAGGGAGGGATACTGGAGTCTCCCCAAAGGAGCCCACTGACCATGAAAGGAGTCATGGGTCTCCAGTAGCTTCTTCAAGTCCCTTGGGACCAGTGTCATCATTAGCTTAGCCTGACCACAAAAGTGAACACAACCCACCAAGGATCATGTGGAACATCAAGTGATGAGCAAAGAAGGGGACAACATGGCAAGACCCTTACAGCAGCTCATGGATCCCAAATGCCAATTCATCGCATCCTTGAAAATGCAAGTTGATTTTTTCCTCTTACGTGAAGCTTTTGGGAAATTTACTTTGATATGTCTTAGAATTAGCTACACCAGGCTCAATAAATATGAAGTGATGATGGAGGGGAAATGTTACAACATGCACAGTCCTAACACAAACTCAAGTCAATAAAAAGGAACTGGATGTCCCAACTGGCACCTCAAAAAAGTAACTTTGCCCAAGGCTACTACTTTCAGGTAAGCAATGGGATGCATAAGAAAGAAACCAGAATAATACAGAGATTATTATAATGCAAAATATAATTATTATAGATTTATTTAATGCAAGATTATAAGGTAAAATTAGTGGTGCATTGTCATTTGGGTCTTATTCTTTTCAATAAAGGAGTTCACAAAAGTAAAGAGGAGAGAAGCAGCAAATATGCTCTTTGCCCCATGGTGATGGGGGAGAAGGAAGGAGACACACTGAAAGAATAAGTTCAGTTTAGAAAAAAGACTAACACCAAAAACAGCAGAAGTGAACTCAATAAGGATCCAGTTTAGGGTATTACTTTCTCATCTTTTGAGCACGCTATTACTGGTCACCATCCAAATGAGACATTCTTGAGCTAAACGAACCTTGTGCCTCACTAGGCAATTCCTAAACTACTTATAATTAAAGGCGCCATTAGGCTTTCAGAGAACCAGATGCCAATCCATGTCAAAAGTTACACAGCTGAATGTGGTCCAATTACACTGCAAACAAGAGATAAACCACATCCCAATGAGATAGAGTTTTATGGGAAGCTTTTTCCATGTTTTAAGATCTTAAGATAATACAGGCAAGAACATCTCAAATGATCCCTTCAGTGTTGTGTAGAAAAGACTATCCCTAGTTACCTGCCAGTAAGCTTAAGATTGGATAAGTGGCCCATCTAATCACTGATACTGTGGGGAAGCCAATTAAATAATTAAAAAAACAAAACTGAAAAAAGTTTACATGGAGAAACAATCTCTTCCTCCCCATTTCACACCTTTTTAGGGGTAGGGGAAGGGTGATATTTTGGGCTGGGTTTTTACAGGCTTATTCAGGGTCTGTACAGCAAAGCAACTATAGCTTCTTGTGGTTTGGTAAATACCACAAGCCCAGTTCATCCATTCTTGAAAAAGTCTTTTCTAAACAATGTAAAAGGGAAATTAAGTGTCATGAAATGCACAACCCAGTCCGGGTGACAGAACACCCCAAAATATCTTTCCGATTAAGATGTTGATCGAGCTTTCCCCTCTGCATTTAAATGAGGAAAAAATAAGAAGTCTAATCTACAAATCGACTCAGAAACAGCCATCATATAAAATACTAAAAATATTATCAACTAAACACAGGAAGGTCAAAAAAAAACTTCTTAACTGTTTTCTCAACATAATGCAGAAAGCGAATCTATTCTTAAGCATACACCAAGGCCAGTGAATTTGGGAAAAAGACAGATGGGAGAATATGTAGGAGAATATGTTCCCTGAATGCTTCCACAAATAGGCTCCCAAAAGTCAAGAGAGATGCTGTGTCACAAGACATGCAGAAGTCACAAAAGATGCATTCCTTGACATTCCCCACCAGGAGATCTTCTGGAAGATAGAAAACTCTTTACTACTTGTTACCACGGCTCTGCCTCCAGACACTTATCCTATATTTTTCCCATATTTGCCAACAAAATGGCCAGTCTCCTATGGCCATGGAGTAACAGATGCCACTTTCTCAGCCTTTCCCAGAAACATAGTGATGAGCATCACAAAGATTTACAGCGATACAAGAACCATCAATGGTCTGCCTTGACTTTCCCATTTATCAGTCCCGTTCTCCCACCCTTTCAGCTGCTCCCATAACTTGAAGCTGTTGGACAGCCTCAATCAGATTGGAGGAAAAACATAAAAAGAAAGTAAAAAAAAAGCTAAAATATAATTACCACCCCAAAATTTGAGTGAAATATTAAAGGTTGAGTACAGGAAAGAAAGATAAGTGAACACCAGTGTGGAGAATTAGACCAAAACACAACACTTAAAGCAACACCTTAATCCATTTTCTTAAATATGCACTAGGTGTGTGTGTTCCCTGTACGTCTCATAGCTTGATGGTAAAATGAAGTGACAGCATTGCAATGGTGACACCCTTAGGTGGTTCTTTGGCTGTGTAGATGAGGTTCTTAGGGACATGGTTTAGAGGTGGACTTCACAGTGTTAGTTTAACAGCTGGACTCGATCTTAAAGGTCTTTTTCCAACCAAAATTATTCTATGTGGATTACCTACAAGTAGACAAATGGGTGATTAGTCAAAATTATTATTTCTCTTGTGGTAAGGGTAGTGGCAAGTGGCAGAAGATGTACCAGGAGGTGAAAGGCACATCTGTAGGAAATCAGGTGTCTTCTGCTTGCTCTTCAGCAGATGGAGAGTGGAGAGAAGATTAAGATCCTCCATCTGAGGTTTGTATTACATACATTTATTTTGTCACATCCTCAGTAATGTCCCCACCAACAGCAAGCTCAATCTTGGTGGTGTAGTTAGCAGTGGTGTAGCCAGCAGTAGTGTAGCCAGCCAACAACTCTGCAGCCTTAAAGTCATTTCGGCCACTTGGGTTTCCTCACATAGATATAATCTGAGAAGAGCCAAAGTATCAGTATATTGCTGCCCAAAAACCTCTCGTGAGGAGCAGATGTCCCACAACCAGAGGCTTGAAGAGTATGTTCTTGCTCCCCAAGTGTAAAGTGCCCAACCAGCAAATTACACAGAGGGTTTCCAACATAAATATGTTGTGCTCTGACAAATGCATCCACTCGCATTACCCTCTCATTTGATCAAGAAATTTGGATCATAATTATACAGGCAACTAAAAAAAAAAAAAAAAAAAAAAAAGGTATACCTCAGTTAAAACAATGATTTGAGTTTTGTCACTTTACTCCAAAAACTAGATCTACATCATTACATGAATTTGCTTTTCTATTTTAAAGATTTTTGCCGTCTAACACAGAGTCTTGTTTGCAGTCAAGTCAGAGCAAAATTGATGAATGCCAACACAGCTGGATCTCAACAGCCCTTGCACTAAACTGCGGTGTAAAAATTAAGGGAGTGCCAGAGATTACTAAGAAAAATACAGCAACACACCTGTAGGTTTCCTATCAAAAGTCATTTCATGGAGATGAAAACAATCCCAGGTGCAGGGGAAGGAGGCAAAAGCAAGCACACATGGCAGAGTTTGCATTAGTCCGGCTTTTAACTAAGTCACAGCTGCCTTTATTGCAATGATCTTAATTGGCATTTGCAGTTGTGAGATGGGAAAATCAGATGACATGAGCATCTTTGCCTACAATCCCAGAAAACGTAGGTTGGAGAAGACACAGAGATCTACCCAAGGCGTATGTAAAGAAGAAAAATAAAAATCCATTTATCTTTCTTTTCCACATGTTGAGCTAGCTAAAGCAGTCCACGTTGTCCAGTTTCTACCATAAGCATTTATTTAGCACCATTCCCAATTCTGAAAGCAAACTCCAAGTGATAATGCACGATCCTCCTGCAAAACTAAACTGAGATGGATAGAGGGCGAGAGGTATAATTTAAGACAGTTTATATTGCTCACGTTACATTCAGGCTGCAAGAAAGGTCATCAGTAAATTGAGCTCAGTGGAAGGTAACGGAAGAGTTTACAAACATCATCTCAACAGAAAAAAAGAACTAATTTGGGTATTCAGGGAAAAAAGGCAACCAGAGAGCAACTCTGAATATGCAAGAGCCTTCCTCACCTCGAACACATATAAACATACTCATCTTTAGAGGCCCAAAACTTCTTATGATGAAGCATTAATGTCATCAATAGTAGCACCCACTGCAACAGCAACCTCCTCCTTGGCCAAGCCTCAACTGAACACAATCATCTGATAAAAACACTGTTTCTCAAGTAAAGAAGGAACTTCTAATGGGGTTTTGTTGGAAGAACACGATAAAGGTCGTCATTGCACGTCATCAGCACATGATTGACACAGAGAACTTTGTCATTAACATCAATGGGTCCTTTGCAGGCCAAAATCCATGTGGGAGTTCCATGCTGAGGCCAAAGGAGAGAACAGGAAAAATATGAAAACAGGAAAACTATGAAAATATGAAGAAGCTCAGGCTGAATCACACCCTACTTTAATTTTTAACTTTGGACCATCCACATAGACACACTTTCCACAAAACAGCTCAGGATCCCTAAAAAAAAAGATTGCCACCCTGACCTCACAGAGGTGCTACTTTGCACATTTGGATCATAGAATCATAGAATGTCCTGAGTTGGAAGGGACCCACAAGGATCATTGAGTCCAACTCCTGTCCCTGCACAGGACAACCCCACAGGTCACATCGTGTGTCTGAGGACGTTGTCCAGTCTCTTCTTGAACACTGTCAGGCTTGGGGCCATGACACTTCCCTGGAGAGCCTGTTCCAGTGTCCAGCATCCTCTGGGTGAAGAAACTTTTCCTCATGTCCAACCTGAACCTTCCCTGGTCCCCTGACATCACAATTTCTCTGGTTCAACTTCCAGAGGAAGAGCTGGGATATACCAAGTATCTTAAATGTCAGACAACTCAGCCATTTGGGACCAGCAAGACTAAGGGTAATGCCCTAAAATTCCAGCTTACAGAAAAGTAGCTTGAAAACAGACACACTTCAGCTGAAGAGTCTCCAAGTCCATTTTGTTTGCCCAACACGTATCTCAGCAGCACTATCACAGTATCACAGTATCACAGTATGTTTGGGATTGGAAGGGACCATAAAAGATCATCTAGTCCAATCCCCCTGCTGGAGCAGGAATGCCTAGGTGATGTCGCACAGGAACATGTCCAGGTGGGTTTTGAATGTCTCCAGAGAAGGAGACTCCACAACCTCCCTGGGCAGCCTGTTCCAGTGCTCTGTCACCCTCACTGAGAAGAAGATTTTTCCTCAAATTTAAGTGGAACCTCTTGTGTTCCAGTTTGTACCCATTAGCCCTTGTCCTATCATTGTTTGCCACCGAGAAGAGCTTGGCTCCATCCTCGTGGCACTCACCCTTTATATATTTATAAACATTAATAAGGTCACCCCTCAGTCTCCTCTTCTCCAAACTAAAGAGATCCAGCTCCCTCAGCCTTTCTTCATAAGGGAGATGCTCCACTCCCTTAATCATCTTTGTTGCCCTATGCTGGACCTCTCCCTGTCCTTCTGGAACTGAGGGGCCCAGAACTGGACACAATATTCCAGATGTGGTCTCACCAGGGCAGAGTAGAGAGGAAGGAGGACCTCTCCTGATCTACTAACCACCCCCCTTCTAATACACCCCAGGATGCCATTGGCCTTCCTGGCCACAAGGGCACAGTGCTGGCTCATGGTCATCCTGTTGTCCACCAGGACCCCCAGGTCCCTTTCCCCTACACTGCTCTCTAATATGTAATCTCCCAACCTATACTGGAACCTGGGGTTGTTCCTGCCCAGATGCAGGACTCTACACCTTCCCTTGTTAAATTTCATCAGGTTATTCCCTGCCCAACTCTCCAGCCTGTCCAGGTCCCGCTGGATGGCAGCACAGCCTTCTGGCATGTCAGCCACTCCTCCCAGCTTAGTGTCATCAGCAAACTTGCTGATAGTACACTATATTCCCTCGTCTAAATCATTAATGAATATATTGAATAATATTGGCCCCAGTACTGACCCCTGAGGCACTCCACTAGATATTGGCCTCCAACTAGACTCCGCACCATTGACTACCACTAGAATCACAGAATGCTTCAGGATGGAAGGGACCTCTGGAGATCATCTAGTCCACACATTTCTACACTGCATAGTACTGAATACCGCAAAGCAACGTGTTCTCAAAGCCAACATTAGAGCTGAGCATCCCTGCCCATGTACCATACCAGAAAAAAATAGATAATCAGTAACATTTCCTATGATTCCATTGAGGACATTGAGATATGCAGTCCTTATGTGCTTCATGAACACATTCATAGATGGCTGGGTAGAGAAGAAAAGCCCAAATCAGCAAACTGTACTCTTTTCTCTCTTGTGATTAACTCAGCCAACCTGCTAAAGTGGAAGAGGCAGAAAAAAGTGACAGGAAAAAGCAACAGGAAGTGAGAGACTTCAGACTATCAAAAAAAATTCCACTTCTGAAAACAACTTAATAGCGCTCATCTGTTCTCACTTTCATACCCATGCCCCAAACACCGTATTTGTATTTAATTTTCTGGTTCACCAAGTAGAAAAATAACCCATTCCTCGGACTTCCAGTTTTATTTATGGACTTGGTTAGGACTGAGCTGAACACTCAAAACTGTCATTGAAGGTTTCAGGTGTCCTTAGCTCTGGGTTTGCATTCACCATGTAGCAAAGCATCAGTGCCACCACTTTCCACCCTACCAAACCAACCATGGTCCCACCTTTGTCAGGCTGCACCAGGGGAGGTTTAGATTTGATATCAGGAAAAATGTCATTGGAACAGGCTGCCCAGGGAAGTGGTGGAGTCACCATCCCTGGAGAGGTTGAACAGACGTGAAGATGAGGGTTTTGACATGATTTATAGGTGGATTCAGCAGTGTTAGGTTAATAGTTGGACTCGATTTCAAAGGTCTTTTCCAACTAAAATGAGCCTATGATTCTATGTCCTAACTGTGGCACTCAGCCTCTTCAGCTAGAGGTGCAAGCAAGATTAATTCAGCCCGAGCGAGAGCAGCAAGCTGCCTCTTAGAGTTAAGACTATGTCTCATCTACCCAAAATCTATGTCCCTTCTTTATTTTGGGGGTAGGGTTTTGTTTTGAATAAATCAGGCTCTAGAACTGGCTCTAGAACTGGCTCACTGCGCAGGCACCAGCACATCAATGCCAAAATGTTGGATAGGGTTGAAGCCCACGGATCTGCTTAAAAAGAGAGTGGAACCCTGAGTTTTATTGGCTTAAAATGATGCCAAAAGGCATCTTTGGGCTGCAGTTCCATGATGCATTAGCTCTGACAAGGGAGATAACTCAAGACCTCCCCACGCTGCTCCTTCCCCACACCACGGCTGCCTCTCCGCTCTCTTGCCAATACAGCAGCCAGCAGCTCATGCCATAAATCAGATCAGTGAAACATTCAGTTTAAAATAACAGCCAAAAACTCCTCCATTACAGGAGAGCCTTTAGTATTACAAATGATGAAAGCATGTTTCTAAAAAAAGCAAGCTGAGTCGAGAGTGATTTCTGAGAAGGTGGCAAAAAAACAGCACCAAGCTCAGCCAGCAGAACAAAGGCTGGGCTGCTCCAAGTGTTGCTGGGTCACCAGAATAATGCTGATATTGGGAAAATGGGTCTCAACATGCCCAGCTAGTGGCTACCTAGATCAAAGATGCTGCTTGGCTCCCATCCTGGCCCTGTGTGGTGATGCTGTAGAAGCAGGATGTAGGATGCTGTAAGGGAGTGGAGCATCTCCCTTATGAGGAAAGGCTGAGGGAGCTGGGGCTCCTTAGCTTGGAGAAGAGGAGACTGAGAGGTGACCTCATTAATGTTTACAGATATATAAAGGGTGAGTGTCATGAGGATGGAGCCAGGCTCTTCTCGGTGACAACCAATGGTAGGACAAGGGGTAATGGGTACAAACAGGAACACAGGAGGTTCCACTTAAATTTGAGTAGAAACCTCTTCTCAGTGAGAGTGACGGAACACTGGAACAGGCTGCCCAGGATGGTTCTGGAGTCTCCTATTCTGGAGGTATTCAAGACCCGCCTTGACACCTTCCTGTGTAACCTCATCTGGGTGTTCCTGTTCCGGCAGGGAGATTGGACTGGGTGATCTTTCGAAGTCCCTTCCAACCCCTGACATTCTGTGATTCTGTGATTTTGTGATTCTGTGAGCAGGACATTCAGAGACCACCACAATCCTCTGCTTGTGAGCCAGTCCTTGGGCATCTCCTCACCCAGCGAGCTGCACTATTCCTGCCTCATGGGTGGAGATGCTGCGATGCAGCTTCTGGGGTAGACATCAGGATGCAGCTTCTGAGGTCAAGAAACAGCATCCTTGTGGTGAGCACAAGCATTTGGCCTGTGGAGCTTATTGAAACTGAGAGAAAAGAGAAGAGACAGGCCTGAAGGTTTTTTTTTACAACTATTTTTATGATTGATGCTGGGAAACAAAGAATCATAGAATAATTTTGATTGGAAAAGACCCTCAGGATCATCAAGTCCAACTGTTAATCCAACACTGGCACTAAACCAGGTTCCTAAGACCCTCATCTATGCATCTTCTAAACACCTCCAGGGATGGTGACTCCACCACTGCCCTGTGCTCCAATGCCTGACAACCCTTTCTGTGAAGAAATTTTTCCTAATATCCAATCTAAACCTCCCCTGGCACAACCTGAGGCCATTTTCTCTCATTCTTGTTACTTGGGAGAAGAGATCAACCCCCTCCATGCTCCAAACTCCTTTCAGGCAGTTCAGAGATCAGAAGGTCTCCCCTCAGCTCCTGTTCTCCAGGCTGAACCCCTCAGCTTCCTCAGCTACTCCTCATGGGATTTGGCTCCAGAGGGATTTGGGAGTTGTGTTGTTTGTTTGTTTGTTTGTTTGTTTTCTATTCTCCTTTTCATCTAATCTAAGCACCTTTTGTCTACATTAAATAAATAACTGGCTGTCTTCATCCTGCAATCCAGGTGGTTGTCCCCACGCATGGACCAGACCAGCGCTTCACCCACAGCACCCAGATCCATCAGGAAGAAGATCTGCAGCAGGAGAAAGCACCACAGCATCTCGCCTCCCATTTCCAACACAGGGATGTAATCTCAATACAGTGATTGCGTTTTTTTACGCCTTTTACAAATGTCTAATTCACTCCAGATTAACCCCTCAGTGTAGCTACTCCTTCATTTTACCCCTGGAAACACCAAGCTAAAACATTTGTTGGGCTAAACACAAAACCCTACAGCTCCAGGCAGTTGCTCAGGACAGAGGAGTTGCTGTTTCACAGTTCTCTGATATAGTAGTACAGTCATATAACACTGTCCTTGCAATAAAAGTACAGAATGAGCTTCTAAAGATGCCTTTCTAAACTAGATATTTCTATGTGAATCTGGGTTTCATGACAAGCTCTTTTTGCTTACTTCTCACTTCTTCTCATCTCTTATGTTTGGGTTTTTTTTGGGGGGGTAGGGTGTCAGGCAGATGGGCTGTTCCTTCTCAAGCTCAACATAAAATAAGAGGTACCCAGAAATATATTGAAAATGCACTCTTAAGGCATGGCACATGACATATTTCAAACAAGTGCAGCTGAAAACCTCCTAACTATCAAATGCTATTTCAATAAGGGGTTTTGCTTTACTTTAGACATTCATGCAACTTCTAAAATGCTGAATCTCTTCCAATTGCATAGACAAACTCACTAGCACAGGAATGTGTCAAAAACCCAATGGTCTACATCTTTACATTCTTCCCAAACTCCAGAAGGTTTCCCAAAGCCATCAGTGGGACATCAGGCTTCCTCACAACCTAGTGCCCTGAAACACCCTTGATGAGAGCTGGGATTTGGTTCCAGTCCTGATGTCCGTCATCATCTCCTCGTTTCGTTTTCCAACAAATTTCAAATTTTCCAGGTCAGGAACCAACCTTCTTGTCTTGCACTTGGGCTCTCAACATCTGTATCTTACAGCAGTGCTCAAACTCAATGACAAGCAGCTGGACCTTCAACAGTAGGACATACAATTATGTAGTTCTATCTACATGCAGGGAAGAGGTTTCAGTCCCTTCTCCACTGGTGAGGCCAAACCTCAAATCTTGTACTCAGTTTTGGGCCCCTCAAAACAAGAAAGATCTTGAGGTGCTGGAGCGAGTTGAGAGAAGGGAACAGAGCTGGGGAAGGGGCTGGAGCACAAGTGTGATGGGAGCAGCTGAGGAACCTGGGAGGTTCAGCCTGGAGAACAGGAGCTGAGGGGAGACCTTCTGATCTCTGAACTGCCTGAAAGAAGCTTGGAGCCAGGCATGGTTGGCCTCTTCTCCCTAGTAACAAGCAACAGGATGAGAGGAAATGGCCTCAAGTTTGTTTTTTTTTTAGATGTATATTAAGAAAAAATGCCTTCCCAGAAAGGGTTGTTAGGCATTGGAACAAGCTGCCCAGGGAAGTGGTGAAGTCACCATCCCTGGAGGTGTTTAAAAGATGCATAGATGAGGTTCTCAGGGACATGGGTTAGTCTCATTGTTGGGTTAACAGTTGGACTCGATGATCTTGAGGGTCTCTTCCAGCCAAAATGATTCCTTAATTCTATGATTCTATTCCATCACTCTCTTGACATCCTGCCACACATCTCCACCAAGCTCCCACGATGGGATACAGCTTATTGTTTTAGAGAGAGCTTTCAGGCATAGTCTCTCAGCTGACTCTTCCAGACAACGCCCAGATATCCCCAGAAATTTTTAGTTTTGAAAGAGCAAACCATGAGGGTGTCCATTAAAACATGTGTCATCCACATCTCGGCCACAACAAACCACAAGCACTGAACAAGACCTGATAAGCACTGTTTCATTTGACCTTTGACTATGATGGAGCCAAACCAAGGTGATTCCAGCCCATAAACATTCCTGACTCAGCCACAATAAAGCAGTTGAGACCTCAAACCTTGAAGGTAAGTGCACAACAGCATCAAATCCCCCAGTTGTTTCAGCTTAAAAAGACAGGAGAGAGGTGTTGATGCTCAAGTGATGCTTTGCAATTCAGGCAATCTGTGTACAATTGTCAGGCTGGCATAAACTCTGTAATATCGTATTGTATATCTAGGAGAATTATATACAAGGCACAGTCATCTCACCTGCCACCAAAGCATCCTAGTGCTGCAAAATGCATTGGAAAGACTCTTGGTTTAATGGAGTGTTATTCTGCTTTAGTATGGCACAGCAAGAAACGGACTTGCATTATTTCAATTTTTAACCTTCAAGTAGATTAAATTTAAAAATAGCAAATGTAAAAAGATGCAACAATGATAATAAAGGTGGAAAGAAACAGGCACAGTGTTTATCACCGGAACAGTTTGGGAGTTATCCTGAACCTGTTCATACCATCTATCAAGGCATTTCTTTGCATCAGCCGGCTGCAGTAGGTAGATAAAACATAACTGCACCGTGTGTATAAAACGTGTTTACATACATAAATCTTAGCAAAGTGGCTTCTTATTTTCAGGCAAAACCAGGAAGAATTACACATCACATTAAGTATCTTCTTCCCTGCCCTCTTCTCGATCATCTGGAAGAACAATTAAAGTGCTTTTTGCATAAAACAGGCAAAGAGAAGCCCTTTCCTAAAATAAATAAATAAAAAATGAAGGCGCATTTTTGCTTTTAATATGATCTTCAAAGGAAACAAGCATAATGACTTAAAAATTCCCACAGTGAGAGAGAAGAAAATGGAGGTTTAATCATCCCCCTAAAAGATAACAAAACAGATTTCTCAAGTCTTAACATCTCCTGCAAAATTTTAAGCGCTCACACACAAATATTAGTAACATGCTGCAGCAAGCTGAATAGTTTCCCCTGCCCTCGCACAGGAATATGTGTGAGTTCCTCCTTTGCACTCACATATACACATATTTGCTGTTTCCACCACTTTTCTATTTGCAAAGAGATTGAAATGAAACTACGAGCAACTGTGCTGTGGTTTTTAACACCTTCCTCCCCTTATGAAGGTCTTGTTGTCCTGCATATCAACAGTATCTGTCTCTAACTACACAGCAACATCTGGAAGCATCAGCATGAGCTCTCTACACACTGACCACCAACGTGACTTACAACCAAAAGCCTCAGCACTGAGAGAGCATCACTCAGTTCAACTGGTCTCCCAGTTACCAACCATAACAGGAACCGGTGGGAAAGGCAGAGAGATCACACCACCAACTTCACACCTATGTTCTTCTCCCTCAGACTGCCCCATATCATGTCCTTTGCAAAGGGAGGAATTGTTCCCATCAGAAGGTTTCTAAGGAAGAAAATTTTTACGATGAACACTGGCCCAGGTTGGCCAGAGAGGTGGTGGATGCCCCATCCCTAGAGACATCCCAGGCCAGGCTGGATGGGGCTCTGAGCAACCTGAGCTGGGTGAAGATGTCCCTGCTCATGGCAGGGGTTGGACTAGATGAGCTTTCAAGGTCCCTTCAACCCAAACCATTCCATGATTCCATAATTCTTAAAGAAACAAACCACTACACCATCACGTCAAGATGAATCCAGAGGACCTTTCCAAACTGTGTTGTTGGACAGCATTTGGAGTAATTTTATCTCTCCCTCCCACAGCATTGGTGAAGCACTTGAGAGCTCTTCTAGTTTGCCCAGCCAATGCCAAGATGTTGGGCTGACTTCCAGCAATGCAGTCTGGAATGGAAATCTCAGCTCCAGGCAAAGCTGTGACAGAGGACAATAGTCATCATCGCACCCAAATGCAAAAGAGTTGATAGGAGAGAGAAACCACCACCCTACTCAATTGAAACAGAAGTAAAATACCTTACAATATATTAAAAAAAAAAAAAAAAAAGCTAAGAGGCAAATAATTCATTTAGGCAATACGCAGTGCCCACGCTCTACCTGAATTGTTTAAGCTGAAGGTTCATACTTTAATCAAAACCACCGTAAAAAGGAAAATGTGGGGTCAGAAGTACAAGATTTATCTTGAGCAAACGAAATAGGTTTCTCAGCAAGGCGTTTTCATTTAACAGAAAAAATATAGGTTGCAGTTTGTCAAGTGACCAGTAAGGGGAGTCAGTGCCTACAGCTTTGAGTCAACCACCCATATGCAGTTTTGGGTGGAGAAAGCTCAAATGAACTATCTTGAGGTAGTGACATTGAGAAAACATTGATGACTGCCAGAAGATGCCAGAGGAAGATAGACAGAGAGCACCAAGTCCAGAAAACCCACTACCTGGAGAAGGATTGAGTGATACTACAGCAGGAAATAAGTGACATTTGTGCTTGGAAATGGGTCTCTCCCTGAAAGATTTAATGGACAACATTTGATGGAGACCACTTGGAAGGAGAACGGCAAAGGACAAATGAAATCAAGTCAAGATGGAGCTTGGGATAAGAATATAAGGGGCAAATTCCTCTATCCTCTGTTGGCCTTGAGGACTGAACCAGATGCTTGAGACAAGAATTCAGAAGACAAGGGCTCACCAGATGCCTTATCACTGAGCCCCGGCACTAGAAACAAATAGGGAAAAAATACAAATAAAAATTTATTTAAAAAAATATCTGAGTGGGATTTAATAATATTATAGAGTGCTTAAATAAAAAATGCCAGCAGTAGGAACTCATTAAGTATTGTACAGGGAAGAACAGCAAAATCGCTCCTGCATCCATAGCCATGCTGGGCTCGTCAACAGAAACGGGGCTGCCACCGGTTACGGGGCCACAGGGAGGAGCATTGAAATGCTCCCGTTCCTCGTTCCTCTTAATCTCATTAACCTCCTATTTACTCTGTTGTCGGTGATTATTCAGGATGTTAATAGGCAGGCTTTTTGCATACTATTTACTGAACGTCGCAAATCTGTTTAGCTCTGTATACGAAACGGGGCTGGAAGGCACCAATTCTCCCCACGCTATGGAAAACAGTGGCAGAGAAATACTATCCTTTTTAATGACTTGTTTTGAAGATTTTTTTTGAATAAGAATTAAGTGAAGGATAAGCAATTTATTCATATAACCCTTTATTTTTTTCTAGTTCTGGAATAGTTTCTGAAGTATTTCTATGAAGGAGGAACAGACATCAAACCAAAAATATCCGCAAAAAGACTTATTTCCTACTATAAAGCTGGAGTACAAGAAACATCTATTCTAGCCACAATACAAATTACCGTTAACGGTATTCTAGGTGGGAAAAACAGATGTAGTTTAAGAAAACTATTTCTGATGTTAAAATACTACAGGTTTTACACATACAGTCTGTTACGCCTTGAAAAATGAAACCTTCACTGACCATCTGTTCCCAGCAGAGAGTATCCATTAACACTCGCTTTGGCCAAAAACCCAACTCAAAGTCAACATACCGCGAACGTGAGACACCCCAGGGCTTAATGAACCAGCCAAGTCAAGCAAGATCAGCTGCTGGGGAACAATTTGGATGGGAATTGCCCAGTATCAACCAGTTAAAACAAAGGAACAACCGCAAAAGTAGAAGATGCCATCCAGAGGGGAACATCTGCAAGAACTCAGCCCACAACGTTCCTGCACATCCACTCCATAGGCTGGGTCTACCAAATGTAGCACCATCTCTAAGGAGTTCAAGGGACATGGACAAAAACCCCCAAACCAAAATAAAGAACCTGAATTGAGAAGCGTTATCACATAAAGAAAACAGCAAAAAATATCTCACCCACAATTTTATTCCTTTATGTTGTGGAGTCACTTGTTCAGCACTCGGCAGCAACAGACCCAAGGACCTTCTCAGAGGTATCGTCTCTGTTCAGGGAAAAGGAAAAACATGAAAATCAGAAGTGAAATGTTCACATAGGTTTTTATGTGCTCTGTTTCCCTTGGACTGAAGCAGAGGTATTCCCAAGACTGAGGTTTCAGCCGTATCTTTAGATTCAACTGCCTCTGGGAGTTTCCACACTCTGTGAATTTGTTAAAGAAAAATACATCAGGCAAGCTTTGCTCTTGGTCTACACAATATCTCTTGACAGTGTAAGAACATGCCTAAAAAACCCACTCCTTCTCTTTAGTTTCAGGGTGCAAACGTTAAGGGATGCCCAGTGAGATAGAGCAAATAATTCTCATTTTCTGAAATTTGTGATTTCACATAGCTGTCATTTCCCCAGCTTAGTGATTGCATATTTTATATTTGGCCTTAGCCAGTTAAGCAGGATCCGTCAGCATTTTTTCTACATTTCCTATAAAAAGAAAGTCCATGCAATTATAGGGATTGCAGAGCTAGAAGCAAATAACTGGGACAACCAAGCAGACCCAAAATTGCAAGAGGTCCCAGCCCAGAAGAGCAAAACCTTGGCGAGGATGGTGTGACACAAAGCTGCACAGAGGACTCAGCCAATCTGTTATAAAGCAAAGTTAGCAGAAGATGGAAAAACTCATTATGGCATTTTTATATTTTATTTTGAACTAAAAATACATAGAGAGAGGAAAAATTAAATTATGACTTTTGGAAAGATGATTCATACAAGAGTGCATGTGCACATGCTTGTGTATAGAGCAGTAGGCAGAAATAACAAATCTATACAGACAGATATACAACCACATATTTTAGAACATCATCCATAAAGAACTGATAACTCTGGAGACTCTAGTTAATGATGTAATAAACTCATTTCCCCACACACACTTTAACAACTGATTTTTTTAATCCCAAATTTGGAAATTAATGTTTCCGGTGGAATTTAACATGCTTTTGATGCAGTTTATTATGCTTTAATAACAAATAAAATAGAAAACCAGAAAAAGAATGTCTTAGGCAATCAGGCAGAACCACTTTTCCACCGTGTAATGTTAAGGATGTAGAAGTATTACTCTCTTTTTACAATAATTTTTCCTCAAAGAAAGTGTTTCAAACTGCTGAAAACTTGGGCTGGTTGGTTTGTTTTAAGCAGGACTCAGCCTTCCAGACTTGTCACCAAAGCCTTCGTATCCCTCCTTGTGATGGGATGGTAAGGAAAGACAAATGACGTGAGATGAGACTAGAGGTGGAGAGAACAGCAAAGGACACTGACGGAGCTCCTGCCTTGAGTTTTCATACCCTCAGAAAAACCACACAATTACCTTTTCCCCTTCTTTGATGAGAACAATGAACTTCAACACCCTCAAAAGCCAACCACAGAAGCTCCAACACACAAAAAACCCCAAATCATTTTAAGTTAATTACTTTAAGTTAAAGTACAATACCCAGAGATGGCTTTTGAACACAGAGTAAAAACATAAGATGTTTAAGTTTTAAGATATTGCTCAGCAACATCTTGTCATGCTACATCACACATCAGGAAAGGTGGTTGGAGCATGGAGAGTGTTGGTCTCTTCTGCCAAGAAGCAAGTCATAAAACAAGAGGAAATGGCCTCAAGTTGTGCCAGGGGAGGTTTAGATTGGATATCAGGGAAAAATTAATGGAAAGGGTTGTCAGGCATTGGAACAGGATGCCCAGGGCAGTGGTGGAGTCACCATCCCTGGAGTGGTTTAAAAGACATGTAGATGTGGTTCTTAGGGACATGGTTTAGTGGTAGAGTCAGGTTATGTTATGGTTGGACTCCATGATCCTGAGGGTCTCTTCCAACCAAAATGATTCTATCATTCTATGATTTCTTCCTTGTCATTTCTTCAGCCAAAGGTCAAAATTCACTTTCCCAAGAGGCAAGCCTTCCTATGGAGAGCAATGAAACTACCACATCCAGCTACCTCAGGAATAATTCATCATGGAGACCTTCCAAGCATCAAGACATGCTGCAGTTTCTCAAGGAGCAGCCTTTCCTCTTCATAATCACTGCACAGCAACAAACAAAACACCTACATCGCCACCACAAAGATTCCTTGTACAAACTATATTTCTACTGTAACACATCTAAGGAGGCATCGATAAGTGTCACCATTCCTGCAGGTGTTTAAAAAGCATTTAGACAAGGTTCTTAGGGACATGGCTTAGTGCTAGAGTTAAGTTAGGTCATCATTAGACTCCATGATCCTGAGGGTGTCTTCCAACCAAAATGATTCTATGATTCTATGATATAAAGTACCACTGTCTACTAGTTCACATCTACAGATTAGCAACTAAACATGAAGTCTATGTATCAACAGTCCTGGGAGTGTTTTGTTCATTTGTTTGTTTCTTCCTTGAGGTTTTGTGAGTTTGGTTTGCTTTTTTTCAAACTATTAGAAAAATGTGAAAGCAGAGGTAAGTTCTTGGTACACAGCTAAAATACGCCCCAACCTGCTCTAGCGTTGGGACTTTGCCCTTCTTTGATGCACGACACATCTCAGAGCATTCAGAGGTCCCAGCAAAGAGGATCCCTCCAACCCCACCATCATATATCCAGCAAAGTCACCCCTTGACTGCCTTATTGCTTTCCATGTGCCACCAAGTTCCCATAATTCATAAAAAGAGCAAAACTGAGCAAGCTACAGAGAGCAATGTTGGCAGCTGTGGTTAACTATTTTAATCTGATTGGTCACTCCTTCCATCTGGTAAAAAAAAAAAAATCCTAATATTTCCATGATTTAGTGCAACTTAAGGTGGGGGAATGAAATCAGAAATCTTGTATCTAGCAATCTCACATGGAATTATCTTGCTCCAGATGAAAACAGCATTGTTTGTCCAGCACTGAAACCTCAGGATGCTCACAGCTCCTAAGGCAAGAGTTTCTATCACCTTCATGTAGCCTTGGGTGGAGTGTTTTTAAACTGCCTCTAACAAACAAAAAATCAGTAAATATTTTAATTTTTCAGAACAAGTGAAGCCACAAAGCAGGAATTCAGGTCAAGCACAGAAACCTGGTGGCCCAGTTTTACAAAAATATCAATATTATGTCCATCTCTCAGACCACCCAACCATCACGTGGTGCCTGGTACATGCAGCCCTGGAATGATGAAAACCGATATTGAAATTATGGATGCACACTATGTCACGCATGTGACTTCTTGCTGACCCATCTTCTCCTTATCCTCCAACCCTTCCCATCCCACGGATCTATCTGGTTTCTTCTCCAACCCCATCTTATCAAGCAGTTTCTCCACATCAGAGTCTCTCCTTGTGTTGGACACCACAAAGGAACCCAAGAAGGACACGATCTGTGGTTGGCAGCCATAGGAACAACCCCATTATAGGGAAGAATTAATGGCAATTCTGCCTACCTGCGGGATTTTGCGGGTTTTTTTTAAGCCATTGTGTATATAACTCACATGATGTCAGTACAGGAATATCGCGCTAAAGATCTAGAACGTAAGAGGTGGGCTTTCCTCGTTTCTATGGTTATAAGCAATTTTAATGACCAACCTAAATAAAAAAGCTGGAAGAGAGAGAAAGTAGGAAGGAGTGAGGTAGGCGTTTAATTTTGATTGACAAGAACTAGCATAACTAGTTAAGATCTGTCAAATGCCTGCTGAGGATCACAAATCCTCAGCATATTGTATGGCAGATAGAATTAGTTTAAATGCACAGCTTTACAAAAATGTTTCTTACCCAGCAAGATTGGAGTTTACCATTTCAGTTTCCCCACATAAAGCAGCTGATAAGTACCAAAGAAGCCAACATAGGGACAGAAAAAATATACAGTTTTTATTATTTGTGAGATTTTCCAACGTTAACATGCTACTATGTCTTAACTTTTCTCCTTGGTCAAAATATCTTTATCTATCTATTTATATACACACATACATATATATATAAAAGGACAGAATTCCCAAGAGTGTTAACTATGACAACAAACTATTTGAAAGGTATTATCAATGACATCACTTTGGAATCACATCTGCATCACATTAAATGGTGAATAAACACAGAGTAAGGAGGTGATTCCTGCATTAATGACCTTAAATTCAGAAATTAAATGCAGAAAGGGTTGAACATACCCTGTTTCCCCAAAATATAACAGTGTCTTATATTAATTTTTACTCCAGAACTTATTACTTTTTTACATGTATAGCTGCCTGAACATGATTTAAATTGACTTTTTGAATGAACTGTAACTAGGGCTTATTTTTTGGAGTAGGGCTTACATTTAGAGCATCCTCAAAAAAACTGAAAAATCATGCTAGGGCTTATTTTCAGGGTAGGTCATATTTTCAGGGAAACAGGGTAGATTGGAAGGGAAACATCAAGAAATGCAGAGACAATCTGGAGGGTCAATTACACCAGCATGATGGTCAGCTGTGAGGTTCCCTGAAGATATCCCACTAAAAAAACAAGGTTTGGGGAAAATATAAAGCATCCCTGCAAATATTCATGGGTGATGTCATCAAGAGGGAAGAAGAATGGAACAACAGGGACTTGGACCACTTCAGAGTCAGAGGTTTATGACCTTGGAAGGGAAGAATCAACATGTCAATGAGGCATAAGGCAGCACAAGAAGGGCTCTGGAAGACAGAACCAGCAGCTTGTGTTTAATGCCACAGAAATGTGGGATGCAGCAAAGGACAGACACAAAGAACGTTCAAGAGGTGCCTGAAGCAAGAGAGAGCAGCCCTGCAGAGAAGGACTTGGGGACACTGGTGGATGAAAGATCGGACATGAGCCGTCAATGTGCGCTTGCAGCCCAGAAGCCAATTGTATCCTGGACTGAATCCAAATGAGCGTGGGTGGCAGGTCAGGGAGGTGATTCTGACCCTCTGCCCCCCTCTGGTGGAACCCCCCTGCAGTGCTGGTCCAGCTCTGGGGTCCTCAGCACAGGACACATATGGACCTGTTGGAGAGGGGCCAGAGGAGCCACATAAATGACCCGAAGCTGGAATAGCTCTGCTGAGAGGACAGGCTGAGAGATGGGGTGTTCAGCTGGAGAAGAGAAGCTCCGGGAAGAAGGTATTGTGGCCTTTCAGTGCTTAAAAGGGGACAATAAGAAAGATGCGGACACACTTTTTAGCAGTACCTGTTGTGATAGGACAAGGGCTGATGGTTTTAAACTAAAGGAGGGGAAATTCAGGTCAGACATGAGGAAGAAATTCTTTACTGTGAGGGTGGTGAAACACTGGCCCAGGTTGGCCAGAGAGGTGGTGGATGCCCCATCTCTGGAGACATCTCAGCCCAGGCTGGACGGGGCTCTGAGCAACCTGAGCTGGTGAAGATGTCCCTGCTCATGGCAGGGATGGCACTGGATGAGCTTTGAAGGTCCCTTCCAACCCAAACCATTCTATGATAAACTAGGAAGATGTTCTTTTACTCACTCAGCATGGTCAAGATGCAAACAGGACACTGTGATCTTCAGTGGGCTACACACTCATGAGAGCACTTTATAGATCACCCCTTTCTGAATTCCTGTGTACTTTCTTTTAGTGTTTTAGACCATTCTGCTATTTTATTAAATGTAATTTGTCTTTTAAGGAGGGAAAAACCAGGCAAGAGAGGACAGGGTTATGAAGGAGGGGAGTCGACAGATCCTGAGATGCCTGCCAACAAGATCTGCATTTAAGCCCTGCATTTCTGGCAGAGAACATCCTCAAAATCTGATATTTAAAAGTCTTATGGTGTTAGAATGTATAATTAAAGTAAAAGGACACAAGTGAACTAAGAGCTGATCAACACAAACTTGTATCAAAGTCAGGAGAAAGTGTTCTCATAAAGTCTCATCCACCTGGTTCTTCTATGCTACATTGAAAGAAAGAAAAATTAGCCACCAACTGTTTTTATTTCCACTGAAGAGCATCCCTCTCCAGCCTCTAAATGTACAGATTGGTACAAATCTCAGAGCTAAAGAACTCCAAATCCCAAACAAAACTCAGAACTCACAAACTGTCTCATTTACTGCTGGTTTCCCATCCTAGAGCAAAATATTTATTGTGATACAAACTTTTATTTCCCCACAAAATGCCCAGTCTTCACAGTGTAAGAATAATGGAAACACATACAAATTATTATTTCTTGAAGAACCATAGTCCTCGCTCCTCTAGAATTAGAGTAAATGGAAGGATTCAAATCCACCTTCCAGTTGATCACCTTATTGGGACAAGTCCACTGAATACTGTCTCTTAAAGCCCTTGATTTGGAAGTAATTAAAGCAAAGCTCTATGAAATCTATTCATTTAGCAGCTATACCCTAAACAAGCACAGTAGCACTCACACGCTAAATTACTTCTTTATAGCAGTACCTCAAAAGTCATTATACAGAACTTGGTGGAATTGGGCACAGATTACTCAAATTCAACTAAAAATTTCAAGTCAGCTCTTAAATAGTCAACTAAGACCTCCAGTGTGCTAACATCAGTGTGGTATAGAATGAGGAAAACCAAACTCCAGGGTGTTTTCTCCCACTACTCCATTGGGCACGTTGGCTTCACTCAAGTCCAACCATGGCCCATGATGATTTGATGGGCTGTAGGAGTCCAACACACACCTCAGCTCAGATTAAGTCCCTCAGAAATCACATGCAACAGAGAAAGGCATTGCAAGTGCGATCTTCCAGCCTTCCTATCCAATGGCAGAGGATGCTGTACTGGTCCACAAGCAAAAACATTTGGTCAGCTTTGTCCAGGAAACATCTACTGAATTAAGCCCATCACCAGCACACAGGAAATCTCAATAACTGTGGTTTCAACTTACTATCTAATTACGGGGACGTGTGCGAGAGGAGGGAAAGAACTTGAGCTCCTGTCAGTGTTCAGGTCATCAAGGACATCTTAAAGGCATCATTTAATGAGACAAAGAGACACCAAAAGTCAAATAAGGTTCAAAAGTAGGATAAAAGACACAACAGGAATATTAGGCAAGAGTCAGTAAGGGAAGAAAACATGCTGGTGCAGAAGGTACCACCAAGAGGTTAAAACTCCCACCTGCTTTTCAGACCTCAAATATTAAATAGGGCAACTTTTGGCCAGTTGTCCCATGGCATGTTATAGCTTCTCTTGGTCTCCCTCAGTGCTCATTGTCCTTACTGAAGCAGGATAACTTCTCCACCTGCCCAAAAACCCACACAGCTGCCCAGCTGTAGCTGTTGGATACAACTGAGCTTGGGGGCAGAAAGAGGGAGAAATGGTACCTCTACCTTGTAGCAATGGACACAGAACCAGCTTGAATAGCCACAGATCAAGAACCGTCAAACCACTGGTTTGGTTCTCCTCATTTACTGCTTTTCCTTCACAGTAGTACCACTCAGTAACCAGGAAAATAAAACCAAAAAAAAAAGAGTAATTCATATTTTATGCAATTTCTTATTGCAAGGTTTCAAACAGCCAAGCCACCTCTTGCCAAGTTGAACATAAAAGTCAAAGCAGCACTGACTCAGCTGGCACAAGCTCATTTATTACCAGATAACGCTTCCACATCCCCCAAACCAACTCTGCAGCCATCAGAGCCACCTCTTCCCTGGACAGTACCCAGGAATCACTTGCCAGTGAAACCCAACTGGATTTATCGCTTCTGCAACCCTGGAAATTCAAGTTACAGAGGTGACGTTATGTTTTCATTCTGCCAATGCTAATCTAATACCTTTTTAAAGGTGGACACCTTTCACCCTGTTGGCTTCCAACACCGAATTACCAGCTCTGCTACACTTTAGAATAACTGAGACGAGCATGCCCTCTGGGCAAAATCCCTTGCTGTAATCTTTATTCAAAACACACAGCTCCGGAGTCTTGTGCACGTTGCCAAAAATCACCTTGAGGTTTGCTCTTAAGGCGGCAATTTGCATATCAACATTTTGCTGCAAAGCTTACCCAATGTCCCCGCTATTATTTTAATACTCAACTGTGGGCGGCCCCCCGAGCGGCACAGAGAAGCACAAGCTAAAAATACTCTTGCTTTCCTCATCGGCTCCACACATGACCACGGTTAACGCCGGCTCGGATGTAAAACCAGGAGCGGTGGCATCCATCTACCTCTCGAGGAGGATGCACAAGCTCCTAAGTGCTCAAAGAACGTGCTAAGAAGCAGAAAAGTATCTCTGCATGGGTGGAGGAAGGATGCACACAGCAGCTGGAGGAGGAAGACCATGGCAAAAGATGTTTTTGCAACCAAGGAAAGCAGGAGAGGTTTATCCAAGAGTGATATATACTTGGGAAAACACATTAAGAGGTAATAAAGCAGGCAAGGGAGGCATCGTCCAGGACATGAATTTCAGATGATGCTGAAGAGAAGAAGGGAAAGAAACCTCGTGCACAGAACAGGAGTGGTCCCAGCGAAGGCGAGCACAGCCTGATTCATGCCCCAGACGGGAGATCCTGGTCCCACTGGCAACATCACGTTGATGTAAGCACACAAAAAACATGGATTGCAGGTTTTTCTGTGTTCTCCTCCCCTTCGCCCAGCAAACCCCAGTCTCAGAGGCTGTAATTATTTTTGGCAAGGTGTAAGGGGATCCAGGAAATGAAACCAAAAAACAAGAGTTATTTATGAGATGCAATGCAGGGAGTCAGCATCAGAGAGCAGCTACCAAATCAGCAAGTGCAAGGTCACCCTTGACTGCTTAGGAGAGCAGCTTTGCAAAGTGGTGTGGAGCCAGCCAGGTAAAATAACCAGCCTTGGTCTGCCCAGGAAGGCGAGTAATGGAAATGGAGCACAACGAACCAGCAGAAAACATTGCCTCATTCAACTGCAAGAGCTTTATCATGGGGCTGGTAGTCTTTGAGAGGACATCTGTCAAAAAGACATCCATCAAGAAGACGTTCATCAAGAAGACGTTCATCAAGGAGACGTTCATCAAGTAGACGCCCATCAAGTAGATGTCCATCAAGCCCTTAACTGACCATGACAAGTACTGGCCTTGCTGGACTATGGGAGAGAAGCAAAAAGGACATCAAGTCTTCGACCACCAAAGCTGGTGTAGAGTGAGGCAGCCAAGGGGCTCCACCTGCATGTAAAAGACTGGTGAAGGCCACTCATGGCCTTATTCGGAAGACCGTTGCCTGTTTCCAAGGAGTTATATTATTGTTCCAACCCAGGAAGCACCACAGATTTTGAAAAGTAATTTGCTTGCAAAGAGCAAAGCTTCATATTCTTACTCTGCTTTCCACCAGCAGAGAAAAGCAGCTAAAGCTGAACCCTCCCAGAAAGAGAATATTCCACCCCAATGAAGCTGAAGAAGCCAGCAGCATCTCAAGCCCATGAAGCAACCACTGAGGAAAATGCAAAAGCTCCTTCTTGTTTTATCAGAATCCAAAGGAAAAGGGATGGTCAAAGCTGGGAGATGCAGTTAGGCAAGAGGTGAGTGTCCTGGAGACAGAAGGACCTCCAGGCTGCTTTCTGCCCACTCTGCATTCTATGTTCAAAGCCTTGCAAACAGCACCAAGATCCACAGCCCTGTTTCCAAGTACAAGATTATAACCAATTATAATTAACTCTTTAAAGTATGACAAACATGATGCATTAGGAAAGGAATTGGATGAAGAGAGAAGAGCAAGACTGTAGACCTGAGAGCCCATGAGACATCTCTGTACATGAAAGGAAACAAAGGTATGTCTGAATAATGTGGAGAGGAAGAGCAAGAGGAAGAGGAGAAAGAGGGAAAGGAGGAAAAGGGAAAAGGGAAAAGGGAAAAGGGAAAAGGGAAAAGGGAAAAGGGAAAAGGGAAAAGGGAAAAGGGAAAAGGGAAAAGGGAAAAGAAAGGGAAAGGAAAAGGGAAAGGGAAAGGGAAAGGGAAAGGGAAAGGGAAAGGGAAAGGGAAAGGGAAAGGGAAAGGGAAAGGGAAAGGGAAAGGGAAGGGAAAAGGAAAAGGAAAGGGAAAGGGAAAGGGAAAGGGAAAGGGAAAGGGAAAGGGAAAGGGAAAGGAAAAGGAAAAGGAAAAGGAAAAGGGAAAAAATAATTAAAAAAAGCAGACCTCCACTTCCACACACAAAGAAGAGGATCTTTGCAATTAAACCAAAATAGAATTTTTTTCCATTGCCCCATGGCTGGGGCAAAGCAGAAGAAACCCATCTGCTGGAAGCTCTAAAGATGATAATCAGGAAAATATCTGTAGTGAGATTGTCAACCTACTTTTCAAACTCAAAGGCGAGTCAGTCACTGCATCCCGTTTTACTGTAATATTCCAGCACTGTTTCCACCACGTGCTGAGATGCATCTCCAAGGGACCAGTTTTGGAACTTGGCTGGGACACCAACCCATTACATTTTTAGAAAAATATCCTCTGAAAACTTCCCTGTGGTGCATGACCAAGACACCAGAGGTCTTTGGAAAGCAAGCATCCAGTTATTACCTAAACCAGAAGTGCCAAAAAGCTTAGGGCAGCATTTCTGGGGCTTCAACACCCACCTTTTACCACCTACTTCCATCTTCAGGCACTTGCAGTTAATGGAAGCTGAAGGTCTTTGACACTGAGAAATTGAGCCACTAACAGTGGCCTTAAAAGAACTATAAGCATCATCATTTTAACCTTTTTTTTTCCTAATTTATCATTGGTAAAAGTAGTCCTAGTGAAATGACTTGATCTTTCACTGTCAGTACAAATCTGGATTGCTTTGCAACCCATATAGCAAACAAAAACATATGCACTATTATTATATTTATATGTGAAATTTCTAAATATGCCCTTATGCAGTATATTATGGAAATTAATTGTTATTTAACAATACATATATAATTATAAGTTTAATTTCTCATACTTTTTCACTGAGCATCCTCTCCTGGTCACAACCTGCAGCAGAATATTTGATGGGACTGACATTAATGTCTCTCCAGCAACAGGAACTCGGGTAAGAGAGCAGCTGAAGATATATCAGGCAGACAACAGAAGACATCACAGAATCACAGAATCTACTGGGTTGGAAAAGACCTCAGAGATCATCAAGTCCAACCCTTGGTCCAACTCCAGTCCATTAACTAGATCATGGCACCAAGTGCCATGTTCAATCTCAGTTTAAAAATCTCAAGGGACGGTGAGTCCAGCACCTCCCTGGGCAGCCATTCCAATGTCTGACCACTCTCTCTGCACAGAATTGCTTTCTAATCTCCAGCCTCAATTTCCCCTGGCAGAGTTGAAGCCCATGGCCCCTTGTCCTATTGCTGACTGCCTGGGAGAAGAGACCAATCCCCACCTGGCTAGAACTGCCCTTCAGGTAGTTCTAGAGAGTGCTGAGCTCAGCTCTAAGCCTCCTCTTCTCCAGACTAAACAACCCCAGCTCCCTCAGCCTCTCCCCATAAGTCTTGTGTTCAAGTCCCTTCACCATTCTTGTTGCTCTTCTCTGGACCTGCTCCAGCACTCCAATATCTTTCCTGAACTGAGGGGCCCAGAACTGAACACAATACTCCAGGTGTGGCCTCCCCAATGCAGAGTACAGGGGAAGGATCACTTCCCTTGTCCTGCCGACCATGCTATTTTGGATACAGGACAGGATACCATTGGCCTTCTTGGCCACCTGGGCACACTGTTGGCTCATGCTGAGCTTCCTGTAAATTAGTATCACCAGGTCCCTTTCTGCCTGACTGCTCTCCAGCCACTCTGTGCCCAGCCTGGAGCCCTGCAGGGGGTTGTTGTGGATAAAGTGCAGGACCCAGCACTTGGCCTTGTTGAACATTTGGGAAAGATAAATCACATCTCAAGCTATTTAGCACTATGTGTCAAGTTGTATAAATTAGGTATTTTAGAAATTAGGAGGTTGTTGTGAGAGTCTAGAAAGCTAATAGTGTTACAAGGGATCATAAATCAATTGTTTTATGGGGGGGAAATAGTCAAGAGCTGCATTAAGGTTTGGCCCTTGCCTCACTTTGAAAGAAGATCTCAAGATCAAGAAGATGCTCAAGATCTGCAGCTCCCAACAGGAGGATGAAGCTACGTGGATTTATTTGTTTTTAATTAGAAAATGCAGCTTATTTGAGTTAACTTCAAATTGTTGGAGGAATAAAGACCTCTCATTCATAAAGATCCCACAGCAAATAGAAGGGACACGGAGGGACTTTCAGTTACTGTCGGGATGTTGAACCAGTGTTGTAAGCAAATTATTTGCTAACGCAATCAAAAAATCAAATTCCTTTGAAAAAAATATCAAGCCCACATGTTGGAAAGAGGACACTTCAACAGAAACAACAGCAAAATGGCACAAACCCAAGGGATCACTCCCATTTCAGAGAATCACAGAATCACAGAATGTCAGGGATTGGAAGGGACCTCAAAAGCTCATCCAGTCCAATTCCCCCGCTGGAGCAGGAACACTCAGATGAGTTTACACAGGAAGGTGTCCAGGCGGGTTTGAATGTCTGCAGAGAAGGAGACTCCACAACCTCCCTGGGCAGCCTGTTCCAGTGTTCTGTCACCCTCACTGAGAAGAAGTTTCTTCTCAAATTTAAGTGGAACCTTTTGTGTTCCAGTTTGTACGCATTACCCCTTGTCCTATCATTGGTTGTCACCAAGAAGAGCCTGGCTCCACCCTCGTGACACTCACCCTTTATATATCTGTAAACATTAATGAGGTCACCCCTCAGTCTCCTCTTCTCCAGCTCCAGAGCCCCCCTCCCTCAGCCTTTCCTCACACGGGAGATGCTCCACTCCCTTCAGCATCTTTGTTGCCCTACGCTGGACTCTCTCCAGCAGTTCCCTGTCCTTCTGGAACTGAGGGGCCACAACTGGACACACGTTTCGAAGCAGACGAAGTGTAATAAATAGCAAATGAAGAAAATATGTGGTGTTTAGATGTCATATTAAACAAGGCGTTACTGGCAAGTCAGCGCAGTTCCTGCAGCCTCATCGACCTTCCTCATCGTCAAAAAGATGCACAACAACATTTTTTGCTCCCCTCTCCAAAATTAGAAGCTGGAGCATAATGAACATCTCCAGGCCTGGACATGGGATGCTGCAAAGCATTTGCTAATAATCAGCTCAAATACAATTACAATTACCTAACTAGCTGCAATCACTGCTCCTAGGTTGTTTGTTTGTTTGGTTTTTTTTGCCACTAATATGTTTTGCAAACAAATTATTTGCCTTAAAAATTGCAATACTGGTCATAGGTCACAAGACCTATGGGGAGATGCTGAGGGAGCTGGGCTTGTTTAGTCTGGAGAAGAGGAGGCTTAGAGGGGAGCTCAGCACTCTCTAGAACTACCTGAAGGGCAGTTCTAGCCAGGTGGGGATTGGTCTCTTCTCCCAGGCAGTCAGCAATAGGACAAGGGGCCATGGGCTTCAACTCTGCCAGGGGAAATTGAGGCTGGATATTAGAAAGCATTTCTTTGCAGAGAGAGTGGTCAGGCATTGGAATGGCTGCTCAGGGAGGTGCTGGACTCATGGTCCCTGGAGGTTTTTAAACTGAGATTGGACATGGCACTTAGTGCCATGATCTAGTCAATGGACTGGAGTTGGACCAAGGGTTGGACTTGATGACCTCTGAGGTCTTTTCCAATGAGGTCTTTCCAGTGGATTCTGTGTTTCTGTGATCTAACCAAGGACTAAATTTGAGGGGGAAATTTTTATGAGAAGCGGCAATTTTTGCACTGAAAACTCAGACTGGACCCTACAGTTATTTTTGCCTAAACCGTTGCACAGCTCACAAACCTGGTGAGATGTCATCCAACTTTTCCCAGACTTCAAAAACCAAAATTTAATAAAAAGGATTTTTCTCCCCTAAGACACCTCAATATTGGGGCACACGAGCTGCACAGCGAGTGCTACCACATCTAGACTATGGTCACAGTCATGAGATTTCACACAGTGGTAAATAAATAAGGGAATTTCAGGGGAAAATAGAAAAATTAAGAAAAATAGCATTCATAGCTCTATACGCCTCCATCACGGCTCCTGAGCTATGTTCTCAAATGGGATTTTTTACAAAGCAGCCATTAATAGCAAGCTGGGGAGTTCCCTTGTGTTGTATTTGAGTCTCACCCAGCAAAGAAATGGGTTAATTGAAAAATTTGGGTTGCGACACTTCCAAATTTGCCTGTTTTTCACATGGAGAAAAATGAAGGAGGCGCTTCCCTCCTCCACACAGGAGCATCGCAAGATTAATTATAAACTGAAAAAAAAGCCAAATCTTCAGCAATGAGTATCATCAAAGTCCCTGATGGAAGAAAATGTTTTATTTTATGGAAATAAGGACTATGACACAACAGGGTTCGAATAAAATTCTACAGCATGACTCTTTCCTGCACTCTGCCCTTGTGGCCAGGAAGGCCAATGGCATCCTGGGGTGTATTAGAAGGGGGGTGGTTAGTAGGTCGAGAGAGGTTCTCCTTTCCCTCTACTCTGCCCTGGTGAGACCACACCTGGAATATTGTGTCCAGTTCTGGGCCCCTCAGTTCCAGAAGGACAGAGAACTGCTGGAGAGAGTCCAGCGCAGGGCAACAAAGATGCTGGAGGGAGTGGAGCATCTCCTGTGTGAGGAAAGGCTGAGGGAGCTGGGGCTCTGGAGCTTGGAGCAGAGGAGACTGAGGGGTGACCTCATTAATGTTTACAGATATATAAAGGGTGAGTGTCACCAGGATGGAGCCAGGCTCTTCTTGGTGACAACCAGCGATAGGACAAGGGGTAATGGGTACAAACTGGAACACAAAAGGTTCCACTTAAATTTGAGTAGAAACTTCTTCTCAGTGAGGGTAACAGAACACTGGAATAGGCTGCCCAGGGAGGTTGTGGAGTTTCCTACTCTAGAGGCATTCAAGACCTGCCTGGACGCCTTCCTGTGTAACCTCATCTGGGTGTTCCTGCTCCGGTAGGGGGATTGGACTGGATGAGCTTTTGAGGTCCCTTCCAATCCCTGACATTCTGTGATTCTGTGATTTTTTTATTCCATGCACCAGATGATGGAGAGTCCTTGTCACGGAGGCACCCCGAGGTTAGTTTAAGGGACAACAGGGTCCAAAACAACTTTTATTAAACCAGTGAGAAACAGGGTTTTAGCAGTCTAAAAGTGACTTGAATACAGGTTCGGATATCAGTTGAGGAAAATTATTAAGGGGCAGAAACTAGTAATTCAGGAGGTCCACTGAGTGCATACATGTGGCATCACCAAAAACAATGCCGGAGCCACCCCTGAGTCTTGGAAGAGTACACACTTGCCTCAACACGGTGTGGGATTATTTTAAAGAGATACATGTACTCGTATTGAGTATGGAAAGCATACACTCGCGATTCTGCGAGGGTAAATTTATAATACACTCACAATCCTGCGAGGGTTAGTACACGTGCAAATATGCACAGAATATTACACGTGCTTCTGTGGAAGCACGGGAGGAAAATACACCCGCGATTATGGGAGGATTAATTTTACACATGCTCGTATTGAGCACAGAAAGTACGCGTGCAAATGTGCACGGAAAGTATAAATACATGTGCAAATGTGCACGGAAAGTAGATACGCTCGCAATCCTGCGAGGACTAATTTTACTCACACACGTGACGGCAAGGCAAGCGGAGTCTCCATCCCTGGGTGGGGCAGGGGTCTTGGCAGCAGCATCTCGCTCGTGCTCCAAGAGATCCACACCAAAGGGCGGAGTCTTGACAAGAGTCCTATTTTTTATAGCCTGATCAGATCTGACTGTAGGCACTCCGGAAGCTTCTCTGCACCCCTACACTGGCCGCGGGCACCCAGCGGCTCCCTGGAGCCTCGGCACTCCCTTCTCCTAACAGCCCTGGCAAGGGTGCTCTGGGGTCAAACAAAAGTAGCTGTCAGCCTCAAACAGCAGAGAGAGAGGGAGATGTGTCTACTCCTTCCATATCGAAGGAGGGAGGGGGAGAGAGGGGGTTTGCATTCTGCCACAGTCCTACAGGGGGAAAAAAAGATACATGGCAAAGTTATTCAAGACTACAATCATAATAAATGTGTGCAACGGGAGGAGGACAAATAAACTCAAAAAAAGAAAGTAACATTTTTGCAATGTGTGGCTTTGCAGTGATAGTGGAACAAGAACAAAACAAACGCTACACAACAGAAAACATAAACTATTTTTCAGTTATTTCACGCTTTTATTCAGGGAAGAGATAACAGAGATAGCAAAGAAATCGCAGTGTATCTCACAATGGATCACCAATGCAATCTTCACTTTCTAATGGCTTTGCAAGCAAAACAGACATAGGGAAAAAAAAAAATAAATCCATCCTCCCCTTTTGGTTTTAGTTAAATGATATTTTTTTCCATCTTTAGAAACACTGAAAAGCAGAGATGTGCCCATGCAATGCAACAAAGAGATGGCACCTGCCTACTGAATTTCCTGACTAGTGACACTACGAAGAAAAAGAAAAGTTTTAAATAGAAACCTCCCTGCAAGTGTTAAATCAGATTAATTTAACTCTTTTGCGTTATTTTAATCTTACGTACCATCATTGCAAGGCAAGCAGAAATACACGAGTAGGATTCTTATCTTAACCGTATTCCTTTGGAAACACAGTGTATTATTAAAAAGCAAAAATAACCTTGCTGACAGCAAAAAGACACGTGTTCCTTCCCAGTAAGGTGATAACACAAGTTTTACACTTAGCTTTTTGGGTATTCAACTCATAGAATCATAGGATAGTTTGGGTTGGAAGGGACCATCAAAGGTCATCTAGTCAAGCAACTGGCATGAGCTTCCCTCCATCCTTGCAATGTTTAATGCCGCTGCTGGCAACGCTGACACAAGTTTGTGGCCAGATTTTATTTGCACATGTGAAAAAGTATGCTCAAAAGTTTTTAAAAAATGCAATTTGAAGGGTTGATGATGCTGCTGGAGGACAAGTTCTGTAATATCGCACCAACAAACGCGGGCATGAAGGCACTTGGTGCTTCATTTTACACAAGTTAAGTTCATGCTTAAATGTCTGAATGGAATTTAGACCGAATGGATCATGTCATACGCAAATGCATCTGCTATTGTGGTCAGGAAGACACCGTCAACCACATCCTGGGTGGAAGAACCAGTCATCCATCCATCCATTCCTCCACCCATCCATCCAGCCATCCATCTGTCCGTCCATACAGCCATCTGTTCATCCACCCATCTGTCCAGCCATCCAGCCAGCCATCCGTTCATCCACCCATATGTCCATCCATCTATCCATCCACCCATCCATCCAGCCAGCCATCCGTTCATCCACCCATCTGTCCATCCATCTATCCATCCACCCACCCATCCTTCCACCCATCCTTCCACCCATCCTTCCACCCATCCGTCCATCCATCCGTCCATCCATCCGTCCATCCATCCATCCATCCATCCATCCATCCATCTCTCAAGTCTCATGGGGATCAGACCTGGATTCAAAAGTCCTTTCCAGTGCAAGGAGCTTCTGTCCCGATGATGATGCCCCCAACCCTACATCAAACCCACCTCAAACACACAAAGCCCTCAGGTATCACAGATTTACATGGTCCCCTGCAGCCCAAACAACCCTCAAGAGGTCCATAAGAAGCCAAAAAAAAGTGCCACCAACCCACCCCACTCCCCAAACTAACTCAACTGTAGGAAGGAAGATAAAAAACATGGGAAAAGTAAATTAAGATTTTTTAAAAGTTCTTTCCATTTTCATCCAGCAGAATGTGTTTATGGTACAAGCAGGGAATGAAAAGTATTATTTTTATCTTGATATTATTTACCCTTTCACACTTGCTATTTAAATACGCCTGAATTCACAGAAGCAGCAGTACAAAATACCATTTGATATATATTTATAAGCAAAGGGAAGCACAGACTCAGTCATTTTCAGCTTGCCTACATCTTTTTTTTTTTTTAAATTAGATTTTAAGTGCTGTAATATCAACGTGTGAATTTATCAAGACACAGAAGTATTATTTTCCTCCTCCCTCAGCGCAGGCATCTTGCTGGGAAACCTGGTTCACATGGGAGAGTTGAGTGGTGAGGAGCAAAGGACAAGAGGTTTAAACTAAATAAATAAAGAAATAAATAAATAAACAAGCTGTGAGAAAAGGAATAAGGTTTCTGGTACAAGACAGGATGGGAGTAAAAGACTTTAATATTAAAATCGCTGTTCTACCAGTCTCTGTAGCCAACCTCAGTGGAAGAACTCGCAGTTGTTGCACAAGAGGGAACCCTGGACACTGGGGAAAAAGCAGCAGCATAGCATTATACTGTGAAATTCCTCAAGGCCTCTCTCCATGATTTTTCAATGCTCTTGAGAATCTGGAAACGTCCCAGAAGACTGGAAGCTGGCAAACGTTGTCCCAGTCTACAAGAAGAGCAAGAGGGATGACTCCGGCAACTACAGGCCTGTCAGCCCCACTTCTGTCCCTGGCAAAATCATGGAGAAGATGTTCTGGGAGTTATTGAAAAACATCTGAAAAACAACATAGTCATTGGTCGCAGCCGGCACGGGTTCATGAGGGGAAAGTCTTGCCTGACCAGCTTAATTTAACTCTATGACAAGGTTAACCACGTAGTTGACCAAGGGAAGTCTGTTGATGTGATTTTTTGGACTTCAGCAAAGCCTTTGATACTGTATCTCACAGTAACATCCTGGACAAGATGCCCAGAATACAGCTGGATAAAAACACAACACAGTGGGTGAGCAACTAGCTGACAGGCCAGGCTCAAAGGGTTCTAGTAAATGGGGTTACGTTGGGCTGGTGATCAGTCACTAGCGGGTTCCGCAGGGATCCATCTTAGGACCTGCATTCTTCAATGTCTTTATAAATGACTTAGACTCAGGACTTGAGGGATTGCTTAGCAAGTTTGCTGATAACACAAAATTGGGGGGAGCTGTCAACTGTCAGGCCTTGCAGAGGGATCTGGACAAATTGGAGAACTGGGCAATCACCATCCTCATGAAGTTCAACAAGTGAAAATGCTGGATCTTGCACCTGGGACACAGCAACCCTGGCTGTACATACAGACTGGGGGACGAGATGCTGGAAATCAGCTCCACAGAGAGGGATCTGGGGGTTCTGATTGGCGGCAAGCTGAACATGAACCAACAGCGTCCCTGGCAGCCAAGAGGGACCCATGTCCTGGTGCATCCAGCACAGCATCACCAGCCAGGCAGGGAGGGGATTGTCCCGCCCTGCTCTGCACCGGGGCGGCATCACCTGGTGCATTCACTGTGTGCAGGGCTGGGGACACAGGATAAAAAGGATATTAAGTTACTGGAGAGTGTCCAGAAGAGGCTACAAAGTTTGTGAAGGGTTTGGAGGCGAAGCCGTATGAGGAGTAGTTAAAGTCACTTGGTTTGTTCAGCCTGGAGGAGACTGAGGGGAGAACTCATGGCAGTTACAACTTCTTCACAAGGGGGGGAAGGGGGACAGGCGCCAAACTCTTCTCCTTAGTGACCAATGACAGAACCCAAGAGAATGGCAGGAAGATGTGCCAGGGGAGGTTCGGGTTGAACATGAGGAAAAGGTTCTTCACCCAGAGGGTGCTGGACACTGGAACAGGCTCCCCAGGGAAGTGTCACAGCCCCAAGCCAGACAGCGTTCAAGAAGAGACTGGACAATGTCCTCAGACACACGGTGTGAACTGCGGGGTTGTCCTGTGCAGGGACGGGAGTTGGACTCGATATCCCTGTGGGTCCCTTCCAACTCAGGACATTTTATGATTCTACCAAATCCACATCAGCTGTGGTCGCGGCATTTTTTTAATTATGTGAATATGCACAAGCAAACCAGCAAGGCAGGAAGTCACCCTGGAGATGAGATGAAAAATGATGTTGCAGATGGAGAAGACAGTGGAGCAGGAAGGCATTGAGGGGCCAGAGAGCAGCTGGGCTGAGTCATCGGGGATTTAAAGACCTGAACCACCTGCACTGACTCCTAGACCAAGGTGATATAGAGACCAACAAGGCAGGACAGGGTGTTGTGTATTCACAGACTCATTCCAGGGGGAATATCCCCCTGGAAAAAAGGATGAGAGCTGGATAAAACATGAACCTTATTGCTATTTTTAGTGAATGAAGAAAAAAGGGAAAAAGAACCCACCTAGTTTAGTCTGGCCTTCCCAGTCCCACCCCATGCACCACATAACTAGTAAAAATTGAGGATTTAGCAGGATGAAGCAGGAAGAGAAAAACTTAAATCCACTACCCATCCCACGCACGTGTTATCCCCGGGTTTGCAAACAGACAACCACTTGTTCATGCAGCGTTCCCAGACACAAGGACTCAGCTCCAGCTGCAAATGTCACAGAATATTTCAAACACAAACAAGCAGAGGTCTTGCTGCATGTATTCAGCGTGCTGGTTTTTGATATGTGCACAAAGACACCAAGCAGTTCCATGGTAACACAGGATTTCACCAGCAAAGTCCACTCCAACACCAGGTGCTGCAGGTTAATTGCACCACTCAGCTTGGGGGAGCTTTTATTAAAAGCTTCCAAAAAAAACAAACATTCTGAAGTATAAAAGCAACCTACAAACAAAAACATATCCTCAAAATTAACCAAGGACTGCTGCAGGTGCTTTATACATTTAAAAGTAGTTTTCATTTCCTCTCCTGTATTTTCCCACAAACATTTGCAAGTTTGTCTCGCTGACTTATTTGTGGTTAAACCTTCCTGGATTAGTACAAAACTAACTAAATAAATTCATTCAGAATAAACAAATAAAACTGAGCCAAGACTTGATATTTAACTACAACATGGGTCATAGAGCAGTTCCCAACACTGGCATCGCATCCGAGGTCAACAGATCAATGTTTTGTGTCCCTTCTCGCTCACACCCCCGGGCATGGCAGCCTTGCACAATTGCTCGTGCACACACAAACCCCATGCCAGGGCAGCCACAGCCCCTACGTTGTGCAAACGCACACATGCAAACCCCATGCAAGGGCTGCCAGAGTCCCCAGTCTGCAAAAACACAACCCTGTGCAAGGCCAGTCCTGCTCCCAGGCTGCAAATACAAACCTGTGTATGAGCCCTGTCCCTAAGGGATGCCCACAAGCCCCTGCACAGTGTAAGACCAGCCTTGTATCTTTGTCCCTTGCACCATGTGCAAGGCCAGCCCTGTCCCCACACTGCACATACAAACACTGTGCATGGTCAGCCCTGTTCTCAGGCTGCACACAAACCATGTGCATGTGGAGCCTTGTCCACAGGCTGCTTACCCACCCCCATGAAAGGCCAGCCCTGTCCTTAAACTGCACATACACACTCTGTGCATTTAGAGTCTTGTCCCCAGGCTGCAACACACCATGTGCATGCGGAGCCTTGTCCGCACATTGCACAAACCCTGTGCCAGCCCAGCCCTGTCCCCACGTTGCACACACACACACCCTGTGCCAGGCCAGCACCTGTCCCCATGCTGCACACACACCATGTGCATGTAAAGCCTTGTTCGCAGGCTGCTTACACACCCCTGTGCAAGGCCAGCCCTGTCCCCTAGCTGCACACAGACCATGTGCAAGGCCAGCCCTGTCCCCAAGTTGCACACACACTTTTGTCAGGCCAGCCTTGTCCCTAAGCTGCACACACACATCCCTGTACCAGGCCAGTCCTGTCCCCACGTTGCACACGAACCATGTGCACGTAGAGCCTTGTCCGCCAGTTGCTTACACACCCCCGTGCAAGGTCAGTCCTGTCCCTAAATTGCAAATACACACTCTGTGCATGGTCAGCCCTGTTCTCAGGCTGCTCACACACCATGTGCATGTAGAGCCTTTTCCGCACATTGCACAAAGAGGCTGTGGAAGGCCAGTCCTGTCCCCATGTTGCATACATACCATGTGCATGTAGAGCCCTGTCCCCATGTTGCACATACACACACCCCTGTGCAAGGCCAGCCTTGTCCCCAGGTTGTACATACAAACCCTGTGCATGGTCAGCCCTGTCCTCAGGTTACTCACACACCACGTGCATGTAGAACCTTGTCCGCAGGCTGCACACACACCCCTGTGCAAGGCCAGCCCTGTCCCCATGTTGCACGCACACTCTGTGCCAGGCCAGCCCTGTCCCCACATTGCACACATGCACACCCCTGTGCAAGGCCAGTCCTGTCCCCATGTTGCACACAAACCACGTGCATGTAGAGCCTTGTCCGCCAGTTGCTTACACACCCCCGTGCCAGGCCAGCCTTGTCCCCAAGCTGCACATACAAACCCTGTGTAAGGCCAGCCCTGTCCCCAGGTTGCTCACACATCAGGTGCATATAGAGCCTTGTCAGCAGGCTGCACACACACACCTGTGCAAGGCCAGCCCTCAGTTGCACACTAACGACTTGTGCCAGGCCAGCCTTGTCCCTAAGCTGCACACACACCCGCCCTGCGCAAGGCCAGCCCTGTCCCCACGTTGCACACTCACACACGCACACACCCACGCACGCACAAACCCCCTCTCTTTGCAGAACCAGCCCCGTTCCCACGTTGCCCCCGTGCCAGAGCAGCATGTCTCCATGTCACACGCCCCCGCAAGCCGGGTCACCCCCCGGGTCACCCCCCGTGTGACACCCGAAGGGGCGGGGAAAAGTCCGACACGCGCCGCCGCCGCCGCCGCGCGCGCCCCTCACCTGCCGCCGCGCGCCCGTCCCCGCGAGGTCGCCCCGCCCCGCCGGCACCCAAACATCACGTGACCACGGCGACCAATACGCGGAGGGAACGACACAAGGGAGGCGGGCACGCTGTGCGGCCACGCGCACCGCCCCTCAGCGCTCCCCCCTTAGGGCGCTGCCGGGCGCGACCGCTGGAGGGGCCGCTCTGCTTCTGCCCCTGCCCGAGGGGTGTCCCCCACCCGCCTCCTCCCTCCCGACCCTCCGTGGGGACCCGCCAAGTCCCTGCCTTCTCCCTGCACTCGCGTTCCCCTCCTCGAGGTCCTCCCGCCCCCCTCCCTACCCCCACGGGCTCCGTGTTGCTCCCTGGGGATCTCCCGGGGCGGTTCTACAGAACCACAGAATGTCAGGAGTTGAAGGGACCTCGAAAGCTCATCCAGTGCAATCCCCACGCCGGAGCAGGAGCGCCCAGATGAGGTTACACAGGAAGGCGTCCAGGCGGGTTGGAATGTCTGCAGAGAAGGAGACTCCACAACCTCCCTGGGCAGCCTGTTCCAGTTTTCTGTTACCCTCACTGAGAAGAAGTTTCTTCTCAAATTCAAGTGGAACCTTTTGTGTTCCAGTTTGAACCCATTGCCCCTTGTCCTATCATTGGTTGTCACCGAGAAGAGCCTGGCTCCATCCTCCTGACACTCACCCTTTATATATTTATAATCATTAATGAGGTTACCCCTCAGTCTCCTCCAGCTCCAGAGCCCCAGCTCCCTCAGCCTTTCCTCACACGGGAGATGCTCCACTCCCTTCAGCATCTTTGTTGCCCTGCGCTGGACTCTCTCCAGCAGTTCCCTGTCCTGCTGGAACTGAGGGGCCCACAACGGGACACAATATTCCAGGTGTGGTCTCACCAGGGCAGAGTAGAGGGGCAGGAGAACCTCTCTGACCTACTGACCACCCCCCTTCTAATCCACCCCAGGTACCATTGGCCTTCCTGGCCACAAGGGCCCAGTGCTGGCTCATGGTCATCCTGCTGTCCTCTGACCTGTAAGTCAGGGAGGTGCTTCTCCTTGTATTGAGCACAGGTGAAGCCACACCTCGAGTTCTAGGGTCAGTTTTGGGCCCCTCACAACAAGAAAAGCCCTTGAAGTGCTGGAGTGAATTCAGAGAAGGGAATGGAGCTGGTGAAGGGGCTGGAGCACAAGTGCGATGGGAGAGGCTGAGGGACCTGGAGGGTTCAGCTGGAGAACAGGAGCTGAGGGGAGACCTTCTGATCTCTGAACTGCCTGAAAGGAGCTTGGAGCATGGGGGGGGTTGGTCTCTTCTCCCAGGGAACAAGTGACAGGAGGAAAGGAATTGGCCTCAAGTTGCACCAGGAAAGGTTTAGATTGGATATAATGAAGCAATTCTCCCCGGAAAGGGCTGTTGGGCATTGAAACAGGCTGCCCAGGCAGTGGTGGAGTCACCATCCCGGGCGCTAAGAGCAACAAAAATCTTTTAGAAACCCCTAGTCATAATGTAACAAGAGTAGACCTAATGTAGCAAGACTAAGCACAATGTAACAGAAACCCAACGAGAAACAATAGCTCTGTAGAGACTGGACATGAAGCAAAGCAGGATGTCCTTGGCTTGCCAGCTGGGAGAGCAGAATGTTGCACCAAATGAAGAAAGGGCTACATGACTTTTGCTGAGTAGCAGCACAAAATGACAATACGCTTGTTCAAGAAATTAGGTCAAGAAGCCAACACCGTGGGGAGAACTGGGCTGCAAAGACCACAGGGGACAGTGGAGACCCCTGTTGAAGACTCTCGAATACCGAAGACGGACTTCCAGGAAATGGCAGGGTTATGTAACATTTTATGTTTGATGCATGACTATGTCCTGGAGCTCTGGAGACAAACTTTCAGGCGAGGCCATAACCATCATGGTGCAAACTTTCAGGATTCTTCTCTCTCTCACAACCATTCACTCCAGAGTCTGTATTTTAGAACTCCAGCAGCAAACTTTCAGGCAAGGCCTGATAACTGTATGCAGAGCAGACTTTCAGGAGACAAAATTCTCAGAAAATAAAAAATTTAACGGAGTAGAATAGCAGGAGGGCTGGCTCAAGCTGTGTACCTGCGCAGAGGTCCAACTCGAACATAGAAAACCACAAACTTCTATATCTTTACAAACCATGCATACCATGATCCAGTCGAATTACAATATTTCACTTTTGGATCTTCTTGCTTCTCATTGGATCTTTTTTGCTGCCTCCCCATGGGCCTTTCATTTGTTCAGCTGTAGGTATTGTTTATGGTCCATAGCCTTGCAGGTGCTGTTTTGTCTGAATAAATTCTTTCTTCTTAGCAAAGTGCAAAATAGGCCTTAACTTATAAGTGTTCAGTGTAGTTTGTAGTCGCTTTTGGTAAATATGAGCAGGACTTTACAGCTTAAAATTTTAGCAAGTCCAGCTTACCAAGTAACATGAAGCAAAGAGTATATTAAAAATCATACAACCTTATGTCTCTAAATAATTAATTATATTTAGTGTGCATCTACTTAAGCCAAATGATCAATATTAAACTTAAATTGGGCTCATCCACTGACCTATGAGTAGTAAAACCATGGCCACACAGCTCACTAATTGAGCAGGGAGAGCTCAAAGTGGGCTCATCCAGGCTGTCGTATTTATAGAATAAAGTGGTTGACTCGTAGTCAAATTGCACACAGTAGGAATTGTATGCATGAGACTCCCCTGCACCCACAAGTTACCGGCATTCAGTTGCTGTTCTGCTTTCTCGTGGGTCTCCTGGAAGGGGATCTTAGCTGGGCTACAGCTCAGGCTTTTACCTCCTCTGGAGCCTGGACCAAACTTCTGTTGGTTTGGCTGGGGGCGATCGAGTGCATCCGCCACAACACTGCACACAGGAACTGAAATAAATTACTAGAAATCACTTACTCGCTGCTACTAAAGTCACTAATGCTGCTCAAAACGCCGTGAATTGCAAGACCGAGACTGGAGGTTCACCCAAAAAGCACTTTGATGGAGCACTCCAGGTGCTTGGTCCAGCTCACACTGTACCTGGGAGGGGTTCGCTTTTTATTCGTGAATCGACAGCAGTCTTACTTGGTGGTTGGCTTTGCAAGAGGGGTTATAAAACAAGGATTTTCTTGATAGGGCCTTTAAACAACAATTCATTTTAACAAGGGGTTGACAAGCCTGCTGCCTTTTCCGAAATGTAGTTCTGCACCAGCAGCCCTGCCAAAAAAAGTTTTAAAAGGGCTGAGGGGCCACCTGAGACTCCATAAACTTCAGGGTTTTACAGCACCAAACCGCTATCAGAGCAGTTTCCTCGATATTTTGCTGCATTGGTAAATCATTTATTTCTGTGGACTCTAAAGAAAATCTCTCAGGGAAAGGGACATAAAAATGCATTGATAACGAAATACAACTGTCTGCTCACTGTCTGCAAAATCCTCAGACTGCAGCTACATGTGCAACACATTGTGTGTTGCTACGTGTTTTTTGGGGGCAGTTATGGGGGGAAAGAAAGAGCAGGTTAATTCTGCAAGAAGCACAGATTCCAGCTCAAAACCACTGTGCAATATTTTCAGTAATTTTCAGTACAAATCGTATTTACTTTCAGTGCGAGCCTCATGAAAGTAAATAAGAAAAGAAATATATAAATGCACCAATATAAGACACAAAGTATTCTAAGGGACAGAAATCATAAAAATTACAGTGAGATAAAATTCATATGATTGCTTTGGTTTTCAGTCAGTGTCTTGCTGGTTTTGCATTTCATTGTTGAAGAAACACTGTGTAATCAATAAGTGTGTTATTCATACAATAATAATAGTGTGCATTCTTCTGGGACGTTTTTCTTCTGAGAGATTTGGGCTTTTGCAAAACTTCATATTGTGCCTATCAGGCCCAGTCCTTGTTATTACCAGCTGGTTATTGATCTGTTATAACTTTCAAAAAGAAGCGAGGGTCGCTTTTTGGCGTGGTGTGGAAATCAGGCCTTTTACATAAGCAGGCAAGCCATCTTGCATCATCTAAGATGACGCTTTCTCTGAATTGATAACAAAAAATAAGCAATTAACAACTTTGTTCCATCTCATAGCAATAGCATCTGCAAGTTTGAAAAATATACAGTCAACTATACAGGGACCAAAGGTCTTAAGGGCCAAAACTTTGTTTAAACAGTTTAATCTTCATGTTCATCATCTTTTACAGGGAGGAGGTTGCCTGTTTGCCATCCACTGCAGGGAATTTCCCAAGGTGGAAGCAGCAATTTTGTTCCAGGGTGAAGCAAAACTCACAGAGGTGGGTCCTGTGTTCCTGGAGGAGTTTGGCGAAGGTGACTCAAGGGTGAAGTTTTCAGCATGTTTCTCCTTTGGAAAACCACCCTAGTTCCTCTACAAAGACGAAATGGGATGCATCGAAATCTAAATTTAAATAAATTAGGTGATGATGCTTTCACCTCTTCCTGCTGAGAAGATTATCCAGTGTAGGCTGGCTGTGTCTTCGGGAAGTTTATTCCAGCGTTTGGAAGGAGTTTCCCTTTGGCTCGCTGGTTTGTTTTGTGAATCACCTTACATCATAACCTTTTAATCGCTATGCTATTAAAGTATTTATAGAAAGGTTATAGCCTTGTCCTCTCAGTTACTTTTTCCTAAGCTGTGCTGATCTGGTTTCACTGCAATGGTATGTCCTGGATTTTCATTTAAGGCCATTTCTTTATGGCATCTAATAAGCTTCTTTATTTGACATATAATAAAGAAAGTCCTGCTCTTATGAAAACGTTATCAAGGATTTAATAGAAAATGATAAACTATGATAGTCAAATATCTTAGAGAATATTAAAAGAACAATCTGTCCTATTGAATTTCAGTTTAAGGAAGAAAAAAAAAAAAAAACAAACATAAATTTGTGTTACATTCTATTACATAGCTACATATAACCCCATGGACTTTCATTCCTATTAAATACTATGGGACTTTTCCACAAAGCAAGAGAACACAAAGAATAACTTGCATGAAGTGTAAAGTATTGTCATATGGATTTCACAGCTTATAATATGTTTTGCGATCCCATCACTTCTTACAAAATCAAAACTGCTATTAATTTCTCTCCTGTTTTGGATTGACTGGAAGTGTTGATGGGTTCAGGAAGAGAGAGGTAATTAAATAACATATCACAAGAAAGCGTTGATGACTGTTTAATTTATCCCATTAGCACACAGTTGCTGTGTCACTCCCAATATCCATGTAAATGCAGCAGCAAAGCTTTTCTAATGCAGCAGTAAAGGAAGAATAAAGAGCAACTTATCACCGCAATAACAACAAGAAGGAAGCCTGAATACTTATTTGGAACATGTACAAATCAATTTCTCCAGATTTTATAATAATCTAGAAACTATTTATTTAGAATAGGTTTTTTTGTCTGCTGATGTGCTTAAGGGGCTTCCTTTTTTGCCCTCCCACTGAAATTCTTTCAGACACTTCTTTCTCCATTTGCACTAATTTCTTTTCAGACCTCAATGAGAAATTTTTGCCTTTTCTCACTTCTCCAAATTACCACAGCCTTTCACTATTTTTTCCTGCTGTTTTCGTTACTTGGTCTGAGTTATAGCTTTTCTAAAAGCTAGTAGACAAAATATAGCTGTTTTTTTAGCAGTACTTAACTTTTCAATCCCTAATTAATTGGACAATGGCAGAGTTGGAAGAGTTCTTTTTTTTTTGATAAAAATGCTGTTTTCTAGGCAAATGCCTTACATATCAAACCAGTCTGCTTGCAAGGAGCGCAGGAACAAAACAGAAGTTGCTCTGAGTGCTTCACAAAACCAAGGCTGATGCTTATTCTCCATTTCCAGAGATCTATGATGGTGACCTAAGATTCCCTGAAAACAGTAAAGCTCGCAGAGCTTATCACAGCATATCTGTGTGTTGTTACCTGTGAGGAATTTAATAAAAAAGATATTATGGCAACAATAAAAGGAGGCTGGAGAATGCCAGCTAATCCCTGAACAACCTTATTTCAGTCTATTTAAAGTCCAAGAGAGACTTGAATTCCAGTACCGAGCAGATTCTGACATAAAACACATGTTTTCTTCGTGTCCCAAGCTGGTGACTATCTGACAGGTCCAGTACGTCACAAGAAGGAATCAGGAGCTGTAAAGAGATGATTTTCAATACTTTGCACTTCATTCCTGCAACGGTTACACCCAGGTATATCTGCAACATCTGTGGATTTTAGTGGCGTTACGCTTTATCTTAGTGTCGCTAGATTTGACCCTTCCTTTTCTAGAAATGCATTATTGTGTCTGAATTAGGAAAATAAAAGCTGCAAGCCGACATAAAAAAACTTTACATCCGAGGTGGTGATAAGTCAATCACCTCATCGATGAAGTGTCTCTGATACTCTCAGTAATCCTAGTGATCAGCTTTGTTTATGAAAAACAGAGATATTAAATGGAGATTCTTCACACTTGGAGCAGGGATGACAAGCGGCAATTAAAACTGATGTTGATGGAGCTAAAGGAGCACATGCCAAGTAACGCAAAGGAGAGGGCATGAGGCTAAACCAAGCTGGCGGGGAGAAAAACTTGGAGTTCAGAACAAATCCCTCATCCCACTTAATGAAAAATACAGCACTGATAATTTGTTCAGGTCAGTAATGCGGTTGCTGCTGCACTTATAAAATCAGGAGGAAAAAAATGTTGGATTCAGAGAAACTGTGTGGCAGGAGTTACAAATACGAAGGATGCAAGAAGAGAGGGAATTAAAGAAGATTCCAGCTCTCAAAGTCATGGTACCTGTTTCTTCCCTTTGACATCTAAAAGCATGAAAGTACCCAAAGCATAACTGAAAACCTCCTTTTTATGATGGGATTGTGAGATAAGGAAGCACATCATGCTAAACAAGGAATCCTGAAATATGAGTTGGTACATAGGCTTCATTGCCTGGTTTTAAGGCTAATTTCCCACTACCAGAATCCAGTCTCTGGTTACTGTTATTAGAGCTCCAGTTGCTATGACTGATGAGTCAAGAATTGTCCTTTCTACCTATGGTCTCTTCCAGTTAATAGTTTTTTATTGTGAATAACACCTTTGGGAAGGAAAAGAATTATTGTTTTCTACGCGTCTGTGCTACATCTCTTGCAACAGATTCCACCTCTCTTCAGTCTGCAACTGCCACTGCGCAATCATTTTTAAATAATAACAGTGTGCTCGGTAATGTAATAAAATCTTCCATTTCAGAAAGAAAGATTTTAAAAAATCACCGGAGATAAGCCCTTGGTTTTGGAAAGTCATTGAAAAAAGCAAATGTACTTTTTCCAGTGTTTGTAAGGAGTCAGCTGAACTTATGTCAAGGTTTCCATCCACACTATAGCACAGCAAGAGAAAGTCCACATAATGACAGCAAGAAAGATCCAAAATCTAGACAATGTAGTTACGAATAAAGATTGAAAGGGATGAGCTTGTTAAATCTAGAAAATAGTAGATCTGGAGAAATGGGGGTTACTGCTCAGATATATGAAGTCTTGCTGCAAAAGAAGCAGAAAAAACAATTCTTCATGCCCACGGAGTCAAGAAACCATTGGCTTAGATTGGCTTGGATGGCTGGGAGAAGATTTAATTTAGATATGAAAATTTCTGTCCAGTATCAAGGATAATAAAGCACTTGTACAATCTACCTGGAAAGGCCTTGACTTTCTACTGCTGGAGGTTTTCAAAACCAGATTAAATCACAAAGCATTTTACATGATGATTCAGGTGGTTTTAGGGAGGAACCAAATGATCTCCTGAAACCTATTCCAGCCCTATATATTTTATGATTTGGCTCATGTCAGGGAGGATGCCAGTAATGATTGAGCTTATGAGAAATTAAAAAAAAAATATGATGTTTTAACTTAAATATATATTAAAAAATAAGCCCTCAGTTTTGTTTCAGACCCAGTACATTTAGCCCATCTCTTTCTACCAGCACCCATAAGTGGATGCCAAAAAATGATACACAGGAGAGATGTTTCTGACCACTCTACCAGTCTTCAACCATTGTCAGCTCTGGAATTTCCTGACCCTGTTGTGGTCTTTGCTGATTCCTTCCTCCAGCTATTCATCCAGATTTCAGCCCATAAAAATGTTCATATTTTTCATGTCTGTTACTTGCTTCATGAAAGACCAACTTATTTTTTGAGTCCTATTAATTTCATTTGAATACATTAGTCCTCGCATTAGAAAAAAATGAATTGTTACTCCTACCCTCTGCTTCCTGTCTTTGAAAAATTATTTATATTGGTCAAGAGGAGATAAGAGGACAATCTTATCCCATGGCTGCCTATTTCCTTTAAAAACCTCTAGTTAAAACTCTTTTGGAAATGCAAATCATTTAATTTAGCTGGTTATTGATACCCACAAACCTGTTAACCTGTTTAAGTCAAGAGATCTGTAAAGTGCAATTTACCAGCAGTTAAATGTTTTTTACCTTCCTTCATCAAAGGTTCACCTAATTTGTCTGGCTCAGATGTCAGGTTTATAAGCTTGTAGTTCCCTGGATCTCTCCTGGATCCTCTCCAGTCTTCACATACCAGGAAAGTTTTAAGGGAAACCTTGCACATTGGTGTAAATAATTCAGATATTTTATTTTTTATTTTCAGTAAAACACTTGGGTAAATATGTCTAGCCCTGTTGTTTTGTCTGTGTTTATTCTGTCTTTTTAAACTGTACTTTTAGTTCCATTTCAAGCAGATTCTTTGCTGAATTTTCCCCTCAAAGAGGGTCTTGGATGTTTATCACCCCTGATTCTTCTGTAGTATACACCGGTGCAAATAATTCATTCTGCAATGACCTTTTTCTCTGCGAGAGATTCTTGTATAGAGGTACTATCAGTTGGTGTTACAGGCAAGCTTTTCACTACTGATATGTTGAAAGAAGGTTGGACTTGATGATCTCTGAGGTCCTTTCCAACCCAGTCGATTCTGTGATTCTGTGAAAAATTTCATATTAGTGTTGCTTCTTTTCACTGGTTGCTCCTCAGTCTTCTTTGCCCTACCTCCTTATATTTCCACTTTTAATCTGCTAGAGTTCCCAATTCTGTTCTTTTTGGATGCAGCTTTAGCTTTTTGAAGGATGCCGCCTGATTTCTAACAGCAGCCTTTACCCTTCTATCAAACCACACTGGCTTAATTTTTTCTCCGGGCTTTCCTAAGGGAAAAAAAGCAGCATGCTTCTTACTCCACACCCTTCAGTACTGTGAACAAGTGTAATGATTTAATTCCTCCAACTTCCCCTTTTAACTGTTTTTTTTTAAGAGTTTATTTTTACATAGCCCTGCTGCTGAATTTGGGTGAAGCTCTGGTGGACTGCTCGCCTCCTGTTGCTCCCATAGGGAGGTTGACACAAGGTACATCGTGGAATCTGCTGCAGGATGTTGACTTCATGATGAGATTTTGAACTAGATTTTTATATCAACCCAGACATTACATTTCTTCTTCTGGGATCAGTAACCAGCTGCTGCTTCACACTCAGACATGACCTTTGCTCAGTCTTCATGGAGGTAACTAAAGTCACCCAATGCACTTGTATTTCCTGCCTTTGCTATATTTTTTTCTTTTTCTGTTAGCATCAGTGAGTGCTGCTGTGCTGGTGAGCCCTAAGATCTATTGACCCAAGCATTTATTGTTCCTTCTTGGCCTGGAGTTTCAATTCATAGCGATTCTTGACGACAAGTTTTGCTCTCTCTTTCCAGCACATGGCTCATCTGATAGAGGGTCCCTTTGATTGTTTTCTTTCCACCAAGTTTTTGGTACATAGAATCCTTTTGATTGGAAGAGACCCTTAAGATCATTGAGTCCAAACATTAATCTAACACTGGCCCTAACCCGTGTCCCTGAGAACCTCATCTATGTGTCTGTAAATACCTCCAGGAATGGTGATTCCACCACTTCCCTGGGCAGCCTGTTCCAATGCCTGACAACCCTTTCCAGGAGGAAATGTTTCCTAATATCCAATCTAAATGTCCCCTGGTGCAACTTGAATCTCCTCTTGTCCTGTCACTTGTTCCTTGGGAGAAGAGACCAACCCGCTCCATGCTCCAAGCTCCTTTCAGACAGTTCAGAGATCAGAAGGTCTCCCCTCAGCTCCTGTTCTCCAGGCTGAACCCCCCAGGTCCCTCAGACGCTCCCATCACACTTGTGCTCCAGCCCCTTCCCCAGCTCCGTTCCCTTCTCTGAGCTTGCTCCAGCACCTCGAGGGTTTTCTTCTCATGAGGGGCCCAAAACTGACCCCAGGATTTGAGTTGCGGCCTCCTCAGTGCCCAGTACAGGGGTACGGTCACTGCCCTGGTCCTGCTGGCCACAGTAGTGCTGATGCAAGCCAGGATGCTGTTGACCTTCTTGGCCACCTGGGCATCCGCCTCTTCATTCAGGCTCAAAAAGTCCAGTTCCACCATCTTTGATTGTAAGATTTCCAGCGTTTGGATAGTAACACATGTACCACTACTCTGGTTCGTGTCTTGACGAATGTCTATCCATTTTCCATTTCCTCTTTTATTATTTATTTCCAGTGACCTGTTCTTCATTGAGGGCTTCCTATGTTTGTGTCTTCATCTTTAGAAATGTCATCCAAAACCATATGCAGTTGTGCACCAGTTGGCTTCCTTCCCTCCTCACTTTAAAAGGTCACTCACAGCCTCCTTGAGCTCAAGTGGCAATGCCTCAGATGAACTCCATCTCTCCTAAACTGGCTTTTGATGCTCTACGTGAGTCAGATGAGCCTGAAACCATCTCACATTCATACTCCAACTTTCCACCACTCTCCCTGGATCTGCAAGAGATAAGAACCATTTCAGAGAACATTACCATAGATGTCCTTCCCTTTGTTTTCTTTACCAGGAGCCTAAATTTTGTGTCCACAGACGGAACCTCCCTTGCCTGTGTCATTGATACCCATTTGGACCATGACTGCAGATTCCTCATCACTTGCTTCTTCTAATCTTACAACTACCTTTGCATGTTATAGCAATAGTCTTATATTTTTAAATACCTTTAATAATTGACAACTTCTTTCCCGATTGATCCTCCAAGAATCTTAGTTTTGCTGTCCTCTTGTAAATGGTCTTAATTTCTATATGATTTCTCTGAAGGAAGTGGAAAGGGAAAAAAAAAAAAATTAGAAAGCAATATTGTATGATAAAGAAACCAGAAGTGTTCAATGAGATTTAAAGTTTGAGTTTGTGATGACCTGGGGAGGAGAAAAAGTGAGAGAAACTTAAAGGTATTCAACTGCAAAGCCCAGGAGCAAATGATTTAATTAAATTTAGCAGCTTGAACCAGTTCCTCCCCTCCCATCTGAATGGCTGGTAGATAGTCTGTGATCATGGAAACACGGTTTTCTTCGCCCTTAGTTATGTTACTAAATCTCTCCTAAAGTTTCTCAGTGTTGTGACTACATATAGCAATAGTGGGAGCAAGAAATAAGTCACCAAGATAACACACAGACCCAAACGAAGCACTTTGGCTAATAAGGTGCCCATAGTACAGATTGCCAGTGCTGATTGGATCTCTTGTCGCTCTGGCACTGGAGATGAGAACCACAACAAGAAATTTCAGCAATGAGGTCCTGTTTCATGAGGGAGGTTGGGATGTTTATTCTACAAAATTATCTGCGAGAAGATTTCTTAGATTTTTTAGGGACCTGTGTCGATAATTCATAGTGTCATAGAATGGTTTGGGTTGGAAGGGACCTTCAAAGGTCATCTTGTCCAACCCCTGCCAAGAGCAGGGACATCTTAAACTAGATCACTTTGCTCAGAGCCCTGTCCAGCCTGGCCTTGGATGTCTCCAGGGATGGGGCATCTACCAGTGCTTTTGCTATTAAGCGTTAGAGATCTAAAATGTTCTCCTCTTGAGAGGTTCTGCTGTCTCAGTGGAACTGAGGAGTTCCTTCCCAGCGCTTCATGAAATTCATGATATCGGTGCCCTTTTCTCAAATACTCCAGTGAAGCTCGTCTCAGCTGACTTCATAAGCATGTTCTGGGTGCATGTCATGATCACCAATGACACTGTCCTGATTTTCTAGTAGTCCAAAATCCATGGTTTTTTTGGTAATATAATAGAAATTGGCTTGCTTGCTTAGGAAGTGAGTAGCTTGGTCTCAAGTCTCTCAGGTTGGGAGTTTTCCAAACTGCCATTCTCGTGTCCTAGAAAAATGTGCTAATCGTGCAGCTGGGTTAATGCTGTTTTCTGTCCCACTAGGCAAAGCTGTGCCCTTGTGCAGAAATAAAAACAGAAAGGCCTTCAGGCTTCATAAAGCCAATGAAGGAACGACCAAAAAGAAACATGATGTTGTAGTTCATGAAAGAGGGGATCCTAGGCAACCTCTTGGAAGAGAGGGTGAAAGGGTGTAGGGATGTACTGCAGAAGACCTTTAAAGTTAAACAAAACACTCATGTTTTCCATGATGAAGTCAATAGTGGAGTTTGCTTGAATTTCTCTAATCCGCATTTGGAAGAGATTTTTTCCTAGAGAGTGTGTCTCACCGAATAGTAGAGGTTACATCCCTCAGTGGATGCCCTTTGTAATGTTGCTGCACCTCATCCTTAGTCTACAATAGATTGCTTAAAGATTGTAAAATTACTTTGCCTTCCCTCTTAAAAATGAGTTTTTGCTAACTGTTGGAGTGAGCTACAGCCATGTGTTTTATAGGAAAGGTTTTATCATTGATTCTTTTCACACTGAATGTCCTTTATAATAAATGAAATAAACACTAAATGAAAATAGACCCTGTCTCTCATTATGGCAGCTTTGTACTTTTTATTATGTGAATTAGGAGAGATGAGTACAGGTGTATGCCGTGCGTTTAACTGGAGAAGACACACAATAGCACTGAGACTTGGCCTTGCAACCCTGTGACATTAGACATGGATTTGTGCTGCAGTGACTGGGCATCTTTTGTACCTCATGCTCACCTTCACTGAATTTACTTCCTTAAAGTATACTAGTTATTCAGCCATTTCAAAGCCATCGTTGATGGCTCACCTCCAAGGACAAGGCTGGTTGCTACAATAAGGCATCCACAAGGTTGACTTCGCTTCAGAATTTGAACAGATGCGTCAGTTTGTGACCAGGAAGATACTACGTTGTGAAGAATCTCTCCATCCTGAATTAGTTAAATCTCCTTACTACTTGCAGTCAAGAAAGAGAGATGAGGCTGGTTAAAAAAGCCTACGTTAGTCTTAGGCTTAGGCCAAGTAACAAGCTGAAGGGTTATATTCTACCTGCTTAAATTTCACCAAGAATTTCAAATCAATGATGTAGCTCATTAAGATACCATGTCCCAAAGCTTTACAGGATGATGGGAGTTGATGTGCTGTTGAATAACCCCCTCCCTATTGATCACAAGTGGCTATGCTTCAGGAGTGGGTCAACTGCGTTTCAGTCCTCGCCCAAGGTTAATCTGAAGTCAATGGAAGGACTTCTGCGGAGTCAATAAGCTTTGGATCAATTTCCTTTGTCAATTCACAAAGAGCTTTTGCATAATTTATGCTGAAGGCATTATATAAATCAAAATTAGTGTTTTCATTTACTTGCATATCATAAGAATAAAACTTTTTTTGGAAATTGTTTTACTTAGTTATTTTTCCCATTTGGAGATTAGAGCTGAAGTCTATTGATCAGTCTGATTAGAGAATGTGAAATCAGAATGAGGCTGTCTCTCTCATTTTAACAAGTTAGTTGTATCCATTTTATTTTTCTCAGACAGATTTGATGAAGTGAAATACAAATCTACACACCTGCAGGCCATTGAGATAATACAGTACTCGGGCTAGGTACGTGAAGAGAAATGGTGGTAAGAATACACACATTCATCAGGATGATACATGCAAAAAGAGAGAGTGATTAACTTCACAAAATGTTTTTCATAGTCCAGTGGCTTAAGATATTAAAGAACTGCTGCTTGAATGAGCCAGATCTCTTGATCTTGAAATGATATAATTTCAGAAACAACAGAAGCAAATGTGGGCCAACTGATCCATTTATTTAAAGTATTTTAAATACCCCTGATTTAGTGTGCTGATCTGTGTTATAACCTGATCTGTGTGAGCTGCCACCAGAAGAAGAGCTGGTTCATGAGCTGCTTCTTCCAGAGCGAACTTGAATCACTTCTTTAGCAGCAGCCTGAAGCTGGACCAAGTTAGGCACAACATGAAAATGTTCCCTAATATTGGCAATTTTCTCTTAATGGCACCATAGCCCCATGTGATTATCGAAAGTTCCATAATTTTAAGATCTTATATTGTCATTTATTTGCGAAGCAATGAAAAGTGATATGTTCATAAGTATGAACAGTGGTTGCTTTATTTTTGTCTTCAGGACGATACCTGCTACTGAAAGAATTAATTGATTTTAAACATTTGTATTAGACTGTAGTGACATATGGGAGGTAGAATAATAGGAGATGTCTTGTTCCATTTTAGGCTAACTATTACAAGGGCCAGTAAATCTCTGTCTCCTGGAAGGTTAAAAAATAAACCATAGGTGGCCAACCTGTGTTTTACAAAGATGAGATTCATTATGCTCCTCAGAAGGGGGACTACCAAAACTGAAATTACCTTAATAAAGAAGTGGGAGCAAGCCGAGACCCTACAAGAGCAAAAAGATTAGGAGAGGAAACTCCATGTTAGAGCTCAAAAATGCAAGGGTGACACAAGCATTGCTAAAAGTAAATTCAAATTAATCCTGGCAAAGAAAGTTAAAATAAGGAGCAAGGATTTTTTCAGTGGAATAAGAAATATAGGGCAGACATTAAAGATAATGGAAATATGATCCTGCAGTTAAGGTCTACTTCAGCTCGGTTTTCTGTAAGGACTCTGATGTAGAACCTACTATGGAAAGACAAGATGATTAATGGGAAGAGGACTGTGGGCATGGAAATTTCTATTACCAAAGTGGAAACAAAACTCTCTAAACTAGTTTCATTTAGCTAGGGAGAAGGGAGGAGATATGGAGCTGGGTAATCAGAATTCTTGATATTTGAAAGAGCTGGCTCAGGAAATCAGTGCTCCATCTCAAAGCTCTTTAATAAATGCATGAAGTTGGGGGTGGCTCCATCTGTATGTCAAATAATAAATATAGCGTCCATATTTGAGTGCAGAAAAGCAACCACCCAACCCACAAATGTGCAGGCTTTAGAATAAATCTTCACAAAAACAAAAATGAATGAATAATTAAAGAAAAGAAACGACCACAAGGAGGTGAAAATAAATCAAGATTTGAGGAAATACAGATTTATCAAAGGCTGTTTATGTCTGATATCTTTCCTTTAAAAGGATAACCAATTCTTATGGATGGGAAAAATGCTTTAGACATAATCTACTTAGACTTCAATGAAGCAATATCAATATTGTGCCACATGGGATATTATTAACTGGAGAAAATGTGGATCATTTCCAAAATACTAATGTGGTAAGTAAATACTAAAGAGAAATGACCCGGGGTTCTGTAGAAAAGAGAACTTGGAGTTTGCAGGGCAGTTTTTACTGGAGTTTCACAATGTTCTGTCTTCAGACTAATCTTATTTAATGTTTCCAGTGGTGACCCTGGCTTAGAAAAATAAAGATTTTCTAATGAAATTTGTAGACAGCACAGAGCTGGGAGGCACGGGCAATTCAGAAGAGGATTGGTGTATTAGTGAGGGGAATTGGTTGGAGAACTGAAAAATAGGATAGTACAAAGACTAAGGTCATGCATGGCATGTGGGGTTTAATAACGAGAGAGTCAGCTATAAAGCTGGAGCTTGTCAGTGGAAAATGAGGGAGTAAAAAAGGAGTGTTGTGTTGGTTGATCACAGAATGATACAGCCCCCAAAAAGCAAACATCCTAGGGATGCCTCAGCTGAGTTGATCTCAGGAGAGGTCTGTGATGAGACCGTAGTGAGTCCTTTTACAGAATCGTGTACGATATCCTTGACTCCTCCACACAAGAAATGCGACCTAAAACTGGTGTTGTGAAGTCCATCTGAGGCCATCAGTGTCACGGAGAGGTTATCAGATGGGAAAAGCCTAGAAGTGTATGTGTTTTATACAGCCTAGGAAAATGAAAGCTGTGAGGGAATATTATTAATTATTCTTTAAATATCACAGAATCACAGAATGGTTGGGGTTTAAGGGACCTCTGGAGATCATCTATTCCAACCCACCTGCTTAAAGCAGCTTCACCAGAGCAGATTGCATAGGAATGTGTCCAGCTCAGTTTCAACGTCTTCAGAGAAGGAAACTTCACAACCTCCCTGGGCAGCCTGGTCCAGGGCTCTGGCACCTCAAAGGAAAGAAGTTTCTCCTCATGTTTAGATGGAATCTTCTGTGTTTCAATCTGTGCCCATTGTCCCTCATCCTATCGTTGGGCAGCACTTAACAGAGTCTGGTCCGTCATCTTGACACCCACCCTGGAGATATTTATGAAAATTGATGAGATCTCCTCTTAGCTTCTCTTCTCCAGGCTGAACAGCCCCAGCTCTCTCAGTCTTTCCCCATAAGAAAAATGCTCTAGGTCCTTAATCATCTTCATAGCCCAAAGATAAGTGAACTCAAGGAACAGAGAAGGATTCTTTAAGCAGAGGGAGATCACACTTGCAAGAATAAATTAGCATACGTTGGACATGGATTAATTTAGTCTGGAAAGAATTAAGGTGGAAGGTTCTGGGACAGTGTCCTAACCTCAGTAGAGGGAACAAAAGACCACAGTTTCAGGTAGATTGATAAAGAAACTGTAAGATATCACCAGATGTGACACCAGCGACAGTACAGAATGGGGTTTAATTGCCCAGAAAGATTCTGGATACACTGAATTGGCATGAGATATATATAGCGTGAGTGTCAGGAGGATGGAGCCAGGCTCTTCTCTGTGATAACCAATGATAGGACAAGGGGTAATGGGTACAAACTGGAACACAAAAGGTTCCACTTAAATATGAGAAGAAACTTCTTCTTGGTGAGGGTGCCAGAGCCTGGAACAGGCTGCCCAGGGAGGCTGTGGAGTCTCCTTCTCTACAGACATTCAAACCCGCCTGGACGCCTTCCTGTGTAACCTCATCTGGGTGTTCCTGCTCTGGCAGGGGGATTGGACTGGATGAGCTTTCGAGGTCCCTTCCAACCCCTAACATTCTGTGATTGTGTGAATGAGGCTTTGAGGTCTACTGTTGTTTCCACGCAGGAAGGATTATACTGATCTTTAGGGGAAGGAGGTGTTTGTGAGGTTAAATGAGCTGAGCCGTGCTCTGAAGGCAACTCTTCTTCTACGTGGAGACTCTTGGGAGCCCAGACTGGTTCCAATTTTAGTTGAAACACTGCCATTGGATCAAAAATGAGCAAGAATGAATCTAAGTCAAACCACTAATGCCCAGGCTAGGTCTACAGAAGTGAGGAGAAAAATCTTTTGTGTTTTGTATTTCTGCCTGCTGGATGAGAATAAGAGTTACAGGCAACAGCAGTTGCAATCAAAAGACATTTGTCAAACAAGAAGGAAGGTCATCATGACCCTGTTGAGCTGTCCTTTCCTTTTCCAGCTTCTCTGACTAAACGTTTCAGCAGAATAAGAAGTTTTTCTGTACAGGGCTAACCTGCTGTACTTGCAAAAAATGATTTACATGCTCGCTCACATGATGTATCCAAAGCAAATGTTCAGAACCAGTCAGGAGACCTTATTCAGCAGTGACATTGCACTCTCATTGTTGTAAGGGATAATTTACTCAACCCCTTTTTCAGTTTACTGAGTGACTGAAATACAATATAAGATTAAACATCTCACCTAGAACCATATGTAACCTTCTTAACACCCTCCTAAACTTACAAAAAGCTCTGCACTGTTCGGAGGAAAATGCATTTTTTTAAGGCACTGACAGGTTACTCAGAAGTCAAACAATGAACAATAATGACAATTTTATAAGAGAAATGTATTTCTTTTTTTCTAGACAATCTAAATTTACAGGTCCTTACACTGCAGTGTCTTATCCACATCAGAGATGTATTCCACACGTTAGCTAAGAGGAAAGTGTTCTTGCTCTTGACAGTTCATCCCACACAAGGAATACTCCTCATGTGGGATCAACTGTGAAAAAGCCAGGAGAAAGGCTTTCCTCTGAAAGGTCAAAATATAATTTTTGGGAGCTGTTTTGAACAGATACTCCACAGTGTTTCCAGAGGTGTCTTGAGAGAAATTATCTTGTAGTTGCTGCAAGCTTGGTGGCACCAGGTCACTGTGACCCAACAGTCACCGTCAATGGGGGAGTCAAGCAGGGGAGTGACAACACAGTCATCCTGTGTAGATTTTGGAAGGGTTCACAGAGCAGTCAAAAAAAGCTGGATACATTTTTAACATTGATTGCGAAAAGGAAAATACTAAAAAGCAAAAATCATATTTACGGTTTACATGTGATTAATGTTTTTCAGAAACCCACGTTCAAGTGACAGTCGGTGATATTAAATTCCACCAGTAGTCAGGCCGTGTCATATGAAAAAAAAATGATCCACTGAACAGTCAGACTGAAAAAAACAGAGAACATCAGTCCATGTTTGGAGAAAAAAGGGATGGGGAGGCGAAAACCGTCATAACTCCCCTGTAATTCCCATAGTGACGAGAGAGGACAGTCCTTGTGGTATCCATGGTGTGTGTAAGCAAGGAATATTCTTGATATGCAAAACACTGAAAGCTGCTATCAGAGAGGTTTAGTAGCTTAAAGGGAAAGTTGGCTATTCAAAAAGAATTCAAAAACTGGTCACACATCTATATTTATTCTGTTTTGGTGAGGCAAGCAGAAGGATGCTCTTTGGTGGGAGGACTTGAAGTGTTCTCCCCTGGTTCAGCTCCAAGGTGGCACCTGGTTACAAGTCAATAATTCCATTCAGAAGAAAATAAATAAGAGCATGGGGTAGTGCAGAAGACCAACAGGGTGCTGCGATTTAATGAAGGAACCGACAGGATGTTACAAGGAGAGATTTTGCTATTCAGAGATCAAGTGTAGCTCAAACATGATGCTGCAGCGGAACTGAGACTAACACAAAACGTGCCTTTGACCTTGCAAAGTCTGAGCTGATCTTTGGAAGGCAGTGATGGATTCTTTAATTTAAATCATTAAAATAAAGCCAAATCAAAACAGCATCTGAGCATGCATTCAGAGAAAGCTCTCTGATTGTGCCAAGAGTAGCCTGCATGCCAGAGCTCTAAATAAACAGTCTAAATATACAGGTTCATAAATCTTGTGTGTGAAATTAAAACAAGGGGAAGGACATTGATTTATTACATGTTTGTTGGAAAGCTTAAGACTTAGTCTTTAGTTGTAATAATGGTGTCCCCTGTGCTTTGTAAGGGGGGCAGAAGTGCTTGACTTCAATTGCGCTTTTGCTGGTTTTTATAATTGTAAGGTCAGCAGGAAGAGTTCCCAAAACAGTAATATTTTTGGCTCCACTTTCAGGTTGTTTCTAGATTCTTGTTAAAATTTCACTGCTCAGTCTAGCCTAAGTTCCCCAAAAATAAACTGGTCTCCTGAACGTGAAATGTAGCTCTTGTTTCAGGGAAAGAGTTTTGTGGAAAATGCCATAAAAATCAGGAGAAGCATTTGAGAGCTTTGCAGTCAGATTGTGACTGATGTACATCACATAAACTTTGCTACTTATTAAGCGTTAATGAAGCAAGAGTAATTTTACACCAGATGCAGATATAGTCTGGTTTATTAGAAAGATGTCTTTTTGATTGCTCCTAAAAGTGTAAGGTCTTTTTTTAAATTTATTTTTTTCCCACTTGTAGTAGCTCCATAACCTCTGGACTTGGGTAGCCCCACTGTCTCTCATGCCTGTTGCATGGAGAGAAGGGGATGTATGGGCAGGAAAGCTTTTAGTACTACTCAAATACAATTAAAGTAAACACTATTTATTAAACAGTCTAAAACAAACAGTTTCAGAACAAATATGAGGCATTGGTACTTATTTTAAAAATGTTCTTTAAACTTCAATGATTGTTTACTTTACCCTTTGATACTACTCAACGTCCTAATATGCTAGATTGAGCAAGGCTTGAAGATACCAGTGATTGTAAGAAATAAGGAAATAAGAAGAGTAAGAAATAGGAATGGAGGGGCAGATAGTGCATGTTATTGAGGGTCAGGCTTTTCTGCTGGTATATGCTGATGAGCTCTGATGTGTTGTAACACATAAATAACTCTTGCATTACACATGATAACTTATCAACATGGTGGCTGCATGCACTGTGGAAGGATGGCTTCATCTCTAGTCCTTCATCTGGAGAGCATATGTCTACTAAGATTCTCTTTGAGATGCACACAGTCCCAAGAAGTCAAGAAGGGTAGAAGTTGGCCAGGTTTGGCTTCATCTTCACTTGCTACAGTCAAAAGCAAAAAAGAGATGTGGCAGGTGGATGCACAGAAAAAACAGTTTAAGAACAGGGAAGGTGTAAAATGAAGATCCTCTGGCAGTCTGTGACTTAGGGTCATCCTGAGCCAGGATATAATCCTGTCTGTATGATGAGTAGCCCTCAATAGACCTTCCTTACATAAATGCATCCAACTGAATTTGAATCTACTTTCACCTATGCAAAAGCTTGAGGTGATAATTTCCACAAATCAGTCATGTAGTGCATGACAGAAATATTCCCCTTAGCGTGCTGGCTGTTAAAGAAGGGCAACAGAGAAGGGATTGCTGTGTGTGCATATGGGAGTACATGGGGGCTGTGCTTATGAGGAGCGGTTAAGGGACCTGGGGGGTTCAGCCTGGAGAACAGGAGCTGAGGGGAGACCTTCTGATCTCTGAACTGCGTGAAAGGAGGTTGGAACATGGAGGGGGTTGGTCTCTTCTCCCAAGTAACAAGAGATAGGACAAGAAGAAATGACCTTCAAGTTGCACCAGGGGAGGTTTATATTGGATATTAGGAAATAATAATTCCCAGAAAAAGTTGTGAGACATTGTAACAGGCTGCCCAGGGCAGTGGTGGAGTCACCATCCCTGGAAGGGTTTAAAAGGCATTTAGATGAGGTTCTTAGGGAAATGGTTTAGTGCTAGAGTTAGATGAGGTTATGGTTGGACTCTATGATCCCAAGAGTCTCTTCCAACTGAAATGATTCTGTGATTCTATCCCCTTCCTTTTCCATGGCTGCTCATCCTTGGGGTTCTTTGATATCGTAGCTGTCCTGAACCTTCTCCTCCAACTGCTTTAGTGAAGTTCCACCCACTCCTGCAAGTTACATGTTTCTTAGAGTACCAGGAGCTCATTCAGGCTCTGCTACCAGCATGCAGAGTAACTTCACAGGTAGATTAGCTAGAAGAGCAATGGGCTCCTCTGTCACCTCACAGGGTACATCTCCTCCCCAAAAGTGCAAGTCAGGACGTGTTACAGAAAGAACCATTTGTACTATCAGCCTGGACAAGCCAAATGGCTGATTCCAGATTTTCGCAGAAGCTTTTGCCACTCGCTGCCTCCCCATCAGTGGGATGGGTGAGAGAATCAGCAAGGTAAAAGTAAGAAAACTCATGGGATGAGATAAAGACAGTTCAATAGGTAAAGCAAAAGTTGTACACACAAACAAAGCAGAACAAGGAATTCATTCGTCCTCTAAAGGGTTAAATTAGCTCCCTACATATTCATGAATCCCAGCCTTGCTGTCCTCTGCGGTGAACTCAGGAGTTGTCATCTCTGAATTCAGGATGTGGAGTTATCTTCCAACTCTGTCACTTTTCATGATCTTTATCTCCCTAAAACTTTCATGATCCAGATGTTCCCTGTTGGCTTAGGTAGCTGTGCTGGTAACCATCCCCACTTAGTAATTCCTTACGCCTTTGACACAAGTCTGTGTACAGTAATCAGAGAAAGTAAATAGTATCTGCAGAGCATACTTGAATTTAATTCAAAGAGTAATAATATCTCAGAATTTGGCATGCTACATCACTATTTTTGGTTTGCTTCAGAGAACAGCTATTCATACTCTGCACACCTTTATGTTAGACCAGCTTTACCTGGTTTACAGTGTGAAATTTTGAGGGACTTAATAATAAGAAATATTCTGTCAGGTTGAAAGAATTTAGAGAAAAAGTATCTGGGGAAGGAATTCCCTTAACGTCCCTTAGTGTCAGCATCTGAGAAAAGTTTAGGAGACCATCTTCATTGCTTTAAATAGCATCATATTACATTGCTATCTTAAAACACCTGGGATACCTGATTTTTTTTTTTCCCAGATGGCTAAAGAAAAACTTCACACCATCTGCAGCCAGATTTTTCTGTCAAGTTGTTGGTAGTTTTTTATTTTTCCTTTTTTAAATTTTTTAAAATTATTTTTTATTTTTTTTCCTAAGGGAAGGGACTATATCTGAAAATCTCTCTTCACAGAATCACCGAATGTCAGGGATTGGAAGGGACCTCAAAAGATCATCCAGTCCAATCCCCCCGCCAGAGCAGGAACACCCAGATGAAGTTACACAGGAAGGTGTCCAGGTGGGTTTGAATGCCTCCAGAGTAGGAGACTCCACAACCTCCCTGGGCAGCCTGTTCCAGTGTTCTGTCACCCTCACTGAGAAGAAGTTTCTTCTCACATTGAAGTGGAACCTCTTGTGCTCCAGTTTTTACCCGTTAACCCTTGTCCTACCGTTGGTTGTCACCAAGAAGAGCCTGGCTCCATCCTGTGACACTCACCCTTTACATATTTGTAAACATTAATGAGGTCACCCCTCAGTCTCCTCTTCTCCAAGCTCAAGAGCCCCAGCTCCCTCAGCCTTTCCTCACATGGGAGATTCTCCACTCCCTTCAGCATCATTGTTGCCCTGCGCCGGACCCTCTCCAGCAGCTCCCTGTCCTTCTGGAACTGAGGGGCCCTTCTCAAACCAACCTCCTCTTACATAAGATGTTAAAACTTACAAAAGACATTGACAACAAGGGGTAAGCTTGAGCCAGCAACCTGCAAAAGTCATTCAGTGCTTTGACCTGGATGGTCATATCCTTCTCTGTTATATCTCAAAGGCAGCACTAACTGGGATGCTTTAGAAAGATACCTGCCTTGAGAAAACTTGTTTTCTATTTTTGTCTTCAAAATTTTCTTCTGTTCCCTTAAGTATTTATTCTGAACCTGGATTGCTAAGAAACACCTTTATTTCCCTTCAATACGACTTGCCCAAACTCATTGTAAGACAACACTTGAGTCAGTACAGAAGCAACAAATACATGGAAGAGTTTCTGGTTTTGCCAGTGGCAGGATGCTGCATCTGGCTTTTCCTCTTTAAAGTATTTCAAACAGGGGAAGGCAACAACTCTTAATCCTGGGGTTGTAAGAAGACTCCTCAGTCTGGAAGCAGAAATGTAACTGCTAACACAACACTGCCATGTCCACCACTAACTCATGTCCCTAAGAATCTCATCTATGTGTCTTTTAAACACCTCCAGGGATGGTGACTCCACCACTGCCCTGGGCAGCCTGTTCCAATGCCTGACAACCTTTTCTGGGAAGAAATTTTTTCTTAATATCCATCTAAAAAAAAAATCTTTAGGCCATTTCCTCTCATCCTATCGCTTGTAACTTGGGAGAAGAGACCAAACCCCTCCATGCTCCAAGCTCCTTTCAGGCAGTTCAGAGATCAGAAGGTCTCCCCTCAGCTCCGGTTCTCCACGCTGAACCTCCCAGTTCCCTCAGCCACTCCAGTCACACTTGTGCTCCAGACCCTTCACCAGCTTTGTTGCCATTCTCTGAACTCTCTCCAGCACCTCAAGGGCTTTCTTGTTGTCAGGGGCCCAACAAACGCAGAATAATTCCTTGTGTTAATTTACCTGATGGCCCAGATGACTGCTCCATTTAACAAGACACACCTCTGGTCAGCCTAAGACCACAAGTCATTGATTTTCCAAATCCAACAGTTCCCTTAGCAAAGAAAACATTTCTCTGGGCCAAAAAATGTCTCTGCACCAAGTCCTTAAAGGGCATAAACATGAGGAGGGCCAGAACTGCCATCCCACTCCCTGAAAAAAGAGGACACTGGGGGAGCAAGACCATTGTGTTGGGCACTGGGTCCTGCCCATCTCTAGGGTGAGGAAGTCTGTTCACCTCTAAGCTTTGCTCAAGATCCTCTTTGGAGAAGGGTAAAGAATTTACCCAACACTATTGAGTTAAGGGGATAGGAAAAGTTGATTTCTAGTGAGTTTGTGTGTTCATTTCTCTGTACTCTTGGTCCGATGTCCCTACCATGAATCCTGCCTTTGATCATTTTTTAGGCTGTTCAGCTGTCTGAGCAAACAAGAGCAGTTAGGCCAGTGAGACGAAATTCTCTTCTCTTTCCTTAGAGGTGATTTCTGGGAGTTAAGCTCCAGAATTGTCTAGAGGTCAGTATACCTCTTTTCCTTCTTTCTCTGTATAATGGAAAGCCACAAGACTTCAGAAATTTGATGAATTTCAGCACTGGCAGCTATCTGAGAAAAGGCACCATAGAAATGGAGACAGGCCCCACACACTGAAAAAAACCTGCAGAATAATGGTGAAAATGAGAAAAGAACACAGAAATAACATGTGAAGAAAAAGTTGAGTGCCTGGATTTGTTTAGCCTAGAAAAGGGAAACCTGAAGGAAGCCAAATACATATTCTTCCAACAAAGGAGAGGGAGAGAATGGCGATCAATAGTTCCGTGCCCTTGGAGACTAGAACTGCAAGAAATCTGTTCAACTTCCAGCAAAGAAGAGAAATTAAATGCCATAAAATGTGAATGTTGTCTAGAGAGGCTGTAAAAACTCCTTGGATGTTTATTAGAAGACCCGAGGCAAACATGCTCTGGAGTGGTGCAAGTCTCCTTGATTCTGCCTTGGTGCAGAAGAAGGAACTAGGGCAGAGGTTCACAAACTGGGGACAAAGGACGTATGTGAGAAGGAGAGAAGTCACAGAAAATTACTTTCTCCCTCTACCCTTGTTCTTTGCTACTTCCATCCCCAAAGACTATCTATTTGAAGATCTGTAAAAAAACAAAACAAAACAATAAAAAATAAACCAGCAACCAAACAAAAAAAGCAAACAATGAACACCCCCCGAATAAAACAAAAATAAAACAAAGAAAAACCAAAAAACCTCAAACAAACAAAGAACACTTAAAACCCCCACAAATCCCTCAACACTCTTTGAACCCAAGTGGACAGCAAGATGAGAACAAAATACTTTTCAAGGGAATTTGGGAGGAAGAGTGAAGCAGAGGGGTTACTCATCTATTCTAGAAAGAAAGATAGCTCAATATTAAAAAGTCCAAAAGCTTTGGGAATCGATGACCTTTAGACCCATTGCATCTCTTGGAAATCCACTTCTAAATAAATATTCATTGCTGACTCATGCTCTAATAAAAATGGCATATTGCAGTCATTTGCTGGTTGGTGTGGAGAGTCTCGTCAGCTCATTCATAGCACATTTACTGCCAAATCATTCCTTTAATCACAGAACAAGAAATGTTACATGCACCGAACAAATCTCCCTCGTTAACTTGAGCGGGTTACTACTGCAGTGTGTTATACTTCAGCTTCTATTTTTGGAGAGGGTCTTGTAACCTATGGTGTGTCTGAGCCACAGCTGCCAGTGCCAGGCTCTGCCAGCATGAAAACTATAGACTAGGACTCTACATAATTCTATAGAAGTCTTCAGTATATCTGCCCTGGCACAGAAATACCTGCTTTTCTATTTTACTGTGTACAGCAAGCCACTGAATGGCACTTTTTATCCCTAGCAGTCTCACTGAAATAATTAAAGTCCCACTCAACCTCAGTATAGAGTCAGGCTTTGACCCTTTATAATTGTCATGTGCTGAGGAAAGTAAAATAAGAGGTCTGCCTGCAAGTGCTCCTTGTGCCCATCATCCTCAACCTGCCTTCCAAAACGTCAGATTTTCACTGTCAGCTTTTATAGGATGAAAATATTTCAAATTGCCGTTAGTACTGAAGGAAAGTTAGATAAGGCATAAGGCCTTTTATCTGTATGGCTTATGATTTAGCAATGCACATGAACACGTTTTCCTGAATTAGGGCCCTTGCAGAGTTTTGCAACCAGCAAAGTGAGGGCAAAAATTCCCACCAGCTTGCACAGATAGGATGTGTGTTTTGGTTTGGTTTAGTTTGTTTCCTGGGAAACACTGTGCTCCAAAATTAAATGTACTTGTAAAATAAAGCAAAAAGGGCAACTGATGCATCATGAGGTACCTCTGGGTTATGAACCTGTCTAGATGCAGGGTGGCAGCCTGCAAACTGCCAAATGGGAAACCTGGAACACACTTATGCCAGAGCCGTGTGTTTGGAGACACTCATTGGAATGTGCCAAAGCCATGCCAAGGACCTCTCCAGCCTTCTACTGATACAGAGGGCTCACGTTCTAGTGCCCGAGGACATTCCCAGATAGCTCAGTGTGCTAATGCACAGGCATCCAAAAATGCCATCCCAATCTCATGCTTATTTTTACAACTTGAGCAAAGAGAAATATAAAGATATATATATATAAATATCTCAAGAGTGAGTGTCAAGAGGATGGACCGCTGGTGCCCAATGATAGGATGAAGAGCAACAGGCATGGACTGAAGCACAGGAGGTTCCATCTGAATACGAGGAGAAACTTCTTTCCTTTGAGGTGCAAGAGCCCTGGAACAGGCTGCCCAGAGAGGTTGTGGAGTCTCCTTCTCTGGAGACATTCAAACCCACCTGGACACATTCAAACCCACCTGGACACATTCCTGTGTGATCTGCTCTGGTGAACCTGCTTTAGCCTGTGGGTGGACTAGATGATCTCCAGAGGTCCCTTCCAACCCCAACCATTCTATTATTCTGTGCAAATTATTTCATTTCAGCACATGCCATTTCCTGACAATTAAATCACCATCATCCTCCTTTTCCTGGGCTTTTTTTTTTTTAAACAGTCATCTGAGGTCACCAAAGAAAAGGCCAGTCACTTATTTAATATTTAAACTGCTTGGGCAAACTCAAATCAAGAAAAAAAAAAAAAAAGAATATGGAAATTACATTGGTCAAGCTTAATAAAAAGCAAAGGTCTCTTTACTATAAGGTTATCCCATTGTGCTACTGGCCTTGGCTCATGTTAATAAGTGTTATCACACCATGCAGTGACTTCTGACCCTCCAGTCCAGGTTGTCATTTTCCACATGAGTTAACTAGTTCTCTGGAAATCTGGGGGGAACTGAACTTATGCTCTAAATTTGTTTTTCCCATACTTCTTTTTAGAAAATATTAATCTCTTCTGGGTTTCTTTAGAAAATTTTCACAGATAGGTGGTGATGTATATTGTGACATACTCAATAGCAAGATGACTTCAGTTAGAAAAACTTGTGGAACATCTTTACATCTTTACAACTCACCTTGTCACTTTCCTTATACGGTATTTGATGATATTAGATTTTATAATCAGATTGATTCTGTCCCATACAAGTATAGATTTTTCAGCACCCGATAATCCTATTTCTTATCATAATTATTTGTTATATGGATATCAGCTTCATCATCACATATTTATGGCAGATTTGATGTCGTAGACATTAAACTTTACATTGCTTTTTCTGCACCTCCTCAAAGTCACTTCACTCTGGGAATCTTGACCTAGGAAAGATCTATCCAAATCCAGGTGGCTACCACCACAACATCAATCTGCCAGAGACACCTCTTTTTTATTGCAAGTGAGGAACTTCCCTCCTAATTTGAGATCCAGAAAGACACAGAATGAGTCATTTGGTCCTGAATCACAGCAAGTCAGACCTTCCTCTTTCACACTATAAATAAGAGAACTGTGGCCAACATATCCTGTTTTACATATTTTTTTCTTTTAATACTCATTGCTACCTGAATACATTATCTATGGTTTTGAACAGCTGCAGCTATACTGTTAAGGAGCACTGTGTATGTTCTGTACCTCCAACAGATAAAATGTACACATCCATTTTCTTTTTAATACACAAAATGCATATAAGAAAAAATAAAGATTTATGTATTTAGACATATTTATGTGCCTGCATATATTCAGTATATTTTATTTTATATTCCTTTTTGTAACAGAATTGCAGTAAAGAGGCATTTGAATGAAAATTCTTAAGTTAGTTAAGTGATCTTTTGTACATGAGAGACATTAAAAACTCACAGATGAAAGGCTATATTATACGTGTTCAGAACAAGAATAGTGTATGATAACACTGCATTTGCTTCTATTTTAGTTTGTTAAAGGGAATCATAGTTGGTATATGAGCTGGTTTGTTGATAGAGGGAAGAAAAAAAACATGAAGCCAAGCCAAACCATTCCACCTACAATATTAATTAACTTCGATATGAAGAAGCCATTCAGTTTTCATCCTTTTTTCAAAAATGTATTTAAATTCTTACTGGAAAAACAAGGACCAAACCACTGTTTCTTACCTCATTTGAACCAGTGATACCATTAGTATATTAAAAGTTTAAGTGTTCTGTAATTTAAATGTTCACATTCCCCATTTTATATGTGTATATGATCCAAAACACTCTGAAGATTCCCATGGCATATAAGGGCCTTTTATCAAAATGTTGCCAGAAGTCATGATGAAATCCTGCCTGTTGTGAGATTTGAAAACAAAGTATTGCATACAAGCCTCTGCTTCCAATGAATAAAATAAGAACAAAATTTCCAATTTTCATTTTAGGGAGAAGAGTCTTGAAAGTGGGACTTATATTTATCTAAAAGCTAAAAAAAAGAAGTTGAAGAAAAATGTTTTTCTTTGTTGATTTTTTGCTCACGGGGTTTTAAACCTGTTGGATGAAAGTCACAAATGCTTCAGGTTGTCCTAGTCTTCCTTTCCACCAAAGGTCCATCATAGGAGGAACTTGGCAACATCTGTGGGTGGTCTACAAGGCACTAGGGCATATGGAGGGTGAGATGGTAGAAAGCAGCTCCACAGAGAGGGATCTGGGGGTTCTGGTTGACGGCAAGTTTAACATGAGCTAACAGTGTCCCTGGCAGCCAAAAGGGACCCATGTCCTGGGTGCATCCAGCACAACATCACCAGCTGGGCAGGGAGGGGATTGTCCTGCTCTGCACTGGTGCAGTCTCACCTGGAGCACTGTATGCAGGGCTGGGGACAAAGGATAAAAAGGATATTAAGCTACTGGAGAGTGTCCAGAAGAGGGGTATGAAGTTGGGGAAGCGTTTGAAGGGGAAGCCATATGAGGAGTGGCTTTAGTCACTGGGTTTGTTCAGCCTGGAAGAGACTAAGAGGAAACCTCATGGTGGTTACAGCTTCCTCACAAGGGGAGGAGGAAGCGCAGGCACCAAACTCTTCTCTTTAGTGACCAACAACAGAACCTGAGGGAATGGCAGGAAGATGTGCCGGGGAGGTTCGGGTTGGACATTAGGAAAAGGTTCTTCACCCAGAGGGTGCTGGACACTGAACAGATTCCCCAGGGAGGTGTCATGGCCCCAAGTCTGACACTGTTCGAGAAGAGACTGGACAACGTCCTCAGAAACATGGTGTGAAATGTGGGGTTGTTCTGTGTAGGGACACGAGTTGGACTCGATGATCCTTGTGGGTTCCCTTCCAGCTTAGGGCATTCTATGATTCTATGGCAATGTTCATGGAGATGAACCCAGTCCACTTCCAGTGGCACCAGGGACTCCAAAACATAACAAGAACTGCTGAGATAGATACAACCAGGCCTGCATCTGTGATTTAGTTTCTTACTAAGCGGTTCCCTGACCCTACTTTCCTGCTACTGCAAGAAACATGTGGGAAGTTACTGCTGAAGAGGAATGTCCAAGGAGGTCCTACTAAAGACAGCATCCTCAATACCCTCCCAAATGAGCAGTCAGCTGTGAGGTTAGCAGCTAGAGACGGTGACCACAGAGGTGGGACTCTCATGAGGTGAAAGTGGGTACAAGGCACCACACAGTCTGATAACTATAACATTTTATGATTCTATGATTCATTCTATGATAACTTTCTGCAAGCCCTCCAAAATAAAGTATTTTTGAGAATAAAAGACATTATTACAGTCTTAAGGAATCTTTATTTAGTGAAAGATTAAGGAAAAAGTTAACTTGACTAACCATCCTGGTTTTGAGGGGTTATTCCTTGTTTCTGGAAGATCTTCCTAAAGATGGTAAGCCACCCTTGCTTTAAATAATAGCTCTATGTATTTCATTCATTTCCTCTAGGTAAGGAAAAAAATCAGCTTAATCATCAACCAAACTTTTGCAGAACAAATTAATCAGAGTGGCTGTTTACGGTGCTTTTCAGTGTAAAATCTGCCTTGAGAAACCTTTTAACAAAAATGACCCCAAGCCTCTACAAATTATTTTAAGAAAAGCCCATTCATGTTGTCCTCAGCAGTTCTGAATTACACTTTTGAAATAAAAATAATGGACTTTGCCTGTCACATTATGATATTACTCCATAAATCTGTTTTTGCACTTTTTGCTCAAATAAAGAAATTGTATGCTAGGAAGCAGATCCGTGAAAGGCCCATTAACAGCTCTGTAGGCAGCAGATGCTCACCAGAGATACAGACCAGAATATCTCATTGTATAGATCAAATGAAGTTATGTGTCAGTTAAAGCCTCAAGAGATGGTGGCAAGTGAGATTTTTTTGATGGGTCCTAAAAGTTGTAGATGGGAGCTTTATCACAAGTTTCTGGAAACATTCGTCCAAGCCCAGTGGCTGCTGGGTCTTTGCTCTAGTGTGAGGGCAACACGGAGCATTGAGGGCCAAGCTCCACCATGTTTGTCTTAGGAGTCAAGGAGGTCAGATTTGTCAGCTCCATACTAGCTCCGATGAAGAAAAGTAGCTATCCCAGACAAAACCAGAACACTCAGTTGTACCAGGTTGTCTAAGAAAAGATATTTTGTCTCACTGCAAACTTTGCTTACTTCATCTTTTCGGGTGACCACAGACCAACTTATACTATGAAAGTTGGTATTGGCTTTGTCATCTGCAAATGGAAACACATCGTGAAGACAAGTGACTTCTCCTATGAGGACAGCCTAAGAGAGTTGGAGTTGTTCAGACTGGAGATGAGAAGGCTCTGGGGAGACCTTCTTGCGGCCTTTTCATACTTAAAAAGGGACGGCAGGGCCTCTTGTGATAGGACAAGGGGTAATGGTTTTAAACTAAAGGAGGGAGATTCAGGTTGGACATCAAAAAGAAATTTTTGACACTGAGGGTGGTAAAACACTGTCCCAGGTTGCCCAGAGAAGTGGTGGATGCCCCATCCCTGGAGACATCCCAGGCCAGGCTGAATGGAGCTCTGAGCAACCTGATCTGGGTGAAGATGTCCCTGCTCATGGCAGGGGTTTGGACTAGATGAGCTTTGAAGGTCCCTGCCAACCCAAACTATTTTTCTATCATTCTATGACTTTTGCACAGTTCTTGCATTTTCAAGCATTTCTAATAATTTTTTTACTCTCATATTGAAAATAATTAAGCAGACAATAGATCACTTCTCTTTCTACTGTGTAGGGAAGAACATCTGCCAGAAACATTTAAACATTCCCACGGTTCAAAGCACCAGTGGCCACAGAGAAAAATACGCCCTTTTCAACCAAGCCTTTAATGATCCTTTTGATTGAAAATGGAGCTAGCACATTACCAGAAGTATGTAATGCTTTTATTCTAGCAAGATATATTATTTAACAATGGGTGAATTTCGCAGAACAACTCTATTTAATTTGTTCTTTCAATCTAATGACCCATATGAATGATTGTAGATACTATTGTGGCCCTTAAGTTGCTTCTGTCAAAGCCAGAATCTGTAATTTTCTTCATATCTTCATCAGGGAAAACAACGCAAGTGCTTACATGCTGTACAGAAATTGTTTTATATGTTATTTTGTTTGCACGCTGTCTTACATCTTATGATCATTTATGAAAGATTAAGAAAAGTCTTCTGCATCAGCTACAGTAGTGACAGCAATAATCGCTACTGCTGATGATCCATGCAAATTTGTGTCTCCAGCGAGTGTAAAATCTCTTCTTTATAGATGCTAAATCTCATTTTATTGGAGGAGTGTTACTATCTAAAGCACTGTCAAGTCATGGTTCATGTAATTCCTTGAAATCCACACATGGGTAAAAATTAAACATAGCTGTTGACAAGGATCACATTACCAAACTTGGACCACCTGGTGATGAGGTCTTGCATAAACCAGTAGATCTTAAGTTCTCTGATCAGCTTTCTGAGGCTGTTCTTGCTGTTGACCCAAGAGTTGCATTTAAGCTCCGACTCTCATCCTTAATCCTTGTCTGAGATGAGAGGTTGCGAGTAGGTTCAGCTGGCCATGTCACTGAATGATTGACCTTGGACCTTCCTCATGACTGAGGTCCTGCCTGGTGATCTGGGCTCTCAGCTGAGCCTGGTAACAGTCAGTGGTAGCTCAGTTTGACTTCCTTGTGTCCCATGGGCCTAAACCCCTTGTTGAAGAGCTCTCTGAGTAAGATGAAGGACAATAACAGCCCCAGATTTCTTCCCATTATAAGCTGCCAGCCAAACACTTATCCCTTGATCACTGTCCTTTGAGCAAGGTGGCCCAACCCACTTGACAGCTTGTTCATCTATTGCTAGTCCTCCAAATGAGAATACAGTAGAGAAGTGACATGTAAAGTCATATTAAGTACAAGACATATGCCATCTACCCATCTTCTTTCACCTAGTTATTCATTTTGTCATAGAGACAATTAAGGCCCTTAATCACTGTTTGCCCTTGCAGTTGGACTCCATGATCTTTCTAGAGATGAGGGTGTTGTGGGGTGTCTTATACTTCCTATAGTTCTCCTTATTATTGTGGGGTTTTTTGATTGCTTCGTTGCTTGGTTGGTTTGGTTCGATGTTGGGCTTTGTTTTCCTTCCTTCCTTCCTTCCTTCCTTCCTTCCTTCCTTCCTTCCTTCCTTCCTTCCTTCCTTCCTTCCTTCCGGTTTTAATATAGATTTTTGTTTTTGTTCTGTTGTTGTTTTGTGGTGTTTTATTTTGTTTTGTTTTCTGTGGTTTGCTTTTTTGTGGTTTTATTTTTTTTTTTTGGGGGGGGGGGTGGGGAGTGGGTTTACTTGTTTCTTTTTTGTTGGGTTATAGTTGGATTTGTTTTCCTATATTTTTTTTAAGATTAAGGAAATTTTTCATAGTGAGAACAATCAGCCATTGGAATAACCTTCCCAGGAAAGTGGTGAATTCCCCAACATTGAACAGTTTTAAGTTTCAACTGGACAGGGTGCTGGGCCACCTTGTCTAGACTGTGCTTTTGCCAAGTAAGGTTGGACCAGATGACCCTTCTGGTCCCTTCCAACCTGGTATTTATGAATCTAAGATGTGCTTTTTATTTTTATAAGATTAGCCTTTTTCCAGTCATCAGGGATTTTTCCTGTTCACTGTTTTTTTTTTTTTCCAAGATGATAAACAGAAGCCTCACAATCACATCAGCCAGGCCTTGGATGTTCTGCAGTGGTTTTTAATGACCTTTTGTAATCCTCTGAAAGAATTTTAAAATTTATAGGAGATATTTCATCACATTGTTCTTGGAGCCAGGAAAACATTTAGCCAAATTCATAAAATGTGGTTTTCTTCACAGCCTGCATTACAATACATTCTCCTGCCATAAACCCCTTATTTTCGATGTTAGGGAAGACTTGCTCGATTTAATTTTCTGAATTCTTTAAAGAAGACAAAACTGAGGAGGACAGAGTCGCTTACAATTGCTGAGTGTTAATGTGTCTTCTGAAGTGTGTTAAAAGTCTATCTGTTTTTTGTGATTTAATGTTAAAGCTTAAAACAACCTGATCTTTTCACACAGACACTTAGGCATAACATAATATCCAAAAGGCAAATTATAATAAGTTATTATGAAAAATTGGTCATAAATTTATGTCTTACATAGAAAGAATGTGAGAGCAAAAAAAAAGTTTTATTCAGCAACATAAACTGCTTTTGAAATACCTGACATTTGTTTTTGTGGAATGCAGTGTTATTAATCTAATTTATATATGTTCTTAAAAAATTTTAGCCTTTTCAGGATGTCATAAACTTTATGAAATAAGTGGGATCAGCAAGAATACAGAATGAAGGGAAAAATTAAGTAGAGTGTGTGTACATGCCTCAAGAATCACACATTCAGAAATGAGCAGATGTTTTTTCTTCAAATCCATTTTTTTCCCCCACTTTTAAATGGAATTATTGTATCCATTATTATTTCCTAGGCAGCTACGAAAATAATCTTTTATTTGCGTAATCAAACAAGTCCCAGAAGCTGATAAATACCGATTCCATTAAGGTTAAATTCTTCATATCTGAAAAAAATTAATAGATTTTAGAATTAATATTTTATTAAATATCTTAGACAGAGACATTTTGTTACATAGAAAAGTAAAGCTTGTAATAATTCAGTGGTTTATTTGAGGGCAATATAAGATTCACTTTAGAGAAAAACACATGTTAACAGAAGCAGTATTTCCCTAAAATGTCTCCATCACTGGGAGTGTTTAAAAGATGTGTAGACGAGGTTCTTAGGAACATGGTTTAATGGTGGACTTGACAAAGTTGGGTTAACAGTTGGACTTGATGATCTTAAAGGTCTTTTCCAACCAAAATGATTCTATGATTCTATGCCTCTACCAAACCATCTTCAAAACAGATGCAAGTCTACACCCGCAGCTATAGGTCTGCCAAGGTAAGAAAATATGTCTGAAAGCTGCCTAAAGAGAGCAGTTAGAGACACACAGATGAGGTTCTTAGTAACACGGTTTAATGATGGACTTAACAGTGTTGGGTTAATGGTCGGACTTGATGATCTTAAAATGATGACTTGATGATCAACCAAAATTATTCCATGATTGTCCTTTATTCTGTACACTTTACCTGAAGCATTGATTAGTACATGTAATTACAGAAAGCTTTACTGAAACCATTAATCAAAACAGGTTCTGTAGAAGCTGTGAGCAATAGATGGACTGTCCACACATGAATGCGCTAATGAGGAAGGACGGATGGTACATGATGAACAGTCCTGTAAGATCAGACAGGTGGGTGCTCTTGTGTCTGCATCTTGCCATGTATTTTAGCACCTTGTTTGATAAATCACGAGCATTTGGCCTTTTCTTACAGACAGTGATCTCAGATGAGCCTCTGCCACTGAACTGCACATGTGGTCACTATTCACTGGAATCTGTGGACATCAGATTTGCCAGCCCCATGGCAATGGATTGTTGTGCTGACAGACATATGACAAGAAACAATTTCTAACCAAGAAAGCTGCCAAATCATGAAATGAAAATATTTTTGTTATAGATCAACTTCTTGAGAGTCTGCTTCATCCTGGGAAGCATTAATGGAATATAGAACCGCGCCTCCTATTTCTTCTTGCTATAGCTCATATCTTGTCTTGAGGAAACTCCCTTATATTTCTCCTGCCTGCAACTTGGACCTGTATTGGGTTGTCTGCGTGATTTTCAGCCATTCAAGACATGCTTAGTTTTTTGGAACACCTCCTTTTTTAGGTGACTGATGTGACATATCCTGAATTAATGCAGTTGTAAGAAGGTAGGACCTCGGAAGTGATTTAGCTGCTATACAATATACTTCCAGTTCTGTTCTTTAGCTCAATCTTTTCCAGTTTTGGCTAATCTTAGTAGCTACAAATATATGCCTTTTGTAGCATACTATAATAACTCAACTATTTTGCTGGATGCTAAGGTGTCTGTAACAGCTTGTGGAAAGTAACAGCCTCTGAGCATCTTCTTAATTTTTTTTTTTTTTTTTTTTTTTACTGCTTAGTGTTTTCCGGACATTTTTCTAGAAATCAGGTATACAAGGGATCCCATAGACAACCAGTAACATGCTCAGAAAACAGAAGGGTAGTCCTGGTCTTCAGGAGTTTCTCATCTTGATGCAGGAGGACAGATTGCAGAAAAGTAGGTCAAACAGCCTAGGAGAGCAAGGTAGCAGTGACTTGGCAACAATCAGAGTAGTTAAGTGGTGCTTATGTATAACAGCGCTAAATTTGAGCAAACTTAATGAAAATCCTGATTTCCAAACCAACTACAGTAAATATCACAGTCTCCTTTTCCTTATCCAGGTCTCATTATTGTCCCCTGGAGTCAACATCATCTTCTTGTTCCTTCTTCCACCCACCTTCCCCTTCCCAAATGCTGACACATTGTTTCTGTCAGTGTTTTTTGGTTTATTCTGTTTGTTTACATAACGATGAAATAAAAGCCTCTGAAATCCCATTTTTTTCTACAGTTGTCGTAACTGCCTTCACTAATTATACTTCTTTTTGTTAGGAGATGCTGATTTATTTTATTATATTTGCCAGAAATGTATCTGGAAGAAAAATAAACTGTAAGAAATAGGCCTTATTATGCCGTGCATGCCTGACTTTCAAACTGATTTTACTGGGAGCTACATTATGGGGACAAAGCTGATGCACTGGCATTCTTTTGAACCTCAAAGACACAGCAAATCTTGACAATCCTCCAGGAGAAACTCTTGAGCTAGCAATCTGTCTGTTGAAATTCAGGGAAATGCCTTCCTTTTCTTTTTCTTTGAGTTCATAGAAATGTTAGGCAAGTCTTTTCCTTTGAAATGATCTTAACCTCATGAAGGTGGGAGTCACCTTGGGAACTCAGACTCCAGCATTCGGCTTTATCGTATAGCTACAGGACATTTGTGTTCCAGGAGAAGAGCTGAGCAGACTAAAGATATGAAGGATGGTCTCATCATCTGTCCATTTCAACTCATCTGAAACCGTGAATCCCACTGGAAAACATCTCTCTTTCTTTTAACTTTAAAAAAAGCCCACAAAAAACTGCCTGGTTAAAGATGCAAGACAGCTTAGAAGAATCCCAGCAAGGGTTGACCCAAAATAAGACATAAGACTGAAAGCTTTACACTCAAGGGTGAATCTCATCTGGGTTCAAAAGATAATCTCTAGAATAAAAGTGCAGTTCAGACATCCCCACTCATCTCTGGTCGGTGGAGAATACTAGTGATTGTGCTTCTGGGTCTTGCATCACCAATGGTTTTCCATTTTTGTGCCTGTTAACCTCATGATATTGTTGATTTGGAAATGCAATCTGCCAACAAAAGCAAGGATGTTGCTAAGTCTTTTCATTACCATAGTCCAGGGTCTTTGTTTTCCTACTCCTTTGTCTCCAGTCCCCTCTTTGCACAACCCACAGTAGCAATCTACTGAGATAAGACTTTTCTTCTAGAAAAAAGTTTCTGCACTTTTATGGACAAAGGGAATATGCTTAGCAGGACAGTATAGTTTGGGTTTTTGTTTTCAACACCACATCGCTTTTAATTCTCCCAGGATTTGCTGCATGAAAAAACTACATGGAAGTCTGGGCCAGGGTCCTGGATAAAACATTGTCCAGGTAGGAACTGCTCTAGAGCCCTATTTAATTTTGAACAGTAACTGAGGAATATTTGTATCTGGTTTTGCAATTGGGTCTTCAATGTGAAGTTTAAATGCAGTGTTCAAAATCCCCCAAAAGAGAAAGAGGTTTGGATTTGAAGTTGTGATTTGAACCTTATTAAGGTTAGGAAATAAATTATTTCATAGAATCATAGAATAGTCTGGGTTGGAAGGGACCTTCAAAGCTCATCCAGTGCCACCCCTGCCATGAGCAGGGACATCTTCACCAGCTCAGGTTGCTCAGAGCCCCATCCAGCCTGGCCTGGGTTGTCTCCAGAGATGGGGTATCCACCACCTCTCTGGGCAACCTGGGCCCGTGTTTCACCATCTTCATTGTAAATAATTTGTTCCTCATGTCCAGCCTGAATCTCCCCTCCTTTAGTTTAAAACCATTACCCCTTGTCCTATCACAACAGGCCTTGCTAAAAATTCTGTCCCCATCTTCCTTATTGGCCCCTTTTAAGTACAGAAAGGCCACAATAAGGTCTCCCTGGAGTCTTCTCTTCTCCAGCTGAACACCCCAACTGTCTCAGCCTGTCCTCCCAGCAGAGCTGTTTCAGCCTCGGGTCATTTCTGTGGCTCCTCTAGCCCCTCTTCAGCAGGTCCATGTGTGTCCTGTGCTGAGGACCCAGAGCTGGACCAGCACTGCAGGGGGGTCTCAGCAGAGCAAAGCAGAGGGTCAGAATCACCTCCATCTGCCTCCTATTATTGAAATCAACATTAATTAATACTGCTTTTCCCCACGTTCTTAGCATTACCGTGACTTTCAGCCATGGCTTTCATCACTGTTTATTAACTCTGATATATTTCAACCTTATAATTCTAAACCAGTATATACCAAAATTAGTCAGCAAGAAACTGTACCAGAGCCAGGCAAAAGTGATTCACCTGTTCCACATTGACTCAAATACAAATAATTTGGATTTTTTTCATGGATAAATAATTTCTAATAACACTGTTATATGGGAGCATGATTCTTGACCAGCCTTTGTTGTCATGGTGTGTCAGTGATGAAGCAATGACCAGATTCAGGTAGTATTTAAAACCAGTTGCAGCTTATAGATTCAATATTTGCTCTATTTTCCGTCTGACTGACCACCAGGTGGCCATCATATGAGCTTTATATTTCTTGCTGGGCCATATGTACAGCCAGCACAAGAGCTATAGAAGGTCTGCATCTATACTGGTCAATTAAATGTCCCCATGACCAGTCACTGAAGACCTTCTCCTACCATTGAGCTGCTGAGCAGGAGACTGACAGTTCCATTATTTTCTTCTTTACTTACTTATTTTACTTGAAATTAACCTGGAACTTTGACCAAGATTCATAAAGCTTTACAATTTGACCAAAAAGTGCAATGAGAAATGTGTAGGGGGGATGAAGAATAAGCAAAAAGTTGATCAGTGAGTAAAAAACTATAAATAAAATAAATTAAAAGAAAAATTGGCTAGCCCCACTTACAGTGTCTGCAGTGTCCTGCACACCAGCACCTCTGTTTAAGTTTGAACCTCCAGAGATATTAACATTGTGCTAATAATAACCAGCTCCATATCTCTACCACTCTGTGTATTCTACATATGCGTAAGATATTCACTGCTAATTTGTCTGCAGGAAGGTCTGAAATCCTCTCTGAAGATTCAAATGTCTTACAAGTTTTATTTTTACAGCGGATTTGCTGAAGGTGAGCCCAGTTTCACCACCCACGCATGCACTGAAAAAAAAAAAGCTTCTAATTTTCTAAGAGAAGGTCCTCAAATCCCTACCCACAGGAGAACAGTATTTTAAATTTTCCCAAACGAGTTGATTATGGCGAGACCCTTACATTACCACCTACATCCAGACACCCACGTGCCTGTGCACTTGGGTTCCTCTAATGTGGAGCCCCGGAAAATTGATTTTTCAAGAGATCTGGATGTAGGTTTCTACATGTTTGTTGACAGAGCAGAGGTGAGAAAAAGAAGTCTGTTTGCAGTGAAGCTATAGTTACAGGGGAGTTTTCACCCCTAGAAAACTATTTATCTTAACAAGCTGGAGCTCGTCTTCTAACTTGAACACCTGTAACTGTTTCTTTCTTTGGATTCAGCTTGGAAATTAAGCTAATTTTCTGTGCTGCTGCTGTCTTATATCACAATGACGTTTCAATCCATGTAGATGTTATGCTTATCCTTTCATACAACAGGAAAATAAATCACATAGTCCTCACTCCCCACATCAGCTGGAGCAGGGTAGCTGCAAATTTGCTCACCATGGATTTCAAGGTAGCAGATTCAACGTGGTGTAAGAAGTGTTGGGACTCAGAATAATATTGACCCTGTTGACAGATGATTTCATGAGGGAGATCATGAGCAAGTGAAGGTCCCTGTGAAACTAGTGCCATCCTTTTTTCACCAGGCAGGGGAACAGAGGCACAGGAGGGATGGATGCCCTGACAGATTAATGCTTACACGCTCTTGCTATGACAGATTTAGGAAGAGACGCTAAATCTCCCGATTAGCAGTTTCCTGTCTCAAGTACTCAACAGAACTTCTGCATATTTTATCCCCTCCCGTCTCTCTGGGACACTCCTGCCACTCTGTCTCTGCTAAGCTCTGATCTACTCTTAGAATATAATCCTGCAATGTCTCTGCACTCTTTCCCAGCCAGGGATGTTTATAAGTTGTGGTTTTGTTTTGGCCTCAGGTCACCTGTTGGGTTTCTTGCTGGAACCATATGACTTTCTGTTCCTGATCTGTTTCTCTGACAAGCAATACAGCATTTTCCCTAGACCTCCCCTCTGACTCAGCACAGTAACAGGGATCCTGGCTAGAAAGGCCCAATTTTCCAAAAGCAAATGAGGTCATTAACATCCCAGCTGACATTCTCAATATGCAAAAAGCCAGGGCATTCAAAGATGGTTCAGATTCAGACCCATGGTGTGAACTGTGGTGTTGTCATATGCAGGGACAGGAGCTGGACTCAATGATCCTTGTGGGTCCCTTCCAGCTCAGGACATTCTGTGATTCTATGTTCAGCATCCTCTTAACTGCAGTGCATTGTTTTTTGGCATTTAGAAACTCATGTCTGGATAGCATGCTCATAAATGGACATAGCATGCTCAAAAAATGTGTATGCAGTTAAATGAAAAAGACCTTGGCTGCATAAGGACTCATTTCTTTTCTATATGAACATATATGTGAGAGACTTTTTTTTTTTTTTTTTTTCCCATCTGTTTCAAGTTAGAAGCCAAAGGCTGGTTGCAGAAGTGTAGAAAGGGCTATGAAAAAGCAATAGCATTGTGGCCTCATGTGCTAGGTCTGAGATTTGTCCTTGTGGTGGGATTCTCAACAGCTGAGCAAAGGGTATTCGAAATGTCAGACACTATCCTGTGTGTTCTCCCAATTTGGGGTATGCACAAGAGCCCAGAATTACAGAGAATATCCCTGGATGGAGTTCAGCTCCTCTTCTCACAGAATCACAGAATGTCAGGGATTGGAAGGGACCTTAAAAGCTTATCAAGTCCAATCCCCCTGCTGGAGCAGGAACACCCAGATGAGGTTACACAGGAACATGTCTAGGCAGGTTTTGAATGTCTCCAGAGTAGGAGACTCCACAACCTCCCTGGGCAGCCTGTTCCAGGCTCTGGCACCCTTACTGACAAGAAGTTTCTTCTCACATTTAAGTGGAACCTCTTGTGTTCCAGTTTGAACCCATTACCCCTTGTCCTACCATTGGTTGTCACTGAGAAGAGCCTGGCTCCATCCTCCTGACACTCACCCTTCATATATTTGTAAACTTTAATGAGGACACCCTTCAGTCTCCTCTTCTCCCTCAGCTTTTACTCACATGGGAGATGTTCCACTCCCTTCAGCATCTTTGTTGTCCTGCGCTGGACTCTCTCCAGCAGTTCCCTGTCCTTCTGGAACTCAGAGGCCCAGAACTGGACACAATATTCCAGGTGTGGTCTCACCAGGGCAGAGTAGAGGGGCAGGAGAACCTCTCTCAACCTACTAACCATCCCCCTTCTAATACACCCCAGGAAGCCATTGTTCTTCCTAGCCACAAGGGCACAGTGCTGGTTCATGGTCATCCTGCTGTCCACAAGGACCCCCAGGTCCCTTTCCCCTACGCTGCTTCTCCACTCCAGGGAGGTCCAGAATAGCAATCAGAGATGGATGGAGAGAGGAACTCCTGCCTTTGCTGGAAACACCTGTGCTGGGAAAGTAATAATGCAAGCTGAACTGGATTTAACATAGTAAAATGCAGTAGAATGAGGCTGTAAAACTAGAACTTGATTGAGAAGTACAATTTAGCAGTCATCTCACCTTAGTGCATCCAGAATAGACTCGGGTTTTATGGTTCCATGGGTGGGTTGAGGTCCTGTATGGCCAACCCAGTATGGCTTTTGCCTTCTCCTTGGTAACGCTTAACAGCATGGCTGGGTCACGTTGGTGAGAGGAGGACGATGTCTCAACAAACAAACATCCTCATGAGTGGGACTAATTTGGATCCTTCCTATGAGGCTCATCAATGAGCTTCCAGGGACTAGCAGCCCTTGTGCTCCAGGACTTAAGCTTGTGAGCTTGGAAGAAAAAATAAGGGCTGGTACTCTCTGAATGCTAAACAAAGAAGCATCCATCTGGTGTCAAATTCCTTGTGGGAAGAGGAAAATTTGGAGGAAAATGAACAGTTATGGAATTGCCTAGGACTTAGGGATTCTAGTTGTTAGACTGTGGCTGAGTGGTTGCTGCATAAACATGACCTTTTATTTGCTCCCCTTTCCTCCTAACTTTTCAGAGGTGGCATAATGTTATCTAACAGGCAGTTTCTCACCTCTGCAGGCTATGACTGACACTGCAATGAACTGAGGGAATACATGTTGGTGGGTTTTTTCCTCTTTTTATTTGAAGTAGGAACAGCAGATCTCCAGCATATGCGTGATTCAGAATCATGGAAATCTTTGCTATGCTTATTCTTGCCATGTTCCCCAGTCATATGAAATAGCCTCTGTTCTAGAAGACGGTCTCTTCTCCCAAGTAGCAAGTGATAGGACAAGAGGAAATGGCCTCAAGTTTTGCCAGGGGAGGTTTAGATTGGATATTAGGAAAAAATTCTTCACAGAAAGGGTTGTCAGGCATTGGAACAGGCTGCACAGGGAAGCGGGGGAGTCACCATCCCTAGAGGGGTTTAAAAGGCATTTAAACAAGGTTCTTAGGGATACGGTTTAGTGACAGAGTTATGTTATGGTTGGACTCGATGATCCTGAGGGTCTCTTCCAACTGAAATCATTCTATGGTTCTATGGCGTAGTAGATTGCGGGATTTCTACCATCTCTTTCATAACACAGAATGTGGTGACAGAAGTTTCACCTTTCAGTGAAATTGACCCAATCAATGAGATTTTGAGCAAGTTTGAAGTAGCATGGACTTTGGAAAGATGCATCTTCTCTTGTCTCTGGGTTTTAGCTTCAGCTGATGCCAGAAAAAAAAATGTGTACATAATTACCCAAGCATATGTCTACCCTTTCAGCTGAGTGAAAATCTGAGTCCAAGCAATGAACTAGGAAGCTCTAGTTTGGGGATGAGATCTTTTGGGGTGAGGACCCAGAATGTTTGGTGACTCAGACGATCATGTATGAACTCTCTGAGCCTGAGCTAATGCCAAGTTACAGCCAGGAGGGAAATGAAAAGCTGATAACTGCATACACAATGATCTGCTCTAAATTAGCACTGACCCCTCAGGAAAGAGATCTTGGAGTCATTGTTGATAATGTTTTCATACACCATCTCAGTTGTTAGCACAAGAAAAAATGTGAATAAAATCCTAAAACTTACTAGGAAGTGAATAGAAAACAGCGATTCAGTTTAAAACTGGGTATATAAATCCCTAGTGCACCTAAATCTGGGGCACTGTGTGTACTTTTATTCATACCATATAATAAAGGAAGTAGTAGACTTAGAAAAGGTAAAAAGAAGACATGGAATACTTTTCATATGAGGAATGGCTAAGCAGGCCTTCTCGTTGAAGCAGAGACCCATTTTGTGTACGAGTAGACATCTACAAATTGATGACAAGTACAGAAAAAGTGAGTAAGCAATGGTTATTCATTATTTCTCATACTATAAGAACCCAAGGACACTCATGAAATGATTAGACAAGAGGTTTAGAACAAACATGAAGAAGTTCTTTTACACAGATTGTGGAACTTGTCATGGGAGTTAAAAATATAACTTTTCTCAGAAAGAGTCTGTAGAGAAGAGTATCTAATCCAGAATAATCTAGCAAAATCACTGAGCACTGGAGTGTAGGAGAGCAAAACAGATGAAATTCACTTTATACCCTCTTTCTTAAACTTTCCCCTAAAGCCCAATAATCGGTTGATCTGAGACTGAGTAAGGAAAATTCCTATTCTGACCATGATTGTAAATATTATAGCAAGGAATTAATTGTGCCTACACTGACCCTAAAGCCTGTTTTCCTCCCAGCATGGCCTTAGCCAGAGTACCTTAACAAAGTTTAACCTTGGTGATTTCCTAATTAATTTCATGAAGTGGATCTAGGGGTGGGAGCAACATCAGTTCTTAGAAAAAACAAAACCAAAAACCACATCTGGAGGCTGTAATGAATCACAGCCTGCCAAAAATCAATACATCATTCTGTCATGAAAAAGATGAATGCTCTACTATGCTGTGTAACCTTCCAGCGATGCTCTACTCACCCCTGGGAAAGCCTCAGTCAGAGGAGAGTATATAAAGTGGGGCACTCCATTTCCAGAAAGATTTGTCCTACTTCAGGAGTATCTAGCAGGAACCACAAAAGAAGCCAGCAGGGAAAAACTGAAACCATTATCTCCTTCAGAGGGAAGAGGACCGAGCTGAATATGGTAGCACTGTTCAAATCCATGAAGGACTGTTTTATCAGAGGAGAAGAAATTGTTTCCTCATGTTCACAGTGGTTAAGAAAAGCCACAATGGGCTTAAACTGCTGCCAAGAAGATGGTTGTTAGGTATTTTTGGAGATGTTTTCTGATGGTCTGGACTGTAAAACACTGGGATGAATTTCCTGCAATGTCTCCATCATGGGAGGCCTTGAAAAAACCAGTTTAAACAAAGATCTGTCAACAGTGACCTAGAGATAGTGTATCTTGCTTTGGGGCAGGAAAACAGACCACACAACCTCTTGAGATCTCTCCCAGACCTATTAATTTGTAATGCAGTCTTAAACCTCTCCCGTAGGCTTGATAATTTGGGCGAAAACACTTTGGGTGTCTTGAATTAATTACACAGCCTTTTACTAAGCTGTGGATTGGGACTGGCAATGTCATTTCGGCAAGGCCCATGAAACACACAGTTATTTTAGCTTCCTATTGCTATAGAAAGATCTTCATTTCATTTCACTTCCCTGCAGTAGGGTTCAAGAAGCATTAAGGCTTTGCTGGGCTTTTCTGGAGAGAAACTGGGGGAACAATGTGAATAATTTCATATGCATTTCTCTAATCACTACTGGCAGGAGCATGATGTATGGGTTTCCCATCTTGACTTCTGTTTCTTCCGTGTGAATTAGATGAGTGACCAAAGATTTCTTCATCACCCACAAGGAGCTGTTGTGGGTGATCAGAGAGGAGAAGGCTCTGCCACAAAGGTGGTGGTAGACGTTGTCCAGGGCAACACAGTGTGGGAAGAAGTACAAATGGATGCGTGGATGAATTTAGCCACCGAAGAGCAGGACTGGGCTCTTCCAAGCTCTCCAGCCAAGCAGAGGGGGTATTCAGCCCCATGCTATGTACTTGTCACACCAACAAAGGCAAAAGCTCCTCTTACTTCTATGTGCACCACTGCAAATGTCTTTGGATTCCTCTTTGCTGTGGATGACCTGGGAGCAAAAACATTTGTGGTGCAGGGCTCAGGTGAGCTGCTCTCTATCATGCACTTATGACCACTGCAAGCCTCATGCAGATGCCGCCACTGAGTGATACCTCTTGCAGCTTTTGGCTCATTCTGTTGTCCGTTCAGTTCACAGCTCTTGGAGGATTAAGACATGAGCAAGATCTTCACATCTATGTCTTAGCATGGAGATGAACATCTTCCAGATGTCTGCTCTGGCTATACAAGATGTAAATGTCAACCCTGTTCATGACTGAGATCAGCAAGAAATGACTTGGAGACTGCTGACATGAGCCAGGAAATCTGTGTACTTTATGTGACTAATATCACAGGGTCAGTGCCTTATACTCTAAAACTAAGTGAAAAAAAATCAGAAACTAGATGTCATCTTGTTTATTTATCAGATTATCTCTCAGCCCATCAGTGCAGTCAGCAAACATTTACTACAGCTTGTAAAAAACAGTCAGTAAAAGTTTCTAGAGTCTCTGAAAACTAATTCTTTCTCAGGCAGAAACCTTGCTTGGAGAAAGCTTTTTTGTCTGCTGCTTACGTATTTTTTTTGTGGGGTTGCTTGGGATGTTCTCTGAGAATTGCTTGCCAGGTGAGCAGATCATTTGCTCTACTCGTTTCATTCAGCTTGTGCTGAAGGGCTAATGTAGTTCTGTTATGTGTCTCTACTGATTCTTCTGCTTTGCGTTGTCTTTCTGGCATGACTGTAAGGCAACAGGGGATACGTAGCAAAATAATTGCCTGGGAAAACCTGCACAGAGTAAAGTTCAGATTCACTTGTGCTTCTTCACTCTGGACCTCACCAAAAGTCCTTCATCAACTGCTTGGCTTTGCCCTCCATTTTGAGAGGTAGCATAGCAAGTCTAACGAGGATCAGCTGAGGGAACTGGGGTGTTTCATCTGGAGAAAATGAGGCTGAGGGGAGACTTTATTGCTCTCTACAACTTTCTGTAAGGAGATTGTAGTGAGGAGGATGTTGGTCACTTCTCCCAGGTAACAAGCAATATGATGAGAGGAAACGGCCTCAAGTTGCACCAGGGGAGGTTTAGATTAGATATTAGGAAAAAATTGTTCACAGAAAGGGTTGTCAGGCATTGGAACAGGCTGCCCAGGGAAGTGGTGGAGCTGCCATCCCTGGAGGGGTTTAAAAGGCTTGTAGACGTGGCGCTTAGGGACATGGTTAGAGGTGGACTTGCCAGTGTTAGGTTAATGGTTAGACACAATCTTAAAGGTCTTTTCCAACCAAAACAATTCTATGATTCTATAATATATGTCTACAGCAGCCTCTCTCTGCTACTACCCACCCCTTGCCTCCAGACTGAGTAAAAACACACCAAAAATGGAACAAGGACCACTCAGACACTGTGAGTGCAATGCTCAGTGCCATGACATCTGATCCATCCCAAGGCTTCTTGATTCTGCAGCACCAGATGCAGCAAGTTGTGTTCAGAGGCATATTTCCACTGCACGGGGATGGGGACAGAGATCATCTACACACAGCCGTGGTTGCCTCTGGGATGGGTTCACATCCAGAACATACTCCATACCGTATTTTAATTAAACTGAACAAACAAACCAATCATGAAGCCATCCAGCAGTGCTAACTTTGCATTCTGGCTGAGCAGGACCATGCAGCACTACAAGGAGGGAAATTGGATATCTGCACAGCTTCTTCTTTCTAAATATGTGCGGCTAAGAAGTAGTGTGTACTTTCTTACAATAAAAAGTCAGGGAAAAAACCAAAACAACAACAACAACAACAACAAAACAACCAAAACAAAACAAAAAAGAACCAAACCAAGCCAAAAAAACAACAACAAAAAAACAACACAGAGAAAATAACTTCAGGACTGTTCCCCTCTTGCCTGTATTTATTCAAGCTGTCTTACTCTGTCTGCAAATTTGGCAAAAAGAGCCTGGCATTTCAGCTCAGGGGACACCTGTTAAATAAATAGGCTCAGTCTCTAACTGCTGCATTCATGGCAGAGTTTCTTAGTTCCCTCAGGCAGCTAATTTTTGTTGATTATCATACAGTATAGAGGGATTGTTTGTGTTTCTGCATCCCATCCAGGCACTGCCGCTGGTAGCAGGCATGTCCATGTGACTCTAAGCCTGCTGCCTGTGTGCAATAAAGAACAATTTTTTTTATTTTTTTTTTTTAATTCCTGCATTTAATGTGGATCATGAGTCAGGGAGAAGCAGCCAGGTGGGGTTCTTGTGGAGGTGAACTGAACCCCAGTTGATTTTCTTGGTTTTCCTGTAACAACGCCTCTTCCAAGAAATGTAAGAGCTGAACCAAGGCTTAACTGGAAGCAGAAATCGTTGTTGCCTGAGGCAGAGACACAAATGAGTTTTCTAAGAGGCAACGAAAAGGCTGGGAGGCCCTTGGAGAAGTACTAAACAAAAGAGGGCATAGAGGAGCTGGATTTTATATTTGAGAGCTCCAGGGTAGACAGAGGAATTGAATACATCCCAGGACAAGCAGGCATTCACAACCTCATACAGCGTGCAAGCCAACATGCAGAAGGCATAGACACATGTCAACATGGTGGTTTCCATCACCTTGCGTATACTCTTCCTGAGCTAGGCCTCAAAACGTGCATACAGTGCTGGACTAGCTTGTCCTTGACACCAGCCACTCGTCCTATTGCAACAGGGCCTACTAAAAAGTCTGTCCCCATCTTTCTTATCAGCTCCTTTTAAGCACTGAAAGGCCGCAAAAAGGTCTCCCCAGGGCCTTCCCTTCTCCAGGCACCATTCAGGTTAATTGCTTTCTTCTCCACATCTAGTCTTCATTTGAAACTCAATACCTCCCATACCCAAATGACAGTCCTTCTGGGGCATCCCAGTGGTACTGGGGTATCCCTATCCATGTTGTAGGCCAGATATAAGCTGTAGATGAAGGCAATATCCTTTCTGAAACCAAGAAATATATTGAAAACTGTAGAAAAGTATGTGCGTTTATACACCTTTTTTTCAGCCTACGCGGCTCTGCCCTTCCAAGGAGGATGTAATCTAGAAAGGGGTGGATTTGCCGCAAATGCCATTGAATTAGGGGTGGGATATCTGCCAAGAATTTAAGTGAGAAGAGCAGCCCATCTATTTCTGTGAGTTTTGGACTCCTGTATGAAGTCATAGTCTTGAGGGATCCTCTATACTGGCTAGGAAGATTCACAGTTTATTTCTGAGCAACGAATAAACTACATTTATCTATAGATTTGGCTCAAAACTGGAAGTCCCTGGGAATTCCACAGAAAAATCCCCTCCGTTTTCTTTTTAAAGATAGTTATTCTGAAATTGAATGAAACTCTAATCTCCTGTGGAATGGGAACTCTCACACTCAGTCTAGATGAAGTTGTGAAGGGATTCCCTTTAAATCATTCTGAAGCACATCTGAAGCTCACTGAGGAGTCTGAAACCCAGTCTGCCAGCTTTGGAAAGATAGGAGCCTAAGCAGTTCCGAAATCCTGAGTGAAAGCCAAATATGGTGCTGCAGTAGCATACAGAACATTTTGGGCATTATTTTTTTTTTTTTTTCCCCCATAGGAAAATAGTTGATATTGCAGAAACTCTGTTTTCTCTGAGAACATAATGCCAGTGAAAATCTCCCAGTTTTATATATATATATATATATATATTTAAAAAAAAAAAAAAAAAGAAACACAAAACAGTGCACACTAAAGGGAATTTACGTTTCTAGTCAATATATCACAGAATCAGAGAATCACAGAATGTTAGGCATTAGAAGGGACCTCGGAAGCTCATCCAGTCCAATCCCCCCGCCAGAGCAGGAACACCCAGATGAGGTTACACAGGAACATGTCCAGGCAGGTTTTGAATGTCTCCAGAGTAGGAGACTCCATAACCTCCTGGGCAGCCTGTTTCAGTGTTCTATTACCCTTACTAAGAAGAAGTTTCTTCTCAAATTTAAGTGGAACCTCTTGTGTTCCAATTTGAACCCATTGCCCCTTGTCCTACCATTGGTTGTCACCGAGAAGAGCTTGGCTCCATCCTCCTGACACTCACCCTTTATATATCTGTAAACATTAATGATGTCACTCCTCAGTCTCCTCCAGCTCCAGAGCCCCAGCTCCCTCAGCCTTTCCTCACACGGGAGATGCTCCACTCCCTTCAGCAGCTTGGTGGCTGCACTGGACTCTCTCCAGCAGTTCCCTGTCCTTCTGGAACTGAGGGGCCAGAACTGGATACAATATTCCAGGTGTGGTCTCACCAGGGCAGAGTAGAGGGGAAGGAGACCCTTTCTTGACCTACTAACCAACCCCCTTCTAATCCACCCCAGGTACCATTGGCCTTCCTGGCCACAAGGGCCCAGTGCTGGCTCATGGTCATCCTGCTGTCCACCAGGACCCCAGGTCCCTTTCCCCTATGCTGCTCTCAAATATATGAAAGGCTGTGAAATCCTACTCTTTCTCATAACACAATAGAGTCCAGCTTTCCGGAAGAAAACATAAAAAAACCACAGCCCTGACACCCATGAGTGTACCAAACACATAAAAAAGGAGGAAGGAAACTCACTTTTTATTTCTGTGCATATGTTGAGTGAGAGACACTCACTTGATGTCAACATAAACTACTTTTGAAATACCTGACATTTGTTTTTGTGGAATGCAGTGTTATTAATCTAATTTATATATGTTCTTAAAAAATTTTAGCTTTTTCAGGATGTCATAAACTTCATGAAATAAGTGGGATCAGCAAGAATACAGGATGAAGAGAAGGATTAGGTAGTGTGTGTGTACATGTCTCAAGAATCACGCATTCAGAAATGAGCAGATGTTTTTTCTTCAAATCCATTTTTTTTCCCCCACTTTTAAATGGAATTGTTGTATCCATTATTGTTTCCTAGGCAGCTATGAAAATAATATTTTATTTGTGTAATCAAACAAGTCCCAGAAGCTGATAAATACTGATTCTGTTAACGTTAAATTCTTCATATCTAAAAAAAAAAAAAATAATAGATTTTAAAATTAATATTTTATGAAATCTCTTGGACAGAGACATTTGTTACTTAGAAAAGTAAAGCTTGTAATAATTCAATGGTTTATTTGAGGGCAATATAAGATTCACTTTAGAGAAAAACACATGTTAACAGAAGCAGTATTTCCCTAAATGTCTCAGTTCCTGGGAGTGTTTAAAAGATGTGTAGACGAGGTTCTTAGGAACATGGTTTAATGGTGGACTTGACAAAGTTGGGTTAACAGTTGGACTTGATGATCTTAAAGGTCTTTTCCAACCAAAATGATTCTATGATTCTATGCCTCTACCAAACCATCCTCAAAACAGATACAAGTCTACACCCACAGCTATAGGTCTAACTTGAAAGTGTGCCAAGGTAAGAAAATATGTTTGAAAGCTGCCTAAAGAGAGCAGTTTCTTTGTCATCACATCAAAAAGAGGAGTGCAGGGTGCTTTGCTTGCAGCACACAAACATGAGCGATCCAATTCCGCTTTTTTTTCATGCTCCTTGATCCCTCTAGCTTTCCAGTTCCTGCCTCACCCTTCTCGATCTTGCGTTAATAACTCTATCTCTACAGTTTCCTTGGTTAGACATCCATGGCTGTATTTCCTATTTGAGCTTGCTAATGTTCAACAGGACTCTGCATGCCTGGCTGAATGAGTTTTGTAAGGCACAATCCCCTTCCCTGTCCTTAATTTCCCTTCTTTGTTAAAACTCGACCTTGCACTGAGACTAATTGAAACTCATTGCACTGGGATAAACCCAGCTTGCCTGGTTATTCACCAGCTTCAACCTCAGCTGCAAGGAGACAAAGAAATCCCATGTTTTCCTTTCATTCATAACTGATCCAAGAAAGATAACCCCTTAGCCTAGCTGTAATAGTCTTAAAATGCCATTACACCCCAGGTGTCTTGTTTGTTTTGCTGGAGGTCTATCAGTAGATTGGTTGAGGTGTATCTTAGTAGCAGCTAAATTCCCTGTTGCCATGCAGGTCAGCAGAAACTCAGGTAGAGGAAATTATTTGTCCCTTCCTTTCAGAGCTGTCCAGTTCTCCTTCACTTTGATTTTATCTCTTTCATAATTCATTTTAAGGGGATGTTTTTTTTTACCGTTCGCATTGATTTTAATATGCATATCAACAACTTTAATATACTTTTGATTCAGCACCTAAAAAATAATATATCCTAATCTGCTTATTTTATTAGTGTCATTTATCTTAATTCTAACAGGGACAATATCGCTTACAGGGATTTTGAAATACAATATACTAATTTTATTTACTGTACACCTGGTAAATCTGAAACATAACAACACTTGTTTTCATTTTATTAGAAGAATGACACATCTGGATAGCTATAACTTATTAAGTCATCTCTGCATTTTAATATCTGCCATTCATGCTGTATGGTATATGTAGAACAATTTAAATAGCAATAATTACCCAGAGAACATCTTTCCCACAGAATAGTTTGCAGCATAGTTTACCTGCCTTTCCTAAATGAAGAATAATGAATTTTGCAGAGGAAAGCATCTACCTAGGACTAAAAATTTCAAATTATTTCTAGCCATATTTGTTATTCAGTAGGGTTGTGTCTTGCCTTGCTGTGAAACAAGTTTTAACCCATTGAAAATGGACATAATTTCTTTGCTGGAGTGAAACTGCAATCAGAAATCAGGCTGTGTGTTTTTTCTATGAACATCAGTGACAGAAGGCAAAGAAAGAGGTGAGACATGAAACATAACTCAGGAATATTGACTAAGCTCTGGTTCACATCCAGATTTGGGGTCTATTCCTAACTGTGCTCAGACATGCCACCAGACTGTATAAATGAGGAAGATTCTGGAAGCCATAATTTTAAAAGCATGTTTATTTAAAGCATGTGGCAATCTCATGGAGTTTTTCTGGACCTGTTCAAATGAGAAAAGTTACTCAACAGTTGGCTGACTCATGAGGTTTTTTGAGCACTCTTGAGCAGGAATGGCCCAAAGCCCGCAGAAGTTTTGGAAGTCTGTCCATCAGACTTCTCTTCCACATCACTGCAGGGGTGGATGAAACACTCCAAGTACATGTTTTACATCTTGTTGATACTTTCTAAAGCTTGATCATGAAAGATGCTCCATGCCTATGAGCTATTGTTAGCACCTGTGTCTTTTTACTGTGATGTACTTATCACTCTGTGTTGCCCAGCAGCTGCTTGCTTCCACATGGGTGACTCAGAAAGCGGTAAAATAACTAGATAGCTAGCCTGAGACTCTCTCCCTTCTACATTTTCAAACTACAGACTAATTTTATCTGCTGCTTCCATACTGAAGGATGAATGTTTTAGGTTCATTGGTTTCTCTGTATCATTTAAATGTGCCCCACAAGTAGAGGGGGTCTGAAGAAACACTTCCAAGTAGATGGGAGAGGTATTAGATGTTGTGGGAGCAGGTGTTCTGTTCTGAGCATAGAAAAGCTGATGCTGAGGGGAGGAGAAGGCACGATGGAAAAATAAATTGGTTTTGAGACTGTGAGGAGTGAGACATTGAGGAGTGGGGTATTACATCTAAACCATTCTTGTTACTGGTCTAACCATCATAAGCATGACTGGAAAGCAAAGTGAAAAGAAAAATTCTTTCTTCTATCCATTACAGTTTCCCCCATCACTAAAATGTGTGAAGAGGAAGGCTACAGGGCACAGGAGACAGGCTCAAGTCTAGTTGTTGATACTCTTCAAGGTCTTCCCCTCTTCCAGGTACCCTTCTCTTGGTACCCTTGCAGTCTTTTCCTGGTCTGTGCCTCTCCAGCCACCTTTTGTAAAAGAACTGTCTATTTTGAGTGCCCAGATTTGGAGTCTTTCCAAAGATGAGGTCGGGGGGGAGGATGGTATAGCAATCCTCAAACTCTTAATGCTTCTCTTGAAAACCTGCCTTGCTTTTATCGTAGGGTAGATTAATTTCCTCAACGCAAGAAACTAGTGCCCAACTTGCCTCTGGAGGTCTGTGGGTACCTTCTTAAAGAGGCTGATTACAGAAATGGGATGCAGCTCTCATTATAAGCTCTATCCTCTTCCTCAGCCCTTTAAAGGGCTTTTTAAATTTAGGCTGTGTCTAAGCTCTGAAGGAAGAGCCTTCCACTGTATGGTTCTCAGTCCTGGTCATCTCACTTTCCACACTGAAGGAGGAAATTGGAGTGAACTGTCCTTCTTCCACACCTGGGCTGGCCTCCAAAAGCAGCCAAAGGTTGTGGAGGCGGTTTGATCCCCTGAAGTTACTCCTGAGATCCATGATCCCAGCTCAGAGCGTTTAGATCTCATTGATAAAACTACAAAATCACCAATTTCTGGACTTGTTGAAGTTTTTCCATTGATCAAAACTGTCAGCAACTCTGTAGCGGTGAAGGCTGACACCTGAAATCTCTCGTGTTATATAAAGATCTTGCCTTGGGCAACAGAGATGGACAAGCGGAGCTTCCATCAGCTGCTCTTTCCTATGATCATCCCAAGGAGCAGCTCTCATTGGGAGTGTTTCCATGGTTTCAGTGTCTTGAACAGACTGTGTGTGGTTCCATCCCCTGTGTAACTCATGACAGACACTGATGTTGGGGTGATTCAGGTAGGCTTTGGGAACTGGGAGTGATTATCTGAAACCATTTTTTTTTTCCTGGTCCAATATGTGTTTTGAAGTAGAGAGCCACTGGGAGCAGATACAGCATGGAGAAAACAAAAGCACCATTCTCAAGAGCAGGACAAAAATGATGGGAAAACTACTTGTGGGGCTTATTTTACAGTGACCTTCAAGAGGCTCTGCAAAACTGAGTAAACGAATGACTATGTAGATGGAAATGGAGGACATAAAAGATTTTTTTAAGATCTGATGGAAATCAAAAGATTATTTTCCCAATATGATGCTGAAAAATATCCTCTGAATATGTATTATTTCTCCTAAATATATAAAGGGTGAGTGTCATGAGGTGGGAGCCAGGCTCTTCTCAGTGACAACCAACGGTAGGACAAGGGGTAATGGGTACAAACTGGAACACAAAAGGTTCCACTTAAATTTGAGAAGAAATTTCTTCTCAGTGAGGGTGACAGAGCCTGGATCAGGCTGCCCAGGGAGGTTGTGGAGTCTCCTTCTCTGCAGACATTCAAACCCGCATGGACACCTTCCTGTGTAACCTCATCTGGGTGTTTCTGCTCTGGAGGGGGGATTGGACTGGATGAGCTTTCGAGGTCCCTTCCAATCCCTAACATTCTGTGATTCTGTGATTCTGTAAATAAGTAATTTTACAGGTCACCTTCTGTCCTGCTTGTTTTTTGTTTTTTTTTTTTTTTTTTTTTTTGGGGGGGGTAGGGGGGGTGTTGGTTTCCCTGCACCCCCAACAGTAAGAATATTGTCATTGAAAGGATTTTACAGGCACTGTTCATGGGTCCAACACCACGAACTTCCCTCATCTTTAGACGTCAACCAAAAAGAGATCTTTGAAGAAACATTTTTGAGGGAAAGTTGTATTTGCTGTAACCTTCTTTCCAGAAAAAAAAAAAAAAAAAAAAAAAAAAAAAAAAAAAAAAAGCAAAAAAAAAGCATACTTGAAATTCTTCCCCACCTAAGATGTTTTTTTGTTTTCTTTTTATAAAGGGACATAATTTCCTGATCAGTTCCATTTTTAGCTGCCATAAGAGCATCAAAGGACTTTTAGTTGGCATGGAGAATGACCCTGTTTCACTAGATTTGGATGTTCTGACTTAAAAGGGCCCATAAAACATCTTTCTCCAGGACAGCAAGGGATTATTAGCAACAATGAGGAAGCAAGTTCTGGTATTCTCTGGCTTCCCATCTTGGTTAGGTCCAGCATAGTAAAGATGTAAACCACAGGAGACTAATAGATATTCAGAGACAAAGTCCATCCTTTGTAATGTTCTGGGCTTTAAAATAAGCTGCCTAAAGCAAAAAATAGTCAGAATTCACATTTGATGTCTGAGTTAATCTCTTACTATTATGGCTGGTTGGTCGGCACCTCTAAGGCTTGCT